>NW_006432451.1:4148128-4187724 GCF_000325575.1 Pteropus alecto | reverse complement strand
GGCGTGGCGGCGGGAAGGGCCGCCCGGCCGGCAATCGCGGTTTCTCGGCGGCCGCGGCTTTCCGAGAGCCCGGGCCCTGTGGGCACCGTAGGGGAAACAGAGTGGCGGCAGGAGCCGTCCCTGGCCTGCGGGGTCAGTCAGGCTCGTGGCTGAAGGACTTCTTCATCTTCTTCCACAGGCCCTGGAAGTTAAACCCCCGGTTGGTGTTCGGTTGTTTTTGTTTTGTTGGTGGGGGAGTGCGCGGGACCGATCTGCAGAAACTGTCACGGACTGAAAAGTTTCCACGTATGGGGTGGGGGGGTAGGGGCGGTGGGTAGTGTTTGTGATAACACGGTCCCCTTATCCAGAGCTTCTGTGACCACCGTCTCTCTCCTCCACAGCCTCATCCCACGTGTGGTCTATCCCCATCCCTCTGGGATCTCCCGCCTTCCTAGGAAGCTATGGATACCTCGACGCCTTTACCTCCAGTACCCCCGTCCCCGATCTGCAACCCGGCCCCAAGGACCATCCAGATCGAGTTCCCTCAGCATAGCTCATTGCTGCTGGAAGCCCTGAACCGTCACAGGCTAGAGGGAAAGTTCTGTGATGTGTCCCTCCTGGTGCAAGGACGGGAACTTAGGGCTCACAAAGCAGTGTTGGCTGCCGCCTCTCCTTACTTCCACGACAAACTTCTTCTGGGGGATGCACCACGTCTCACTCTGCCCAGCGTCATTGAAGCTGATGCCTTCGAGGGGCTTCTCCAGCTCATTTATTCAGGGCGTCTCCGCCTGCCACTGGATGCTCTCCCTGCCCACCTCCTTGTGGCCAGTGGCCTCCAGATGTGGCAAGTAGTAGATCAGTGTTCAGAGATTCTTAGAGAATTAGATTCCTCAGGTGGTGGAATTTCAACCCGTGGAGTGACCCCTTATCACACACTTCTTTCTACCACATCCTCAACAGGAGGTTGGTGCATTCGCTCTTCCCCTTTCCAGACTCCTGTGCAGTCTTCTGTTACTGAGAGCCCTGTTGGAGGGGAGGGGAGTGAACTGGGAGATGTGTTACAGATTCAAGTTGAAGAAGAGGAGGAGGAGGAGGAAGATGAGGATGAGGAAGACCAGGGGTCAGCAGCACTCTCTCAGGCTCCTCAACCTCCGAGAATATCAGGGGTTCCCCGCCCTCATGCATCCCACCCACTGCCCCTATCCACTACTCCCCGTAGGCTTCCAGAGGATGAGAGTGTGCCACTTGAACCTCCTGCCCCTCCAACTGCACTGCCCCCCAAAATCCTTTACATTAAGCAAGAACCTTTTGAGCCTAAGGAGGAGATATCAGGAGGTGGAACTCAGGCTGGAGGAGTAAAGGAGGAGACCAAAGTGTTTCCTGGAGGGGACACTGAAGGGAATAAAGAACTAGGGTTCTTGCTGCCCGCAGGCACAGGGGCAACATCTGGAGGAGGAGGTCCATCTTGGAAACCAGTGGATCTTCATGGGAATGAAATCCTTTCTGGGGGTGGAGGACCTGGGGGAGCAGGGCAAGCTGTGCATGGGCCTGTGAAGCTAGGGGGGGCACCCCCTGCAGATGGAAAACGCTTTGGTTGCTTGTGTGGGAAGCGGTTTGCAGTGAAGCCAAAGCGTGACCGACATATCATGCTGACTTTCAGCCTTCGGCCTTTTGGCTGTGGCATCTGTAACAAGCGCTTTAAGCTGAAGCACCATCTGACAGAGCATATGAAGACCCATGCTGGAGCCCTGCATGCCTGTCCCCACTGTGGTCGTCGATTCCGAGTCCATGCCTGTTTCCTTCGCCACCGGGACCTATGCAAGGGCCAGGGCTGGGCCACTGCTCACTGGACTTATAAGTGACTACTGAGGCCATAAACGAACTTCTAGGACAAGAGAGCCACTGCTGCTGATGGATACCTACCCCTCACTAGCATAGCACCCCAATCCTGGATTTTGTAGTCATGCCAAGAGGATAGATATGTCATGGATCTCTTGTTCTTGGGTGTGGGCCTCAACCTGGCAGATTTGGAAACTCAGATTTCTTATCTCATTACAGGTTTTTACTAATTACCATACAGAAAAGTGGTTTACAGGCCATATGTAAATTGGTCACTTGCCCGTAATAGACCTTCTTTTTCATACAGTAAACCAGATTTCAAATCAAGAAGTTTATTTGAAGAGAAAGAGCAAAAAGACATAAGATAAATGTTTCATTCAGTCTTCTTGAGTTAAAGGAGCTGGTCTCCATCTAGACGTATGTTTGATTCAGGGTTCTAGTAATTCAGAGACTAAGCTCTAAGCTTTTGTTTCCCTCATCGCTGAAATATGAACAGAGTTCTTTTTACATGTTTTCCTTTTCATATCTTTCCAGAAGCCCCTCAGATCATAACTTGCTTTCTCACCAGTAGACCTTCCCAACACCTTTATTTTTATGTTGTAGCTGAGCACTTTAACAAATTGAGTATTCCGTGTATCATTCCTAGAATCGAGAATATTCCCTCAACAGCCTGTGCCTCTTGTCTGCCTTTGACCACCACTGATCATGTATTGATCACAGTGACTGGAATGTGACCAGAGAACTCAGGAGATGGCCACTGACCTAAAATGCTCTCAAGGTAGCACTACAGCTCTGAGCAAGTGGCCTAGGTCAGAGGGACTCAGGGCTGAGAGGACACATACTGAAGGCGCAGTGGGACCATATTCCCTCCCTTTCCATCCCCACCCACACATGACAGCCCCTTGGTTGAGAGGTAAAAGGGCAATTTCAGAATGAGAAGGTAGTTGCAGGTTACTTAATTTCTTCAAATAACTTTGCCTTGAAATCTAAGCTGACAGTGGACTAGATTGAGTAATTTATGTGGGAAAGACATGAAAACAATTGCAAAGACTTGGATGTATTCCTTATGCAACTGGGTTATGTCGATAAGGGAAGAATGGAATGGTTTCACACTGGTGCAGAGAAAACGACTTCAGTGGGCCAGATTCCAGGTCAGGACCTGGCATTGAATAACCTCTGGTAAGTTACCTTATCTTTTAGAGTCTGAACTGTTAACTTTTTTTTTTTTTTTTTT
This sequence comes from Pteropus alecto, assembly GCF_000325575.1. Lineage (NCBI taxonomy): Eukaryota > Metazoa > Chordata > Mammalia > Chiroptera > Pteropodidae > Pteropus > Pteropus alecto. The sequence goes on along the minus strand of NW_006432451.1, from coordinate 4,184,672 downwards.
TTTTTGGTGGGGTGGTATATACCTCCTCACTGGTTATGTCTTTTGTTTAAATGGCTTGGTTCACATGCTCTTTACCTATACGTCTCTGACTTCATGTATTATGTATAATGTTTGGTTGTTTGGTTTATTCTACAAACATTTAGTGCAAAGCACTGTGCTATACCCTAATTTATACCCTGCCCTCAAGGACTTCACAACTACTACTGAAGCTAAACAAATTAAGACAATGTAGCATGATAAGTCCATAATAGTGGGCAGTACAAGCTACTGTAGAGGCACAAAGGAAGCTGAGCAAAGACCTGTTATAGGTCAGCAGAGGTTTCACAAAGAATTCCTCTGTGTGCCAGAGTACAGCAGTGGGTGTGGGTAGCTGAACTGATGTGGAAATGGTGAACATGAGTTGAAGCCACAACTTCACTGTCAGGAGTGATAGCCTTCCCCATAGCAAGTTCCTCAAAAGTTACTAGGTATGATACCCAGAAGAGACTGAAAAATGTGACTTTATGGCTGAGAAGGTGAATTGTAGCTGGGATCTATCAGCCCATGAATAGCCTTGCTGCGGTACCATCCCCATGGTAAGGCTATGAACACACAGGAAAAGGAGTCAGGGAGCAAGGCTGCCAGTCTTTGATCTTCTGCAGTCCCACTCACATGCCATTCTTCCAACACATTCTGTAGGTGGCTATATCTGTTGGCTAGGATCCTTTGGTTGCAAGCAATGAAGGTTGGTTCTGACTAACCTTATCAAAAGAGGAATCAATGGATGGATGTGGGGTGGCTCCTGGAATGGAAGAAAGGGGTGAAGGACCAGACTTGGGAAAGACAAGACCTGGGTCAGATGTGGGGGTCCGGGGAGCAAGAATTGGGGAATATCTTCAAGTCATATGTTTCGGGATAATGACCCAGTCATTCTTATTTCTTGTGTCACTCAAGATAAAATTTCGCAGATGAGAACCCTGAGCCTCAGGTTCACCCCCTGGCCTGAGTACCTTGATCATGTGTTGCACTGAGGCAACAATGTGGGTGTGGAATCCTCAAGGGGAAATTGAAGTCCTGGGATAGAATAGTGGGGAATGGATGCTGGCCAGACCACAGGAACAGGCTTACCACAGACAGTCTCCACATGCTGCCCATCTTGGGATCCTTAAAGCCTCAGGTATGCCTGGAACTTAATAGGTGTTCAAGATATGTTGAATCTGCCTAACTTCCACCTCTGTCCTTTGAACTTAAGACAGAATTGCTTCCTTCCTCTCTTAATCCCTATAGCACTTTGTTATTACTCTATAAAGCCAATTAAAACACCATGTTAGAGTTTTATTTAAAAAATTATTATACAGAAAACAATTTCCACGATGAAAGGTTTTGGTTTAAACAAACTGAAATGTGTACCTTTCTGCCCCTGTTGTTTCCTCCTCGTAGTGGAAGAAATATCCCTTCTATCGTTGAAGGCTAGCCCCTTCCCAGAACCTTTGCTCTTTTAATTATCCCCCTCTGTCCTGTATCTTCACTCTGTAGTTCCTCATTTGCAGTTAATCATGCTCATAGGTTGTGAGAATACGTGTAAAATGCTTAGAACAGTGCCATGTATTAAGTAAATTCAGTAAATGTTAGCTCTTGTTATGAAAGAACATTAGTCAGTTACCCACATCTTTACTGGGATCAGTTCTTTCAGGGAGGGATCATTTACATGAAAGGAAAGTATTTTCAACTAAAAGGGAAATGAGGCATAAAACGCTCAGTAAGGATTAGATATTGTCATTGTTATTATTACCTTTCTCATAAATGCTAGAGTTCTTTTCACCTAACTTTATACACTCCTGGATGATTTTTATCCACTTTTCTGAGTTAAACCATTTAAATACTGATGACCTTTAAGTTTATAACTCCAGTTTTCCTGACTCCCAAACCCACTTCGATTTCTCCCTTCTTTCCTTCCTTCAACAATAAGTGCCTCTGTACCAGTAGCAGGCACTGATTAAAAGAGCAGAAGGTATCAAGAGCTTGGACCTTGGATTATTGCTTTAAGAGACAGATCTTTAAACCAGCTATGTAGATACTTCATAGATATCTTAATATGCTTAACATGTCTAAAATACTCTACCCCGCTTCCAGCCAGCTGTTCCTCTGCTCTTTCTAGGTTTAGTAGTGATTCCACCATTCACCCAAAAAATGCCCAAGACTGAAACCTGGGAGTGTTTCTGAACACCTGTCTCACCTCCCATACCTGTGCTACCAGTGCTATTTCCTAAATATTTCAAATTGATGCATTCCTTCATTCTTATTGCTGCTACTGTAACCTAACTGGTTGTCTTCTGTCTTGCTTTCCTCTGTTTTTCACTCTGTACACTATGGCCATTGGTTTTTCTAAAGCAAAATAAACCTGTCTTACCAACTCTTCAGCTTAAACCTTTCATTGCTTCCTCTTGCTCTTTCACGAAGTCCAAATGATCTGGTCTCATTTACTACAGTCTTGTTGCTCATTACTAACTCCCCCTAGGCCTCCTTTTTTCGGCTCTTCATGCTCATTTCTCTACCTAGAATAGTTACCTACCTAGAAATAGCCCTCAATGGGCTAATTCCTACTCTCTTTAGATATCAGCTTAAACATCACTTCCTCTAGAAATCTCCCTGATCATTAGGACCTCTCTGCTATGTGCTCTACTAGCTCTTATTTCCCCATATCATGAGACTTCCTTAGAATTTCCTTTATTCGACAAGTATTTGCCAGCTAACCACTATTACCCGTTATGTGTGGGCACTGTTTTAGGCATGGCAGACATTGTTTACCCTCGTGAGATTCCATTCCAGTTCTGTAAAGGAAATATACAAGGTAATAAGGTGGAGACTAACAGAAAAGGAAGCCATATTGTATACATTGATCTTGTATCCAGAGGAAAAGAAGGACCCAGACATGCAAAGCAGGGCAAGGAAGGTGGTTCTCGTAAAGTGTTTAGCAGATGCAAAAGAGACAGAGGTTGGTATGTTTGACAAGGAGACCAGTGGACCTGGAGAGGAATGAGATGTTTTAGTCTGTTTAGGCTGCTGTAATAGAATACCATAGACTGGGTGGCTTATAAACAACAGAAATGTATTTCTCACAGTTCTGGAGCCTGGGAAGTCCAATATCAAGCACGGGCAGATTCAGTGTTGTGAGGACCTGCTTCCTGATTCATAGAAGGTCATCTTTTCACTGTATACTGCATCTCTTTTATAAAGACACTAATCTTATTTATGAGGACTCCACCTTCATGACCTTATCACCTCCCAAAGGCTGAACCTCTTAATACAATCACATTAGGATTAGGATTAGGATTATGAATGGGCGGTGGGAGGTGGGGTGCAGGTGGACATTAAGTCCATTGCAGATGTAATTGAAGAGGTAGGCTGGGGCTGGGTTATATAAAGTCCTTCAGATTAATGATAAGGAATCTGAATTTTATTCTAAATGCAATAGGAAGGCAATAAAGAGTTTAAAGTAGAGTAATGGTGGTCTGACATTTTAAAGAGATCCTATTATATTTGGAGGTAGGACTGACATAGGCCATCTAACAGATTAATATAGAGATTGTGAGAAAATGAAAAATCAAGGAAGACCTCTAGAATTTTGGCTTGAGCAGTTGAACTGGAGGCCATTTAATGAGTGGAAGACAGGAATAGAAGAATGTGGGAGTGGATCAAGTGTTTCGTTTGAATGACTAGTTGTATCCAGTGAGCAGCTGGATGTACTTGTCCAGTGTTCTTCTAGACCAGGGATTGGCAAACTTATTCTATAAAGAATCAGATAGTAAATATTACGCTTTGCATGCCAAGAAGCAAAATCAATGAGATTATATAAGTACATAAAAATTAAAGAAAAATCACAAATTTTTTATTGACAAAATTCAAAATCTAACAATTGAGTACATTTTGTGTAATACAGTCTGCAGCTTAATTGGGGTTCAAGGTTAATGTTCCCTATCATCAAAGCCAATTGCAAATGTTCATCTGTTAATGCTGATCTGTAATGAGATTTTACATATTTCATCTTTAAATATGTCTTCATATAGCACTGTCAAATACTGATATCAATCCAAGAGCATATGATTTTAATTGAGCATATTCATCACTTGGAAGGCATTTATAGAATTCTATTATATTCTTCTCTTGATACTTGCCTTTTATCATGTTGTACATTATAGATTAATCACATCTAATTGACTGTTGGGTGGAAGCTCTTCAATTACACAACAAATGAAATATGGAAATTTCCTGTGCATTTGCAGTGAGGTCCAACAAACACTGCTGGAACTGTAGTCTGAGCTCAGAGAATATATCTGCTGCAGTTTTGTGTGGGGATGTTTTAACTTTTGATAGCACAAGAAATGTGTATAACAGCTTGACATTACCTATGATTTAAACAACTTTAATGACTTGGCTGCAGTATACGCTTCACATATAAGCACTGTTTTGCCTTGTAATTTTAGATTAAGTTCTTTAAGAAACATTACCATGTCTGCAGCAGGTGTCCTCTCTGACAGATGAATGCTTAAACAAAATATGATATATACAGACAATGGAATGTTATTCAGCCTTAAAAAGAAATTGTCACATGCTACAATATGAATGAATCTTGAAGACGTTATGCTAAGTGAAGTAAGCCAGCCACAAAAAGACAAATATTTTATGATTCTACTTAAATGAGGGACTTAGAGCAGTCAAGTTAATAGAGATAGAAAGTAGAATTGTGGTTGCCAGGGGCTGTGGGAGAGGGAAATGAGAAGTTATTGTTTAATGGGTACAGTTTCAGTTTGGAAAGATGAAAAAAGTTCTGCAGATGGTAGTGATGGTTGCACAACAATGTGAATGAACTTAATGCCACTGAACTGTACACTTGAAATGGTTTAAATGGTAAATTTTATGTATATTTTGCCACAATAAAAATAAATAAATGAACTAATGATCTACTGGATCTATGTATTGAGCATCAGTGGCTGCTAACACTACAAATTAAGAAACAACCAGACATTATGTGTTTCTTATGGAAAACACCACCACCACCACCACCACCACCACCACCACCACCTATGAATTAGTCTGGGCCAAAATACTGAATTTGAATGTGATCAAGCCTTGAGGTATAACTACCAATTCAAAGAAAATGAAGAGAGCAGAGAAATACATTAAACCACACCACAGTGATGCAATCCATAAAACAGAGTGTAAGGGATACAGAAAAAACAACCCATTTTCTTTATCAAAACAAATTACAAGGGGAATAAAGATGTGGAGAAACCTATAGTTTAAAAGATTTTAAAAGACATATTAACCAATTATAATGTGCGGACCTTATTTTGATCATAGTTTTTAAAAAAGATTTAAAAAACATTTCCAACTTTTGTAAGACAACTGGGGACTCAACCACTGACTGGACATTTGATGCTATTAGCAGTTATTGTTAAAATTTTTAGTTGTGATAAAGGTATTGTGGTTAAGGTTAAAAAAAAGGCCCTTGTCTTTTGGTGGCATTGGTTATTTATGGAAAGATAAATTTAGCCATAGTTATAGATTGAATGAAAATGCCAAATACACATATATGAGTTCTAGATAATTATGTAAATTAAATTATAATTCATGTATATATTGTCCCTTTTTTCAAAAAGATTGAGAAATTTGGAACTAACTATACACTTTAAGAATGTCTAATCAGAAATTTTATAGTACAAATACATTCTGGTTTGTGTTCTGGTCCAAGATAATAAAACTTTCTTCTTGACTCTTAAAAATAAAATAATCAACTATGTATTGATGTAGAAAGATCTCCACTATATATTGAGTGAAGAAAGCAAAGTGCAGAACAGTATATGTAGCATGCTATGTTTCACATGAGAGATTTTGAGGGTGGGGAGGAAATAATAAAGCTGTAATATTCGCTTATATTTGCAAAAAGCATTACTAGAATAAATAAGAAACCAATCAAAATGGGAAAAGAAGTCAGGTAAGAATGGAAACAAGACTATGTTTACCTTAAGACTCCTCTATGTGTGCTTTGAATTATGTAATTTTATTACCTAATCAAAAAATAAAAGTAAAAAAAATTTAATTCTTTAAATTTGAGAACAAATGAACCGAACCCTGACAACTTGCAACAGAATCACATAGAGAAAGAGTTAGTTCTAAAGACTTTATGTGCTTAATGAAATGTATTCTAAGGACAAAAAAGTCTACAGCTAAGATTTTAAACCTTTAAATATTAAAATTTATTAAATTTTAAACTTCTCTAAGAATTTGTATTGTTTGTACTTTACTAGTATTAGAATTTTGAAAATATAGTATTTTCTTATAATACTAGATTAAAGGACATCAGTAATCATATTATTAACATAAAGAATCAATATTTTAGTGTAAAAGATATCCAGTTATATAGCCAAAGAAACTAAGTGAAAACATGAAAACATAATAGCATTAAAAATGAAAAATCAATATGAACTCATGAGTTTTCAAAATGTATTTTCTTGTCCGGTCCATGGAAATTGATGTCCAACAGTAGGGCAAAGGTATAATGGTCACCGTAATGAGCAGGTATCTTCAGACTGAAAGATGAAGCAGGCACTCTATAGATTAAAACAGAATCTATTACAGGGTAATTTACAGGAAGCAGACAGATGGCCCAGCAGTTTTACGTAAATTATTATCTGCTAGTAGACCCCTGCTACAGTACTTTTTAAATAATAGTATAACCTGGGTGCTAATGAATGACAAGACAAAGGGACAAAGAATGCAGTAGCACCAGGGAACATACCTCCGGGTGGTCTTGAGATAGATGATTGTTTATAATCGATACTCTCACCAGTTTGATATTTATTTTGGTTGTCTTGCCAATCCGGCTGTCACTAACAAAAATATGTGCTACCTTTTAAAGAACACAGATAATCATCAACTAGCAAGCTTTGATATGCTCACTAAGGACAGTGAGGTTGGTTAAAGGTCACAGCATGAAAAGACACGAAGATAGAGATGGCCTAGAAGTAAGGAGCAATCCTGGTGCTCATTCCTCATCCCATTCCGCATTAAAACAAGGTATGGCTTCTTCTAGAAACCTCTAATTTCAGATCTAGAGCAGGCACTTTTCAAGGTGTGCTTAGGACACCTTTTTGTGTTAAGAAGCAAGAAAGCTTTAGAAGATAATGTCATGTCAGAAAGACCCAAGCAAGAGTCCATATGAAAGTGCCCCACTGAACAAAGCTGTGACAATATGAGCAACTAGAAGAATAATGATTGTATTGAACACATTGAATCAATTAAAATCATTATTTTATACTGATACTCAAAATTAGGGTAAGTCAAGAAGTCTCATTTGTTACCATTTGTGGTAACTATTAAAAGTTATTTATTTTGAAAATTGGTAATTAAAGGAAAAATATTAAGCATTTATTTTGCTCTCCCAGTAAAAGTTTATTTTGGAATAACCAAATAGTCCTGGTTAATGAAGAAAACCCCCACAGAATTCTTAAACAACATAAAAAAAAATTTAAAAAAAGAGAACAAAATTTTACAAACTCCCACAAAATTATTGATTTCAGGCAAGGATTATCAATTGGTGTTAAAACCAATAGATGATTAATGGTTGTAAACATGCATATAGAGCCCAAGTAACACCGCACAGATTACTTTCTAGTTTCAAGAGGGAGAGCATTGACTAAACCAAGTGATCAAACTATCACCACCCTAATCTAGGGGGTCAGTCTTAGCACTACGAATGATTGATCATATGTGTCTTCTAATGGCATACAATATTAAGTGCACAGCAGTATGGTAACTATATGACTTTATTCTTTCTAGTACCTTGTATCCTAGTTCAGGCATACCTTAGAGGATTTAATCCATTCCTAAAAGCATGTTGGATAGTAAATTTTTAGATAGTGGGACTCTGTATGTCATTATTTTAAATGGAAAAAAACGTATTCTCAGCATGTCTAAAAACCTCGACCAATTTTCCTCAGTACTTGAAACACTCTAAAAAATATATATATATAATGATCAGCCAGGTTTTTCTGCTTAATATAAAACCTTTAAAACACCAGTTACCTAATTGTTTAATACTTAATTGACTCATTAATGAGTTTATTTGTGCAGTAACATTATAGGATACAAATCAGATTCTCCTTTTAAGTGTAACAAATGTGTACTGTAATGCAAATGAACAGTGAAATAATATGTTAAAGACACATAATGAAGGCAGATAACACTTAGCAATAATTAAATAAGGCAAGTTTTAAAACATAGTTACGGAAGACTGCAGTGTTTCCTTAGTGAGGTTTGGAGGTGAGAAGGGAGATGTGGAGGCTGTACTCGGAACTGTTCCCATTTAACTACATCGAACTAAAAAGCTTCTGCTCAGCAAAAGAAACCGTCAACAAGGTAAAGAGACAACCATTCAAATGGGAAAATATATTTGCAAGTAATGCCTCTGATAAGGGCCTAATATCCAAAATATACAAAGAACTAATACAGCTCAATAACAAAAACAAAAATCAACATCGCTAGCTAGTAGTGAAATGCAAATCAAAACCACAATGTGATACCATCTTACACCTGTAAGAATGGCTATAATCAACAGGACAAGTAGTAATAAATGTTGGAGAGGAGGCAGAGAAAAATGAACCCTCATACACTGCTGGTGGGACTGCAAATTGGTACAGCTACTATGGAAAACAGTATGGAGGTTCCTTGAAAAACTAAGAATTGATCTACCATATGATCCAGAAATCCTTCTACTGGGTATTTACCCCAAAGACTTGAAAACTCATATCCGTAAAGGTATTTGCACACCAATGTTCATAGCAGCATTATTCACAATGGTCAGGACATGGAAGCAACTGAAGTGTCCTATAATAGATGATTGGCTAAAGAAGCTGTGGTACATATATACAATGGAATATTAATCAGCCATAAGAAGAGATGAAATACTGCCATTTGCGACAACCTGGATGGACCTCGAGATAATCATGCTAAGTGAAATAAGCCAGACACAAAAAGTTGAAAATCACATGATATCACTTATATGGGTGATATAAACATAAAAGCAACAAATAAATAGGACAAACAGAGACTCATGGACATGGACAATGGACTAGTGGTTACCAGAGAGTAGGGAGGAGGGGTGGGGGGTGGGAGTGGGGGGGTTTAAATCATTTCTTCAATTAAAAATAAAATATTGGACACAGAAAAAATAAAAACGTTCCCATTTAGTGGTGGCTAAAGATGAACAAGAATGAGCTTCAGAAGGAGCAAGTGAAATGGAAAATGGCTGAGGTTCAGACATATCTGGATCCAGGAAGTTTGTGGATAGTCCACTTGCCTTGGCAATAGAGTCTTCAGAAGTGGATGATTGTGAATCATCTTTTGGAAGTATTGACAAAGCATGATAAGAAACTCAAAATGGACAAGAGTTATGTTTTCTTTGCTTGTGTTATGCAGCTTCTGGAAATTGCATTTGAGCGTTTTCTGCTCTTGTCATGATTATGACCTCTAGTAAGCAACAGAAATCTTTCTGTCTACATGATCTAAAATTTCTTTTAAATATTTGTTGTCAAGTATTAGTGACTCCTTGTATTAGTCTGCTAGGGCTATCATTACAAAATACCAGGGACCGTGTGGCTTAAACAACAGATATTTATTTTTTCACAGTTCTGGACACTAGAAGTTCAAGGTCAAGATGCTGGCAGGTTTGGTTTTCCTAAGGCTTGCAGACCACCGCCTTCTCACTGGGCACTCATATGGCCTTTCTCTGTGCAAGCCCACTCCTGGTGTTTGTTTTTACAAGGGTACCAGTCATATTGGTTTAGAGCTCCATCCTGATGACCTCATTTTGCCTTAATTACCTCTTTAAAGGCCCTGCCTCCAAATACTGTCACATTGAGCATTAGGGCTTCAACATATGAATTGTGCGAGGACGCAATTCAGTCCATAATACTTTTTCCAACTTGGTTCCTTCCAGCATTATTCCTTCCAATGGAATGTGTTTCTTGGAAGAATCTTGGTAAACTTTCCAGAATCAACTACGTTTTGATACTGTGTTTTTATTTTCTCACACACAGGAAATAAGGTATTCTGTGGAAAGTGGATTGTAAGCTGACAAGGTAATTACAGTCTGTGAGGGCAACCAAGGGTTACCTCACCTCAGCAAACTCCTTCTGAGAACAAGAAAGTATACACATAGCCGCAGGCAGGCAAACAAGCTGAAGGCCATGATAAGATATGGCTTGGGAAAAGTAGAAGGAACAGTGTTGTTATGCCTAAGGGAAACTGCTTATGCCAACTAGTATGTTCTTGTATAAAAGCAGCTTGCAAAAATAAAACTGCTCCATTGCTCCACCTCCTGATCCCAGCTTTCTATCTTCTTTCTTTTTATCTTCCACCGTTCCCACTCAGGTTTATTTTCCAGGGCCGCACTGGACGTGACAGGATTTACCGCTTGTTGGACGTGGCAGTATTCATAGTAAATGATAATGTGTGCATGGCCATGCATAAATCTTTTTACGGTTTCACCTCTTAAAACACTTTATCACTTTTAATATCATTTTCAATATACATGCTTCTCTAATCTATAAGTTCACCTGCTTTTCTTCACAGTTTTTCTACCTTAGTCATTTTCATTTTCTAATGTGGGGAATTGATACAGAAAACGTATAATATTAGACTGTCTATCCTTTCATCAGTGCCATACTGTCTTAAGGATTATTATATCTTTATGGTAAGTCATAATATCTATTAGTGTGGGACCTCCAACTTTGTTCCTTTACTTCAAGATTGTATTTGCTATTATTTGTCCTTTGCAATTCCATATACATTTTAGAATTGATTTGACAATTTCCACAAAGTACCTGTTGGGGTTTTGCTTGTGATTATATTGAATTGATTGCTCAACTTGGGAAGAACTGATATCTTTACAATATTGAGTCTTCCAATCTATGAATACTGTATAGCCCTGTGTTTATTTAAGTCTTTACTAATTTCCATCAATAATGTTTTTATTGTTGTGAAATACACATAATACTTAATCTTTTAACTATTTTAAAGTGATATAGTGTATTAAGTACATCCAATGTGACATGCAATCTTTACTACTATCTAGTTCCAGAACTTTTCCATCACCCCAAACAGAAACCCCATACACATTAAGCAGTCGCTCTCTATTCCCCCATTCACTGGCTCCTTCAGTCTGCTTCTGTCCCTCCGGATTTGCCTGTATTTCATATAAATATTTCATATAAATGGAATCATATGTGGCCTTTTGTGTCTGGCTTCTTTCACTTAGTATGTTTTCAAAGTTCATGCAGAATGTGTTAGTACTTCATACATTTTTTATATCTGAATAATATTCCATTGTATGTAAATATCATGTTTTGTTTATCTGTTTTTCCATTGATGGACATTTGGGTTGTTTCTACCTTTTGACTACTGTGAATAACACTACTTGGAACATCAGTGCACAAGTATCCGTGTGAGTTCTTGTTTTCAGTTCTTTTGACTATATATCCAGAAGTGGAATTGCTGAATAACATGGTAATTTTATGTTTAATTTTTTGAGAAACTGCCATCTTGTTTTTCACAACAGCTGTACCATTTTATATTACCACCAACATTTTGCCCATTTTTAAATTGGTTGGTTGTTGTTTCATTGTTGAGTTGTAATTTTTTTTTTTTTTACATATTCTTTATACTAGACCCTTATTTTTTGCAAATATTTCTCCCATTCTATGATATATTATTTGCAAGTATTTCCTCCCGTTGTATGGGTTGTCTTTTCATTCTCTTGATAGTGTCTTTTAATGAACAAAAGTTTAAAATTTTATCTATTTTTCTTTGGTCGCTTGCACTTTTGGTGTCTTATTTCAGAAACCATTGTCAAATCCAAAGTCATGAAGGTTTCCCCAAGTTTTCTTCTAAGGATTTTATAGTTTTAGTTCTTACTTTTAGATCAATTTGGAGTTAATTTCTGTGTATTGTGTTGGGTAAGTTTCCAAATTCATTACTTTGCATTGAGGGGTGTGTGTGTGTGTGTGTGTGTGTGTGTGTGTGTGTGTGTGTGTGTGTTTCTTGATCCGTAGTTTGACATTTATTAATGACTGGGGAATTTGTCAGCCATTATGCTATCAAATATTGCTCCTGCTACATTCTCTACCTTTTCCTCTTCCAGGACTCCCAACACTTTTTACCATTCCTTATATGTTTATTCTGCTCGTTTTTATATTTTTCATCTTTTTGTCTCTCTGCCTCAGTCTGTATATTTTTTACTAACTTATCTTCCTGTTCACTAATCTCTCTTCAGCTGTGTCAGTTCTGCTGTCAAATCTATTGTTATTAATTTCACTTATTGTTTTACATTCTAGAATTTCCATTTTATTTATCTTTATATATTCGTTCTCCTGTAAAATTTTCCATTGTCATTTTGTTGAACATATTAATCAGCTATTTAAAAATCTGCATGTGAAATCTCAATATCTGTATCTCCTGAGGGTCTATTGCTGCTGACTTTTTCTGGGCCCCATTTCTTGGTATGCTTGATAGTTTTTATTCATTGCTGAACATTTCGTATGGAAAACTGTAAACACTCTGGATGATTTTATCTTTCTCCAGAGAAGATATACTTCAGGTTCTCTAGTCAGGGAGTTAGAGGTAGAACAGATTAATATAATCTAGTTAGGATTGAGCTAATTTGTGGCTGGCGTGCTCTAAGGTTTTATCTATTTCTGGTTTCTGTTTTCCCATTACTCTCAGGAAGTAAACCTTAAAAGGTCCTAGTTGAGAGCCAGGGATTTATAGGGAGCCCTCTTCCTTAATCAGCCTGAACTCCACGTTTTATGTCCCAAGCACCATAAGACAGCCAAGAGCTCTGTTTAGAGTCTCATCTCTTGCATATACTTTTGCTCAGCTTCTTAGCCTCTCACTCTGCCACTTGCAAAGAAGAAAATGCCTTGCAGGGAAAGTTTATTGTTCTGGATTCTCCTATTCTCCAAGGATCTTGGCCCTTCAAGTCCTGGTTGTCTCAGGAGCTTCCTCAGCCCCATGAAATTGTTGAGAGAACTTCTGAGCTGCTTGGCCTCTCACCCTGTGCCACTTACAAACTGACAAATAGTTCTAGGTGAAAAGTGGAGTAGAATTTGGGCTCACCTCAGTGATTTTCCATTCTCTCTGGAAACTTGATCTGTCAACTTCTGGAAGGTCTCTGATGACTTACTTAAAATATTGTTTGTTTTTATTTTTATCTAGCCCTTCTTGTTCTTGGTGGGAGGGTTAGTCTGTTACAGGCCAGTTCATCACAGCTAAAAGAGGGAGTCTCTTCTTCACTTTGCACTCATTTCCTTGCTTTATTTTGCATATCACTTATGGCCAATTGATATGTTTTTTTAGTGTTTTTGTTTGAGCTTTATGAGAGCAGGCAATCAATCTGTCTTGTTCATTGCTGTGATGCTAGGACCTAAAACAGTGCCTAGTACATAGTAGGGGATCAATAAATATTTTTAAACATTATAGTAGCCTTATGAATGAGTTATAAAAGAAAATTTCTTTTTTCTGCAACTGCTGGTATAGGCACTATCGCAAACTGGTTGAGAGCATTATGCCAGTTATCAATTTATTAACTATCAGCAACAAATTCATCTTTTGGTACTTGCTCTGCAGTAATGGACTAGATTATTTGAGCATTTCTCCTCTACAGTGAGCATGATGTAGAGGGCACAGTAGGGGCAATGCAGGAGGAAGGAAGTTTTTCTTCCTAGTCCCAATGTGTTGCATTTTGCTTTTATTGCTACATGGTCTATAAGTAGTATGTGTGAGAGTGCGTGTGTGTGTGTGAATGTGCGCATGTGTATGTGTGTGTGTGCACTCGCATGAGCAATGGCCAAGGGAGCCATCCACATGCCCAGGGAATGCAGTCCCTCAGCTACCATGAAGCCCCAGTGTGGGCCCAGTGATCACTTTGCTACTGCTCCCAGTGCAGATACAGCACGCTGCAGGCCTCATGCCCATGGTGGTGCCCTGACTCCCTCTGCATGCCCACCCACCAGCCTCAACTCACTTTACCCTAGAGAATTATTTCCCACAACCCTCCTGATGTGAACACCACACACTCCAGGTGCCTCAACCATCTCTGCATGCCTGCCTACCAACTTCAGTTCACTGGCACTCAATTTCCTGCTTTGCCTAGTGATTGCTGACTAGCTCTGGCCTGGGCAATCCAGCAAACTTTTCTGCCATCCAGTAGGCTGCAAACATACCTTCTCCAATAAGGTCTGAACCACAGCCTTAGGGACTCTCCCTCAGCTCTAGGATACTTTTTTGAATCTTCTTCACATCTTTTTAGTTACTATCCTATCATTGTTTAACAATTCTTTATATTAACAATTCTTTACATTAAATTGTCCTGCTTAAATTACTATATGGTTTCTGTCTCTTAATTAGACACAGATTAATAAAGATTTGGTACCAGGAATGGTTCCAGGAAATAGACCCATAAAGGTGGGGTTTAGTCATTGGTTTGGTTTTACCCTTGAACTTGAACACCTTGCTGACCTCTTGTCAGTGAGAAATGGGCTGCCAGTAACTCATACCATCCAGTGGCGTCACAATGACTATCATCTGTGGTTGATTGTGATGAAGTGCCAATGGAAGCTTGTGCCTTGGGAGCGCATGTGGCTCCTACCCTTTACTGTTAGGGCAGTAACAATGACTATAAGAGCCGTGGCACGAGACAGGTTCTTTTGAGTGTATTGAGCACTTATAAGGAGAAAAAGGCAAGCTCAGGCCTGTTAACGCTCAGCTCAAGTCATGGAATGAGAACCAGGGAGCTTCTATGATAGCCCTAAAAGAAGTTCCCCTTTCCTGTAGCTCCACAATAGTGCTGAAAATCAAAAACAAAATTTAATTGTGTGCATTACTGAATTATAATGACTATTGAATTAACAATCTTGCCAAGGTTATCATGTGAAAGTTAGGGCATTGATCAGGAAAGAATAGGATCCCGAACCTTGAAATTGAGACATCTCAAATGAATTGAGACATCCAAATAAAACTGATAATCTTGAATTCCAGGTCATTCTGAGGGCCCTTATTAGTGGAAGTAGTTTGCCCTTTGGTGCCTGATGATACTAGTTTTCCTGTAAAACTAGTATCAAAAACTAGTATGAAAAACTCTGACAACGTTACCTGAGGCAGATACCTTGAAAGTAGCTCAGTGTCCTCAGGACCTACCACAGCCATCTCCTGTTGCCACTAGGCTGTAAATAGTGTCAAATCTTGGTATGCTCTAGAGAGACAGGAACACAATATGAAATAGCTCAGGCACCAAAAGAATTGAAGGACTTTGCTAGTATATATTGGTTCTAAGCTGGGAAACGTATTGGAATGGATTCTGAGGTTGGTAGAACAAGGAGGGCAAAATATAACACTGTAGCAGGCCAAGTTTTTGTATATGAATATGCTTATTAGAATTCCAGGCGTAATATGTTGGCTTGTGTAGCTAGAGGTGGCTCTAACTTGTTATATGGTTGATTGACTGAAACTTGAATTCAATATTCAACTTTAGTAAGGTGGCATTTAATAAAGTTAAGATGCCAGAGCTTTCCTGGCATGATGTGGAGGAGGAAATCCAAAGGCATAAGGAGATTGCAATGTTGGATTGGATTTATCATGTGTTACCTATCCCCCAACTATATTCTACGTGAAGGCCCAAGAAGACACTCCCTTTCCCAAGGCATTAAGAAATATATTGGTGAGGGGATTGCTTACATCCTTGAAAAGTTCCGTGGTTGCTCTCTGTCGTAGGCCAGTTACAACTATAGGGGATGCCACCTTTAAGATGGGCTCCTGATTTCAATGATGATGGTGGTATTCCATTGTAGCACAGGCCAGTGTAGGCACTTAACCATCAAAGACAAGGTGGGCACATCAGCCGTAAAGAGCATCAGGGATGTTTCAATAATCAGAATGCCTTGACTTGCAAAAATTTTTAGTGGTAGCTAATTGATCATGGTGTCCCTAGGAATGAAACAACCAGCCTACTAGAATATTACTTGATCTATAATAATATAGGGAGGAGGCAAGAGAACTAAAATGTTAGATCAAGCTGTATTCAGAGAGTGTGATATGCTGGTCAGCCATACAGCCAGATCACGAGGAAACCTGAAGAACAAAGGCAGATTTCTGCTGGAATTACTAACAAACCATTTCCCCATACCTGTGAAGGGAGAACAGAAAAACAGTCTTTGAGTCCCACTCTCTGCAAAATAAAATCATTCATCCCCTATGGCTAAAACCATGGAGAATCTATGGATCAAAGGCTGGGAATTGCTAGCAGGCCTTTCTTGTTACATATTCTTATCCTTTCACACTCTACGCCCATATCATCAAAGTAAATTGGGTAAACAAAGTCTTTAAACTGTAATTCATAGAAACTAAGAATGATATATAAACTGAATTCCTCAAACACGTGGGGTCCCTCTCAGTGTCTTCTGTCTGACCATCTCACTGTCATTCTCTCTGTCTCTCTCTTTCTGTCTCTCTCTCCATTTGAGTCTCTCTCAGGCTCTCTCTCTCTACCTCTGAGAGGAGACCACACTCTGTCAATGGAGCGTTACCCCTTCTCTAATAAACTTTCTTTTTAACTCTAACTCTGGCATGCATTTGAATTCTTTCTTGCTCTCAGCCAAGAACCTTCTCTCGGTGCAAAACTACTCAGAGGAATTTGCCCTGTCCTGCATTATCATGACAGGAAAAACTCTAGGTCTGATAGCCAAAAACCTGACTTGAGTCGCCACAGTGAAGAATAATCCCCTCTCACCCAGTTTCCAGACTTAAGTCAGTTCACAGACCCAGAGCCCTTTGAAAAGGTCAGATTCCCCTTTGTACCACTGCTGCCAGTAAACACCTTAATTTTCCTCCAAGCATTCCCCAAAAGGACATGCAGCCATTTACAAGAGTGAGTATGTACCAGGGAAAAGGAAATACCCAGACCTTTCAGGGATTACAGGACTCTGGCTCTGAACTGATGCCAATTCCTTGGGATTCAAAATGCCACTGTGGCCCACCACTCAAAGTAGGGTTGTATGGTGAACAAGTGATAGATGGACTCTCAACTCAAGTGTGACTCACCGTGGGCCCAGTTGGCTCATGACCTCACCCTGTGGTCATTTCCCTGGTTCCTGGAAGTATAATTGGAATAGATATACTTGGCAATTGACAGAATTCCTACCTTTGGGGATCATTATGGGGTCATTATTGTAGGCAGGGATAATTGGAAGCCTCTGGAACTTCTACCCCTTGTCAGGATAGTAAACCAGAAGCAATATTGCATCTCTGGGGGAAATGCAGACATTAATATCCCCATCAAAGACTTGAAAGAAGGAGGGCTAGTGATTCATAATCCTTCACATCTAATTCACTAGTTTTGATGCAGAACAGGGAAAATCCCCTCTGAGTGGGGATTCAAGTTCCTGCAGAGAGGCAGGGGGGAGGGTAGGGAGGAGGGAGGAGAAAGAGAGAGAGAGAGAGAGAGAGAAATCTTGACTGAGCAAGAGAGAGAGAGAGAGAGAGAGAGAGATCTTGACTGAGTACAGGAAAGAATTCAAGCACATGCCAGAATTAGAGTCAAAAGGAAAGAAAAATTTATTAGAGAAGGGGTAACACTCCACAGATAGAGCGTGGTCTCCTTTCAGAGACAGAGAGAGAGAAAGACAAGAGGGACAGAGAGAGAAAAAGACCAAGACAGAAAAAGCAAAGACCAAAAAAGACCTGAATGTTCAGGGAATTCAGTTTATATATACATCATTCTTAGTTTCTATGAATTACAGTTTTTTTTTCAACACACAGCTTTTATTACATCTTTAAAATATCACAGGATGGCCATGCCACCCTGAGCATGCCCGATCCCGTCTGATCTTGAAAGCTAAGCAGGGTCGGGCCTGGTTAGTACATGGATGGGAGACCACCTAGGAATACCAAGTGCTGTAGGCATAAAAAACAAACAAACAAACAAATAAAATATCACAGGTAAGTCTGAGGACTCATCCAACATCTTGGCATTTCTGTAGCTGGACAACTTTAACCTTATTCATCAGCCTGCTGTGAACTGTTCCTTTTTCAGAAACATAGATACTATCCAAAATTTTTCTGATATCCTCATTTTTCATTGTTGTAGCTTGTTGAATCAAACCAGCTGAATTTGATACAAGTTCAATGTCATGTCCTTCAAGAATTAACTCATCTTTCTGGGCTTGAGATACTGAGCAAGCAACACCTGACCTCATCTGAACCCTGCGGATGTATTTTCCACCCAAGAAATTTCAAATTTCAACAGGAGAACCATTCTCCTGAATAACAACATCGATGGGGAAGTGAGCATACACAGACCTCATCCTGCCCAGTGTAACAGTGTTGATCATGTTCTGTACATGACTACAGATAGTGCAAACAGTAGCCAGTTCCTCTCTATTTCCCCACCATTTGTCAACCTGGAGCCTCTTCTTTTTCTTTCCAAGGAGACTGAGTTCTACATTGATGTGATTGAAGTCCCTCCTCAGGGGACCTCTGAGGCCCTTCACAATAACTGAGCGTCCCTTCAGAGTGATACCCACATTTTCTGGAACATCAACAGTCTGATTGCTGAGAATGGTCTTCATCCTCACAGTAGATGCAGCAGAGAGGTGAACTACAGTTTAAAGACTTTGTTTACCCATTTTCCTTTGATGGTGTAGGTATACAGTGTGAAAGATAAGGGTACTAATGTGAAAGGTGTGCTAGCCTTCGATCCAGAGGTTCCCCATGATTTTACCTGGATAGGGAATGAATGATTATATTTATTTAGTGTAGGGCACTACTTAAAGACTCTGTTTTCCCTTCATAGTATGGGTAAATGGTCTGTTAGTAATCCCAGCAGAAATTTTCCTTTGTTCTGCAGGTTTCCCACAGTCTGGCAGCAACACATCACAGGCTCTGGATATAGCTTGATTTAACATTTAGTTCTCTTGCCTCCTTCTTACATTATCTCCAAACTCCCACAAAACTCCTTCTCCACCTTAACCTATTCTTTGACTTTATGACTTCTTTCCTCATTTCTGCATCTCAAAGCCCCCAAACCTAGTCTGGCAACCCTAGAACATCCTCATGAAGTAGAGGAGGAAAAGGTCAATGAGCAAAGCCAGAACCTACATTTGAAGGTGAAGGTAGGAGTTAGATTCTCAAAACATTTACGATTTAGGTTCTGTCGCATAGGCTTATATTTTCTTCTCCATGAATCAAATATCACTAACTTACTTATTATATTGTAAATAATATTATTATATTACTTATTATAGAAACACATTTATATTGTAAATGTGTTTAGAGTTCTCAGAATTTTGAATCAACTACATGTAAAGAACAGAAAGTATAATTATAATAAGAAAAAATGTAATTTTGTAAGTATTGCCATTGTCATTAGTGATTATAAACCTAATTCTGTCAGTATTTATTTTTGTGCTACATTTTTTTATAAGTTTGTCAGATTTATCTTCCAGCACCCAATTCTGATGTCAGCTACTTCTAATCTTCTGTTTAACCCGTCCATCTAGTTTATAATAATCATTTGTAATCATTTATACCTATCTAATCTTTTTTTATCACAATTCATTAATTTTTCACGCTATTAATTCTTTGTTTTATGACTTCAATAATTTTTAACATAGCTTAAATCTTGTTTTGTTTAATTTTTTTTTTAGAAAACTATTTTAAATTTATTTAATTGCCAGATGCCTCTTTGGCTAGTATTTGAAGGATCATTATTTAGTCTTGCACCTGATGCATTTTTCTACTTTCTCATCTTCTTGTTCGCAAACCACCTAAAAGTCTTACTTCTTCTTTTGAACATTGTTCTTTTTGACACATTACCAAAATGGTCCCTATGCTGTAATCACAGAAGATAATGTTGGAAAGTATGAATATCTAAGTGATTTGTAAAAGGTATTATATCTAAGTTACTAAAAAGATAGTCACAGCTGCCTGAAGCATGTCTTCTTCACTCATAGCATCACCTAGATCACTGTCAAGTGCTCCTGAACTTGTGGTTGCCTTTCACAGGGGTGTGAAAGCTGTTCTGGTGGATCCTCCTGCTGCTGCTGCTGCTTTTCAAAGTAGGCTTCTCTTTTCTGTAGCTCTTCTTAAGTAAAATGTGTACCTGATGTCTGTGGAATATCTTGAGATATATTTCTGGAACTACTTTGCATACTGAGCTGAATAGCCCTGCAGAGATTTGCTTCTTTATCTTCCATGTCAATTTGTTGGCAACTTAATACCAGAGCCCGACACAAATCCTTCTTATCTTCGTCTAACATTCCTGACCTATCATTTGCTTCCAAGATTCATTCCAGATCTGTTTTCTGGACTCTCTGTTCTTTTTGTTGTGCTAATTCTACTCCAATACGTTTTGGTTGATGCATCTGTTGGACCCTGAGCTTCTGCAGGAGTTGGTCCGCTTCACAATCTGGCAGATTACCCTTAAGAACAAATACAGAATAACCTTCCTATTGTAACTGAGCCAAGAACAATGAAAAGTATGTGTCCGATATTAATTCTGGACCCATCAAGAGAGAATTCAAGTTGAACCACTGTTTTCCTAATTTTCTAACTGTAAATCAGTGTTCTTTATAATTGCATATAAATGATCTTTCATTTATGGGATCAATCCCAAGGCTCTGATACTCTCGACTGTTGAACAGGATTAGTTCCACACTCCAACCTTTCAAGGCATTGCTTATAACTTGGTTAGAGAAAAAAACCACTGTCATCTATATTTCCACAAGGCTGCTGGAAAATGTGCGATAGTCTTCACTAGTAATCCTGTCATAGTATTAAAATCATAATATTAAATCACAAAAATCATAAAATCATAGTATTAAAATTAACTCCTGCTGTTTGCAGCTTCTCTTCTTCATCTAGCTGATATATGATAGAAGATAATTCTACAGGGCCAAAATATTCTCCTTGCAACAGATTGTTGTATTCAAGCATTGTTTAGCACAAAGTGAGCCTTCTTGTTTTTCATGGAAGATGGACTCCATGTTTACTTGTCTAGATTGAATTTTTTAATTCCGTCGTCTGGGGTGCTGGAGGGTTTAATCCTGGTGTTTGTTATGTAGGCAAACTCTCATTCATGGTGGATTAATTCCTTTTGAGTTTTCTCATTTTGGATTGTGAGTCATTTTGGTGGCCTCAAGATAAACCTTCATAGGCTATCGTAAAGATTGGGTAGATTAACTCAAATGAAGGTATGTCTCAAATCCCTGTGAAAATAAAATCACAATGAAAGGAATACATAGAAGGGCAAGAAGAGTCCACCAGGTCATGCTCTGTGTAAAAACAAACAAAGCAAAGAAAACCCACAAGAGGGACATGCTTAAACCATCAAACCCTGGCAAGAATCCCTCCCATGGGCCAGGCACTTTACTCATATCATCTTCAACCTTTATAACAACTGCAGGGGAGGTGATAGTCCCATTTCACAGAGAAGAGACGGCAAAAGGTCATTAACTTACATTTAATTGGGGAATCCCAGCTAAAACCCATGTCCGAATGATTATAAAGTTCACGCTCTTTCAAATTCACCCCATTGTCCTTCAGAACTATTACTGAGAAAAAAACACCCATCATTTGGGCTACATGTTTTTTGTGTTTTTTTTAGTTTAAATTTTAATTCAGACCAGTTACCCCAGTGGATCATAAAAATGTGGTGAATAATAAAAAAAGAAAAAGAATGCATAAAACTGCAAAAGAATTGAATTTTAAATAGAGAAATTTTAGTTCTTCATTTTCTTTCATTTTTCCAATTTGGGATTTTGTTTATATACAAAGAAGGCAATTAACAAGAAGCTTACTTATGAGAAACCCCTAAAGCCCCGAGAATCTAATAAAAATGTATCTGAGCTGAGCATTCCAAATACAACAGAGCTAACCAGTGTAAATTCCGTCCCTTAATGAGGAGCTTGCACATGTAGCCTCAACAAAAATAAGTTTATATCAGCAGACTGGAAACATTAAAGCTGATTGGTAGCGACACATTTCAATGGTCAATCCTTTGTTACCCAGGCCCAAAAAGGCTGCTGGGATGTGCCCATGGGAATGTTAGGTTCTGGGCTGGCGAGCTCTTCTGAGGATCAGCTTCCAGGGACAAGCCAGGGATATTCAGGAATTGCCAACTGTTTTAAATATCATCAGCATATATAATACCTAGTATTTGGAGTTAGGGGACCTGATTTTAATAAAGTAGATTCAATTCACTATAAAACATACAGTATGAGTTTATTTAAAGTACTGGACTGGGGTCTCTTGATTTAATCAACTTTCCACCAAAAGTTAGTGCTTGTCATTTGCTATAAATTTAATTCATGATCTTTACATCTCAGATTTGGCTCTAGGTTAAATTTTATTATAGGGATTTAAATTTTTTTAATAGTATTGAATAATTAACTAAATAATTAAATTTAATTATTAACCAGAAATACGAAAAGATTATCTTGTTCATGTATATAGCCAAAATAGATGATGCAAATAATTGGAGTCACTGGAAGATTTATTCTCTCAAACTAACTGGTCAGTTTTACATTTTGGCGATGACTTTATTTTTGCCAGATTCTGCGGGACCAACCACTGTCACAAAACAAAACAAAACAAAACAAAACATCAAAAAACTGACATTTAAAAGTATTTTATTTTTCTATAACAGCCACATCATATAATCTGGATTATTTCTTCTATAACAAATGTATATTGACTTTAACAAAACAAACTAAGTGATTTTAATACTATAACAGCAGTACAAATAAAATATTATTAAAATTGAATTTCTTAATCATATCAACATGGAAAAAATCACCTTGGTTTCCTATTTAGTTAGAGCCCCTTAAAGAAAAGCTTTCTTCCTTTTTCAGTTTCTACAGGCTACAGAGTAAATTATTCCAAATGAAAATGTTCTTTCCACATCTGCCTTAATAAAGCCACTGCCAGCTACATGAGGGCGTTTACCTCAACTGCATACACCCCCGTAAAAGGCTGGAGGGAAGGCCCTCACAATGGTCTCTGCGCCGGCCTGTGAAAGGGTTTCTCTGAGCTCTAAACCCAGGGTCAGAACTGTTAGGTGACAGTGGGCTCATGTGTCCATTCCACGAAGCACTACAGGTGTCTCTCCAGAGGGTAGCACTCTATGCATACACATCCACAAACAATGCCCAAGGATCCCAGCTCCCTGAATCCTGGCCAATGTTGGATATTTCCCACCTTGCTAACTTTTGTCTCTCTAATTGGTATAAAGTAGTTATCTATTTAATGAGTTCCTTATTGCATTTATCATTTCTAGAAGTTCAATTTGGTTCTTTTAAATATCTGCCATGCTACTTTTTCTAGTTTCTTTTTTCCTGTAGATATATTCAAACGATTTCTTTCAAATGATAAACTTACTCATTTTATAATCTGTACCAGATAGTTCCGATACCTAGTCTTCATGTGGGGCTGCCCCTAGGCCATATGGCACCTAAATGCAAATTAGAAAAAGTAGCCCTTCTTCAAGCATATTTTTTGAAAAGTTACAATATTATCACAAAACCTGACTAGCTCTGCCAGGGAGAATTTTCCAGCACTCTGGTGGCATACACACCCACATTGTCACCTATTCACACAATCCCTGGATGTTGGGGCACACAGCTGCTGATGGCCACACACTCCATGCCACCCCTGCCCCCAGGTGTCAGATCTGAAGTCTAGCAGCCACAGAAATTGGGCTTCTTAGGCAGTAGGCTGGAACCTAATTTCCTTGTGTCTTGAGTCATCTTTGACAATATGCTGGTCATTACATTTGAAAAATTATTTATAGAAATAATTTGTGGGCCAGGATGAAGGTAATTTCTTCTACAGAGAACCTGTGTTTGCTTCTTCCAGGAGCCTGGGCGCATTATCAGTGCTGAGCTACCCCAAATCAAGGCTTAGGATCCCTTGGATAACCCAGGCAAACAGAAGCAGACTATAATGCTGGCAGTTGGTCCACTTCTAGTTTACCCTCATCCTGGCTTATTGTGGGGAAGGAGTCTCCTGTTAGACAGCCCCCTACCCCAGGGCAGGTCCTGGGTTGTGATGAAGACCTAGCCATCTCAAGAGACCATTGAAAGGGAAGTTCAGCCCTCCCCTGGTGGGCAAAGGTCCTGAGAGAACAGCCTCTCTCCTCCCTCCTTAGTTCCTCTGACCTACAGAGTGATGCTGTCGGTTCTTTATAGAGAATGTTTTCAACATTTTATCCAGCTTATTTCAGGAGGGTTGCTAGAGAGAATTTTCCTGCTACTACCAGAAAGAGAAGTTCTGTTGTTTTAATTTGCATTTCTCTGATTAACGGTGAATGTCAGCATCTCTTCTTACAGGTTTGAGTTTCCTCTTCTGTTAAATGCCCATGCATCCCCTGTGCCCTCTTGTAGTTTCTTGCTTTCCTCTCGTTGATTTGCAGGTGTTCCTTAAATACTCTAGCTATTAATTCTGTGTTAGTTTTTATAACATATTTCCCTGGTCTGTTATCCATCCATTCAGTACCTTTATGGTGTTCTTTACTGAACAGAAATCCTTAATTTTGATGCAGGCAAATTCAACATTTTGTTTTTCTCTAGGTCTGAAATGTGTCAATATCATCCTTAATAATGGTTCAGACAGAGCTAGTTCTACCAGCATCATTTGACCTGCACAAAGCAAAGGGGCTCTAACCTGCCTCTGTTGTTCACTAAATTGTGTTTTCACAGGTTGAGTCTGCAGTGTTGGCAACCCCGCCACATTGCTGCTTCATTTGTCAGTTTCCGATAAAAACCACAAGTCCCTCACATGTGTTGCTGTTAAATGTCTGCCCCCTCAGTCTGTGCTTATTCTTAAGTTTTAGACCTACAGGCAAAGTACAGATCTCTATTATTTTTCATCTTGATTCAGCCCGCCATTCCAGGCTGCTAAATTATTTTTGGACCCCGATTCTGTCATCCAGAGCTTTGGTTGTCCCAGTTTTTGCCACCTGAAACTTTGCTGAATATATCATCCATTCCCATGTCCAAGTTATTGTAGGAATGTGGAACACGAGAGGACTAAGGCCAGAGCCCTGGACAGTGTTCTGGGCCGGAGTCCTTTTTCAGGAAGATGCTGATTAATGAACGATAACATGCCACCAGGAGTTACTGAAGAGCATTGAAATGCCTGAGCCTGGCCTAAGTGCTGGGAAGACAAAGGTGGCAAATGAACAAGTTCTCCACCCTCAGAGGGTTCACCTTCTAGTGGAGGAGACAAATACAATTAAATATATGATGGAAATTATAACTTTTGGTTTGACAAAGAACTCCCTCATTAATTGTCTTTTCTGAGTCTTATTTGGGATAGACAGTCAAGCAGGAATAAATTTACAAACCATCCCACATTTCCCAAGTTACCCTTGGGGTTATTTGTAAATTAGTCAAATGCTTTGCTGAAATTCCGGTGCACCATGTCTACAGTACTCGTGGAAATATTTCAAACAGGACGAAGATCAATCTAGTGTGAATTGTTCCTCGGGAATATGTGCAGTTCCCCTTTATAACTGCTTTTTAATTATTTGTTTGTAATTATTGTTCACTGCTGATTTCAATGTGGTGCTTCCTCGAAGGTCTCTGAGGCAAGTTCTCTCTGCCAGGATGGCTTTCATCAGGACCAGGAGATTCAAGAACATGATCTTACAGTTCTCAGTGTTTATCCGAGGAGGGTATTTATCTTCCAGCCCAGCAATTCAGGAAAGCCTAGTAAAGCCCCCTCAGGGTCCACTGTGGGGAGGTGGTAATGCAGTGTTTCCTCCAGCATGGGACAGTGGGGGAGGTGTCCTGTCCCATGAATGAATTATGAAAGGTATTTAGCAGCACTTCTTTTTAAATAATATTGAATAGAATAGAAAGTATTATAGAACACACTGTAGATAGTAAAAGTAAATGTTGTTCTACGAAAATTTCCTTTCATTCTATATGATATGTATGTGCTCTGGGCGAAGACCTAAAATACAACTCTTACTGTGGGTCTTAGTCAAATTTAAGTTTGAAAGCTAATGGCATAGTGATTAAACCCACCCTTTTGAGTCAGCTAGAATTGGGTTCATCTATGACTTTGGGCAAGTTACTCAACCTACAAGAATTTCCTCAATAAAACAAGATTATAATACCCATCTCCTTGGGTTGTTATGAAGATTAAATGAAATAATAAGTGCAAATTGCTTAGTTCAGTAATGGAATGTAATGTGTTCAGAAGTCGTGGTTATTTTCCAGCTTCAAAGATATGCACACATGGCCTTGTTTCCTTCTCATTCCCAGCGCTATTAATTGCACTTCCTATTTTCTATTTTCAGCAGTTTGGAGAAGCAAGTCTGTGGCTTTCCAGCAATCTTGGATTTTATGGATATTATTTCTCACACTTCAGAGGGTTTCAAGGCTCATGAACCTGCTTCTCGCGCGGCTGGATGCGTGTGTTACCTGCAGTTTGGGACCGGATCTGCGCGCTCCAGCCCGCCCCAGCTGGTTGGAGATGGGCCTCCAGGGCACCTTTGGTTATTGAAGTGGGGGTGGGGTGAGGGTTTTGTTTCAAAAAATAG
Organism: Pteropus alecto; assembly: GCF_000325575.1. Classification (NCBI taxonomy): domain Eukaryota; kingdom Metazoa; phylum Chordata; class Mammalia; order Chiroptera; family Pteropodidae; genus Pteropus; species Pteropus alecto. The sequence goes on along the minus strand of NW_006432451.1, from coordinate 4,158,040 downwards.
GCTCTCTCCGTCCTTTTTCTCTGAGGAAAGGAAAACTTTTCCTGCCTGTATTCCCAGCGCTGTAGGATTTCTCATGTTCCTCGCGGGTTTGAGGTGCCCTTCGGCCCGCCGGGCCTCTCTCCCTCCTCCCTGAACCTCTGCCCCTTGGCCGTGGGACGCAGGTGCGCTCAGCCCACCACCTGCCTCACTCTGGCCCGGGTGCTGGAGCTATCTGCCCGCCCAGGTTTGGAGAGCCGCCCAGCTGTAACCCCCTCTCTGGGCTGGGGTCCAAAGGCGAGGCGGGAGGACTGAAGAGCCCATCACCTTACTCGAGCAGGTCCCCGTTTGGCTGCTGTTTGGCCACGTGACAGCCCAGCAGGCCTCCCTCATTCACTCTTCATTCAATCCTTCATTCACACCAAGCTCTAGTGATAGCAAGATGACTAAAAAATGGTCTCTGCTCTCCAAAAGCTCAGGCTAGTCCCAAGTCTTTCATGCCACCCCTCAAGTCTGTATCAAGCAGCTGGGGTGGGGACACCTCTCAGAAGTTTCTAACAGTGGAAATTACCTATATTAACAATAAAATTTAAATTCCAATATGTAAGGTTTATAGAGTGAGGAAAAGAATGGGGATCAAAGAAATCTGATGACATGCAAAGTTGGCTTTTAAAAAAGACTTCCCGTTTCAAGGGTTTTCCCTTTAAATTGTCTATAAAACAGGAACCAACCTCATTTTTATTTTCCTATTACATATTTAGTGCCCTATGTGGAGAGGGTAGCAGGATATTGCAGCATCACTTCTAGTCCATGCTCAATGCAGCATCACACCGAGAGAACCCTGGGTTATAAAGAAGTCCACTCCACTTCCGGAGACAGGTCCCCAAGTGATTGAGCGTGGGACACTCCCCACTCTTCAGAGCTAGCAAATACACATCGCTTAGAAAAAACTTTGCAGTTGATACACCAGTAGGCATTGAAATGGATACTTCTCAAAGATTCCAAGATTATACACTCTTTTCAGCAACCCCACTGGAACTAGGCTTTTATCTTTAAAAATGGCTATTTGATTAGATAGAAATTATTTTTCTACACTCTTCCTTTTGCCAAAAATTGGTTAAAATTTTTTTGTTATATCTGTGCTTTACAAATCGTGGACTTTGTGTCAAAATTAAATCTCAAAAGAAATAGACGTTATGGAAAGATCAGCTGAGCAGAGCCATACAAAAGACACTGAGAACTAATGGTTAGCAAATGACAGTGTATTTTTCAATATTTCGATTTCTCATTCTGATTACAAAATACATTAGAGGCACATGACATAGAAAGTGGCCCTCTCTAGTAATTCCATTTCTAATGACAAACTTCAAAAACAGTAGAGTGCCTGGCCCATCTTATCCATAGTGAGATGCCTGTGTGTAAACACTCACCCAGAAGCACATGTAAAATAAGTAGAAATGTTTGCTTCCATCAGATAGTTTGAAGTACATCTGACTGGTGGGAGGACGGAACAGGCTGGAGGGGCTTGTGCTGGTGCTGGGGGTGGTGCTCTGCCACCCCTGCAGCATTTCTTCAGCTGGGGTTGACTGAAAGGGACAGAAGGGAAAACTGGGGGAAGAGGTTACTCAAAGGAAACCCTTCAAGTTGGCATTGCTCAGTCTGGGAATAAGGACAGGGAAGGGGAAGAGCTGGGAGGTGGCAAGCAATTGCTATGGTGACAACTGAGGAGGCCAGTGAGGCAAACCTGCAGAAGGAAGGTTGCACATACCCATCCTCAGTGACTCCAGGAGAGGGCCAGCTGCTCTCTCTCCACACTGCTGCCACCTCTACTACCACCACCGGGTGCCGTGCACAGAGCGGAGCTCACAGATGAGCTCCTGCAGGTGGCAGGCAGCAGTGGTCTTCCTGGACATCCGCTCAGAGCAAAGCGCTTTCCAGAGATGCAGAAGATAGCTGATTATTTCTCCCTACCCTTCTCCTCCAGTTCATTCCCCCCGACAGGGATGCTGGGCCAGTCCTTGCCATCGTGGAACTACTCTCTAATGACGGATGGTGAACAAGTGAGTTGAAAGAACAGGGGACCCAACTTACTTAGGAACGTGTCGTGGAAAACCTTTGAAGAAGGTATCTATCAACTAAGACTTGAAATATACCCTCTCCCCAAACCACATTCCTCCAGGTGCTGTCCCTTTGCAGGACATAATTTCATCCTAGCCTCACCGTCTCTGTCTACATATCAAAATGTGGCCTATTCTGGCCAAGATCCCTTCCTAAGATCTTGTTTAGTTCTCTTTTGTTCAAGGCTAAGATGACCTCAACCCGCCATTCCCTAACGCATTTGTGTCCCTGTTTAAGAAATCCTACGCAAAAGAGCTGGGGTGGGCTTTTACCATTGGAATTCTGGGCACTGGCCTTATGCCAAGCCTAATGTGGGTGCCATGCATACAAGGAGACTGCCTGCCTATTTTCCCTGGAAGCTTGGGAAGTGGGTTTTGCTATGTGACGACAGGTTTCTTGTGGCTCCAGGGGAGACGTACATTTCTTCTATGGATGGCTGCTGCAGTACTGAAGGGATCCCGGTTTCTGCAAGCCCTTGATGCAGCTTTGAGGGCAGCCAGAGGGCAGCTCAGGCCATTGCAAGTTTGTTCTCTTCTACCTTCTGCCCACTGGCCTTGGCAGTGCGATACCACCACCCCCAGGCAAGCTTTGGTAGCCTTTAGACATACAGAGACCCTGACGCAGTACGCCCAGTTCAACAGCTGATTCCAGAAAGGCCGTGGCTGTGGAACAGGAATACTGTAATACAAGTCCTTTCCACCTCCTCCATCCCACTTCTGAGAATGTGTGCAGGGGTGCTGCATCCAACAGGGAGAGCTGAGTATAACAGGATCCTTGCTTTCAGCAGGCAAGTGTGACTCAGTCTTACCCACTAGCTCTAGACATGCTTGTCGTCTATACTCCCTCTGCCCCCATTCTCTCCAGAACCAACAAAAGCTATAGTGGGTTGAATGGTGCCCTCGCAAAAGATATGCCCACATCTTAATCCCTGGAACCTATGAATGTGAGCTGATTGGAAAAAGGGTGTTTGCAGATGTAATTAAGAATTTGAAATCATCTTGGATTAACAGATGAGTCCTAAATCCAATGACGAGTGTCCTAAGAGATACACGAGGAGACGTGAACAGAATAGAGGGCCTTGTGAAGATGGAGACAGAGAATGGAGTTCCACAGCTGCAAACCAAGGAGCACTAGAGCTACCAGTTCCTGGAAGAGGCAAAGGATTATCCCCTAGAGCCTGTGGAGGGAGCATGGCCCTGCAGACACACTGATTTTTGGACCTCTGGCCTCCAGGATTGTGAGAGAATAAATTTCTGTTGTTTTAAGCCACCCAGTTGGTGGTGATTTGTCATGATGGCCCTAAGGAACGAACACACCACCCTTGACAAATCCAGTGGTCCATTCCCAGTCCTCTTCCCCACCCAATGGCAGCACTTGGAGGTGACCGTCTTATCCTTCAGATGCTTCCTTCACTCTGCTTTCCTGAGCCCACACTGTGTGTGTCTGCCTCACAGGATGCTTTCATAGTCTTTCCTGCTGGATCCCTCACTTCTACCTGACTTCTAAATGTTGGAAGCCCCCAACTCGACCGTCAAGAATCCCCTTCATGAAATCATCTGTCCCACAGCTCTAAACACTTCTACATGCCGACACTCCTGAATTTAACCTCTGCAGGAACCTGGCAGATGGGGCTCAAAAACTACTAGGAGGAAGACTGAATCTTTTTACATGAATTCCCATTTTAAACGTTTACCACATTCACTTTGAAGGCACTTTTGGATATACTTTGTTCTTCTCATAAAGCCCTGTGGCTTTCGGGTGACTGGATGCCAGTCCTTCAGCTCTTTTGTGGCAGAACCCAGGTCTCTGGATCTTCCGTGCATCTCTTACTGATTCCCCTGACAAGGCGGGGACACCATGAAGGCTTTGCTCCACTGATCATGCTCTCCTATGATTTTTCTGTAGAAGGAGTCCAGTCTAGTGTGATTTGCCCTTTGAGTATTAAGGCTTTTTCTTTTAAGTCTACAGCACCTGGTCTTCCTAGGTGGTCTCCCATCCAAGTACTAACCAGGCCCGACCCTGCTTAGCTTCCGAGATCAGACAAGATCGGGGTGGCATAACTATAGACATATTAAGCCTCCTAAAGAGGCTTTTCTCTAGAACAGGAGTTGGAAGAGTATGACCCATGAGCCAAATCTGGCCAGCCACCAGTTTTTGTAAAGAAAGTTTCACTGGAACATGGCCACGCTCATTCACATACCTACTGTCTTACTGTTTCGTGCTCCAACAGCAGAGCGGAGTAGCTGTGACAGACACTGTCGTAAGGCCCACAGAGCCAAACGTACTTACTCTCTGGCCCTTTACTGAACAGCTTGCTGAATTAGCTACAGTGAAGGCTTTCCCCTTCTTGGTTTGTTTCCACAATCTGTCTCCTACATCAGTTCTGAGATAAGAGTAAGGTGTGATCTTTTTTCTGCTTTCCCACTCATCACACTCAAGGGATTTGAAATTGTGTGAATTCTACTACGTTAATGAAAGTCTCCAAGGTCATTAACAACCTTCCTTCCCTCCTCCCCCACCGTCCCCAGAGAGGAGTCTCTGATGAATAAGGTTGATGCTCTCAAAGGCTTTCCCACATTTGCGACGCTCTCAGGTTTCTCTCCTGTGTGGCCTCCGATGGGCCCTGAGACTCTGGTTTTGGCCGAGGGCTTTCTCCCACCTCTAGATGATTAAAGTTTCTCCACAGTATGAATACTGTGATGGGCGATGACGACATCGGGCTGGTCCCTGAAGGCCTCCCTGCACTTGCCACATAGAAAAAGGCTTCTCTCCAGAGTGAATAGTCAGAGGAACCAAGGGTTGGAAGCACTTACACTCACAGGGCTTCTCTCTGCTGTGAACTCCGCAGTGTAAAGTAGTTAGTTTGTGGAGGTTCAGAATGAGCCACCCAAGATGTGCCTCAGTGGTTTATGGATTATTTTGAGCTAAAGGCAACCCCTGCCCACTCGAGAAACTTTTGCCCCTCCCTTAACTACCTAGAACTTGAATTAAGGGCCTTGCCTGGAATAAGAGATTATAAAAAATAACCTCTTTTGACCTGCCTATAGAGCAGGGCAAACTACTAATCACTAAATGTGCTCTACCTCATCCCTACCTTGGAATGTCGTATGAACCCATGTTCCCTTTCTGTCTTTGAACTTCTCATGTATGTGGGGTTCCCAAACATATGTATGTAATTAAATTTGGTTACTTTCTCTTGCTAATCTGTCTCATGTCTATTTGATCATTAGACCAACTGAAAGAACCTTGAAGGTAAAAGAAACTTTCTTCCTCTCCCATAGTGTATTATATAAAAGCTCTTCTACACTTGTGCATTGCATATGGCCTATTTGGGCTGTGAACTCTCTGGTGTGTAATGAGATGTGACCTATCTCTGAAATCTTTCTCGCATTCTTTACGTTCTGTTCAGCTTTTCTTTAGTGTTGCCTTTGTGGACAAAAAAAAAAAAAAGGGCCACATACTATACCTGACAAGCTGAGGGGAGGCCAGCATGGCGGTCCTTACAAACTTAGAGACGGAAAGTAACCACATAAGAAGGTCTGAACATAAAAATTCCTAACCAAAAGCAGGTCATAGGGGTAGTCACTTCCTAGGCCTATAGCTTCCTCGACAAAGTGAGACTATTTGTCATCTTTTTGCATCTAAGATAATGTCAGGATAAATGTCAGGATAATCTCCTCTTCCAGAGCCCTCAGAGCACAACTTTCACTGCTATGTTGCTCCCCATATACCATCTGTATGTGCTATAAATGTTAATCATTAAATATCCTGTACTCCCAAATGAAGAAGTGTGTGTCTGTTTTATTTTTTAATCCAATCCCAGAGATTGCTTTGCTTTGCTTTCTTCCATCCCATTAATCTACCACCAATGGTTTTTACGTAATCCTCCTTCTGTCTCCTCCTTTGATTCTAAAGCATAAAATAAGCTGCAAAACTGCCATTCTCTGGAGCGTTTTCTCAGTTCGTTGAGATTTTGCTTTTTGGCAATTGTCATTGGTTTGGCTCAAATAAACTCATAAAAATTCTCTACAGGTTTGGACGTTTCTTACATCAACAACTGTTTGATCAACAGCAAAAGCGGCCTCCTGAGAAGAGACTTCTCTGTCTTCCTTATAGACATCCAGATGCTGATGAGAAGAAATGGCCTCATCTTGAAAGGTTTTCCCACACTTGTTACATTCGTGGGGCCCTTCCTATTATGAAGTACTGATGAGTGGCTTGAGTGACTGGTTCCTGATGCTTTCTCTACACGTTCAGCACTCAGGAGACTGCTTCCCATGTGTGTAAGCTGGGAACTAGGGCTAAAGGTTTTGCCACATCGCTCACACTCATAGACCTTCTCTCTGTTGCGGACAGTCACAGCCCTAGACACACAGAATTTCCCACAATTGCTGCAGGTATGGGGTCTCTCATGTGAACGTGAGAACATGTGTCTGTTTCCCCATACTTTCTCATGCTCCTTACACCCTTAAGACTCTTCGTCTTTGGAAGTCCTCTGGGCCACAGGATGAGTGAGAGCAAACCTCTCTCCAGTGGATATTCTGATATGCAATAAGTTGTGACTTCCTCATGAATCCCTTACTGCACACACCATACTTGGAGGACCCTTTCTCCTAAGACCCCTCGTGGTTTCTTGGGATTCACAAGAATATTCAAAATTGGATCTCGAGCCTAGCCTTTGGGAGTTCTCCCAGCGCCTTCCCTCCACACTTAGGGTCCTCAGAAATGGCACGCTTTAGAGTTAGTTCCACCTTCCTGGTTCTGTTGTCACCATATGACAAATAAAAACACATGACCTGATCCCCATTCTGAGCAAAAATCAACTTGAGAAGAAGAATCACCTATAACAAAGAGAGAATGGTGGTGTGCAGCACTTATCTTCACAATCGGTGATAGTAAGGGCAGGGAATGGGACCACAGTGGAAACCTCCAAGAGCCAGCAAACAAAGAAAGCTGCACGTAAATGCATGAAGGAGAGCAAGGGGGAGGGAACAGAGGGTAGGCCACAATACCTGGTGAATAAATAAAGTCAACCCCCGGAAGGAAAGGGGTGAGAAAACAAAGAAGCAGGTAAAAGAGGATCGCTGAGGACTGAAGGTCAAGCCACAGCAGCAGGCCACTGGCTTCTCATGCAGATGGCAACCCAGAGAAGAATGTGCGGCAAGTTATTTATGTGGAGGTTTTCATCAGATTTCCACCTGGTGGCTTAGAGGCCAAGAGAAAACGAGGACTTATTTAAATCAATGTTTCGCCCTGGGTTCTTCAACACTTTAAATGGCACAAAGGAAGGAGTTGCAAGGAGCGGGGCTAATGGACTCTCTCTCCCTCACCTGTGTCTTGTATCCTCAGCTGCCTGCAGGACTGGCAGCTTCCCTATGATGCTTCCCCTTGTTCCAAGAGGATGACCAGGTTAATGTGCAAAAAAATGAAAATTCTGTCCATAGCACTGAAAACAGGAAAGTGAAGATGGACCAAAACCAGCCTCGACCCTTCTGTCAACATGAAACAGATATGGCTGGAGAAACAACTGAAGAGCTTTCTAGGGAAGTGCAAATGGGCAGGGCTACTGTCTAAGGGGACAACCATCCCAAGACAGAAGTAAAACTCTCACAGGCGGGGTTTTCATTGCAAAGGTGGCTCACCTGGGTGAGGGTCGCTGAGGGTGGACTCAGAGTGCAGAGAAGCCGCCCATCTCCAGCAAGGGAAATATCAGAACACAACATTAACGGGAAGCAGAAATAACCCACCTTTTACCAGGAGGGACCATGCAGCTTGCAAGGATTCAGAAACTAAAACCAACCAAACTAAACCCTTTAGACCACACCCCCACTAACAAGTGGGTGGCAGCAATTACCATGGCAAATTGAGTCAGTTCTTAGGCAGTCAGATCATGTTCCCCAAATTCTGCCTCATCACATCCTAATAAAGATGCCTTCCCAAGGGGTCAGACAATGCCAGTCCCTATGAGCGAAGTGTGTGGCCAATGCCTCACATATCCTCTAAGGTCACCCAATCCTGAAACACATGATTTCTGCTGCCACCAGAGAAATAATCTCTGAAGGGCAATCAGATTCAGCAAGGGAAAGGGAAAGCTTTGAGTCTGTTTCTGTCTGACAAGCAGGGAGTGTACGGAACGGACCAAGGGCTAAGTCTAGAAAGACTCTTCCAGCAGGCCAGGGGATGGTCAGGGCTGCTGTGGTCAGCAGATGTCACAGCAAAGGAGGCACAAGGGAATAATTCTATTTTTCTCCTCTACTCTCAATACTTCTGGTCACCAAATGTATGTGGGGGTAGGGGTGGGAGAAAGGGTATTCCTAAACCAAGCAATTCTCAGACACCAGCTGGGTGCCCCACAATTTAACTTAATTCTGACACTATCTACTTGGCTATAGCATCAGATCCCATGGGTTAAGGGCCCAGTCCTACAAAACTGCCCCCACTTCAGATGCCAGTTGCCAAGTCCGAGTTGTCATCTGTGCTTCTGACTGACTGGCTATAAATCAGAGGTTCCCACAACCCCCTCCTTGGGTTCAATTAATTTGCTAGAGAAGCTCTCAGAACTCAAGAAAAGTTTATTTACTATTGCCAGTTTATTACAAATGATATTAAAAGATACAAATAAACAGCTGGATGAAGAGATGCATAGGCAGAGCATAGTCGCCCGGGTGGACTTTGGGTGCACTACCCTCCTGGCAAGTGGGTGTATTCTTGTTCACCAACCCAGAAGAGCTCATCAAATCTCATTGTTTTTATATCTAGCACTCTTCCCTTCCCAGAGGTCAGCAGGTAGGGCTGAAAATTCCAACCCTCTCATCACTGTTTTTCTGGTAACCATCCCCAATCTGAGGCTCTCTAGGGGCCCCACTGTAAGCCACCTCATCAGCATAAACTCGAGTATGCTCGAAATGGGCTCCTTATGAGTAATAAGAAAATCCTATCACTCAGGAAATTTCAAGAGTTTTAGGAGCTCTGTGCCAGGAATCAAGGAGAAAACCCAAATATATTTATTATGCCACAGGAAGGAATGTAAACCTTATTTGGGTGGCAAGACAAGGTCTTGGGAAGGACAGCAGAGGGAAGCAAGGCTTACCGGACCCAAGAGTTAGGGCTGCAGCTGCCATGACCCAGCTTCGTGGTTTTTCCTCTGCAGAGGGTGAATACTTTGGGGCCACAACTGGCTAGACTGGAGGAAACTTATACAGAAAAAAAAGGCAGTCAGTCCCCCTGCCTTGTACATTTGTAACCCCAGAATCAGCTCAAAATGGTCCTATCCAGTTAAAGAAGATACTGAGTTGCTTTATAGAGACAACAGATCGAAATCATGTCATGCAGCCAAATGTGCAGAGGAGAAAACTTTGACCTCCAGCAGCACCTGGAACCAAAGTCTCGCCCCTCGCTGCCACCCCTCTCCCAAACCGAACCAAAGGACCAGGATATGACTGGAACTTGAACACCAGAACACTTTCAGAAGCAAAGGATCCACTTTCCAAGAATACTCAGTGCTGACACCCCTTACCATAAATGGCCAAGTACCAAGTCCTCCAATTAAAACTTGCTCCACCAGTGCTTCTGCATATGCATTCCTCCTAACCTCTTAAAAACTCAACCTAGTCCAGCAAGCAAGACGGATCTGAGGCACTATCAGGTCTCCCATCTCCTCAAATGGCATCTTCTTGATCAATAAACCTTCCTTTACTCCAAACTGTTTTGTTTTGGCCTTTCGAAGTGTCAATTACATTAGGTAACACCCTGACCAACTCCCAATGACCAGGGAAGGATCACACACACAGGCAGGAATATTTACAAAAGGGGGAGTGT
>NW_006432451.1:4129915-4147304 GCF_000325575.1 Pteropus alecto | reverse complement strand
GCTTTGCTCCATGGCATCCAGGCTGAAAGGACAATCCCAAACAAGGCTTTCTCACGGCTGAGCCCAACCAACAACCACTCTTTTTTTTAAAGTTGTGGTAAAATGTACATAACGTAAAATTTACCATTTTAATAATTTTTCAGTGTACAGTTCAGTGGCATTAAGTACATTCACATTGTTGTTCAACCATCACCACCATCCAACTCAAGAACTCTTTTCATGTTCCCAAACTGAAACTTCGTACCCATTAAACAAAAACTCTCCATCCCTCCCTCCTCCCAGCCCCTGGAATCCACCATTCTATTTCTGTCTCTCATAGGTGCTTCATATAAGTGGAAGCAAACAGTATTTGTCCTTTTCTGTTTTTTATTTCACGAACATAATGTCCTCAAGGCTTATCCATGTTGTGGCATGTAAGAATTTCCTTCACTTTTGAGGCTGAATAACATTCGTGTATGTATGTGTGTGGGTGCATGCATCACGTTTTGTTCATCCGATCATCCATTGGGTTTCTCCACCTCTTGGCTAGTGTGAATAATGATGCTATGAACATGGGTGTGCAAATACCGGAGTCCGTTTTCAATTCTTTGGGGTATACACCAAGAGGTGGAATTACTGGATCATATGATAATTTTTCTAAGGAACTGCCATACCATTCTCCATAGAGGCTGTTTTACATTCTCACCAGCAATGCACAAAGGTTCCAATTTCTTCAAAGCCTTACCAACACTTGTTATTTTGTTTTTGTTTTTGTTTTTTTAATAATAATCATCCTAACGGGTACAAAGTGGTATCTTATTGTGGTTTTGATTTGCATTTCCCTAATGATTAGTGATGTTGAGCATCTTTTCATATGCTTATTAGCCATCTGTGTATCTTCTTTTGGAGAAATGTCTATTCAAGTCCTTTGCGTGTTTTTTAACGGAGTTTTTTTGTTGTTGAATTGTAGGAGTACTTTATATATTCTGGGTGTCTTTCAATTTGTTCAAACTTTCTAAAAAGTAGAGTGAACTGCAGTCATTCTGTCATTCATGTTTCATTTACTTGCTCTTGATGACCAAGAGTGTGTCAAAAATATCTTTTATAGTTGGATCGAGATCTTGGAGATTTTGTAGCTTTTTTATTTTGAAATGATAGATCTTAGATACTTGTTCTGGAGTTAAGATAGCATCACAGGCTGAATGTAAAAGGTAAACATATATGCCAAGCCAAGCAGGAGAGCTAGTCTCTTTTAGCCCATTGCAGCTCCTCCCAAAGACCACCTACTTCACAAATCAGGGTGGGAAAACTATAGTAGACAGAAACTGCATCTGGAAAGAATGACAAGGTCCATCACTTCATGTATATTATAAAATAATTTTGGTTTCACTGAGACCATCCCCTGAAAAAAATTTCCATAAAGAGCAAGTAGTGAAAATTATACTTGCTACCAAAAATGAACTGTGACTATTAATGGGACAGATTTTTTAAAAAGCTTCTCCGATGTGATCTGAGCACTCTGTTAGAGGCTGCTAGTCACCTACCAACACCACTCTCTTCTTTTCTACTAACAGAGACACATTTGTATTCAAGGTGACAAAGTACTTAGTTAAAAGGCCACATCTCCCAGCCTTTCCCACAGCCAAGGTTGGCCATATGATATAGTTCTCACCAAAGAAGTGAAAGCAGGAGTCACTTGACAAGGATTCCAGAAAGCTCTTTAAAGTCTTGTTATTGAAAGTATGATACTTTGTTAGAAATACAGAAATCTTGGGCTACAGTCCAGACCTACAAAATCAGGATCTGCATTTTAACAAGGTCCTCTCTTGATTCACACATACATTTAAAGTTTTGAGAAGTACTCCTTCAAGGGGAGCTGACTTAGTTAGCTTTACATTCCTGATGGGAATGTGAATGTGATGGCTTGGAGCTACAGTGGCCATCTTTTGACCATGATATGACCTTCAAGAAGCCACATGCTAAGGATGGCAGTAGGAAAAAAGGGATCTGGGGCACTGATGGCATCATGGAGACACCACACTGCCTGGAACTGCCTTCCTCCAGATTTTTTTAACGTGAGAAAACAATGTCTACCTTGTGCACTTACTACTGAGAAGAAGCCACTCCAGAAGAATAGACTGGAAATCAGAAAACCCTAGGCAAGAAAGAGCACAGACAATCATTACTTGATTATAAAATATATATAATCATTTCAATTTAACTCAATATATATGGGCACATATGTGTGTAGGAAAATGTCTGGAGGACAGAAGTATATACATCAAAATGCTCATAGTGTAGGTTGTAGGACTATGAGTAAATTTAAATTTTATACCTTTTTTATTGACTGAATTTTTTATATTTGACATGAATTTTATTTTGTAATAAAAATTATTTTTAAAAAAGAAAATGTACCCCACGTAAAAGTACACCTTTCTTAAGAAGACAAAAAGGTACACGTTAAACAGGATAAAGAATTGCCTACTTTTGGGGGTGAAAGTGGGCTAAGAAGAAAATAGGGAATAAGTAAGAGGGACCTCGCTTGACCAGTGATGGCAGTGAGCCTCAAACTGAGTATAATTTGCATACCCTCTACACCTAAGGTCCAAAAAAATTCCCAGGTCACATCACATACATTTTTGACTAAACATCTATTCATCGGCTTGAATAGTCAGTCCCTTGGTTTTCAGATTCTACTAAATAATTTCTGGCTATATTTCAAAATAAAGTAATCCTCAAGAGGTAAAGGCTTATCTCATCTGAGGCTTACACATATGTATCAGCTTCAAAGGCAACTCCATAAACACTTTAAACAAACACAGCAAAACTAAACTAAGTATAGCTTTCCATGATCCTACCTTTAAGGGGAAAATGTTCACACACACACACACACACACACACACACACACACACACACAAACACTTCCTTCTCTCATTTTCCTTCTTGTTCTACTCTCCACACTATATATAAGAACATTTCAAAAATATTTTAAAAATCCAAATTGTTTTTGCACATAGTAAAGTTAAAATGTCTATACAACAATGCAAACTGGCAAACTCACACTAAACTAAAAACTGTAACAAGACAGTAGCTGGGGAGTTCCAGTAAAGATGGAGGAGTAGGTAAATATTGTGCTTGCCTCCTCTCACTACCTCATTAAAATTACAACTAAACTACAGAATAACCATCATTGGGAGTCACCTGAAGTCTAGCTGAACAAAAGTCGTACAACTAGGGACACACAGGAGAGGCTACTTTAGGAAATGGGCTGATCCCACACTCTCACATGTAGCGGTTGAGAAGAGAATCGGGAGAAATATCTCAAGTGTAGAGGTTCTCCTAGAGGAGCATGAGGTCCTGGCCCCACACCAGGCTCCCTAGCCCAGAGTGCCAGGAAGAGAAGTCCCCATAACTTCTGGCTGTGAAAAACTGTTATCCTTCTGCATAATGCACCACCACTCCTTTAATCATTAAACCCTTAGGTCAGCATTAAACAGTCTCAGAAACAAAGCCTCAGATCTGTTGAACACAGAAACAGAGTTTGGATCAAACTAAAGATAACATCTTGCAGCTCCACATGAAGGCAGACAGCCTTACTAGCATCCCCTTGAAACCAGACAGAATGAGGCTATGACTGACATCAGGTCATAGCCTCCCCTTGAAACCAGACAGAATGAGGCTATGACTGACATCAGGTCCTGATGCAATGATCAACTACCTCCTACTCTAGCCCTGACCAATCAGTAGAGCCCATGACCCCAACTCCCTTAACTACCATGACTAATCAGTTTTCCTCTATATAATCTATCCCCTAGAACAGGGGTCTCCAACCCCTGGGCCACAGACCAGTATTGGTCCATGGCCTGTTAGGAACTGGGCCACACAGCAAGAGGTGAGCAGCAAGCCAGTGAGCAAAGCTTCATCTGTCTTTGTAGCTGCTCTTTAACGTTAGCATCACCGCCTCAGCTCCACCTCAGATCATTAGGCATTAGATTCTCATAGAAGTACCAGTCCCTGGTGCCAAAAAGGTTCGGGACCACTGCCCTAGAGACCATTAAGAAGACAGGTCTTGAGTACTAGCTCACCTGTATGTCCAGGCTTGGTGCCATTTCCTTAAATAAACCGCTACTTTGCTGCAAACTCCTGTCTGTATCTCTTTTTGGCTATTGACGTGTGCAGGCAAAACGAACCCCTTGAATTTGGTAACAAAATCAGGGGAGATTATGGCTCAGTGAGGCAAAGCGCTGGGGGGTATCCTAGGCGCTCCTCTTAAAGGGCACCCATGAACTTACTCGCTGATGGACTCACTCGCTCTGAGTTTCGGCACTCAGACAATAGCTCAAAAGGCACCAGGGACATATGGGGAAGAACTGAATTGTCTGGCTTCAAGGCGAGGGCTGGAAGGGCAGCTTTCTTCCAAGACAGAAGTGCTGGTAGAGGGCATTGCTCCTATGCTGAGCTACCCCCGCTCCCTGCCTGGCTTACAGACCCAGGCGGCTGCCATAGCTGAGTCTCCGGAGAAGTAGCTAACACTAGTTGCCCCTCCTTGGTGATTCCCTGAGACCCAGTCCCTCTCAACATTCAGGCCATCCAAGTCACTTCCAGTGGATTTTTCATACAAATGCCCTGTCTTGGCTCATGTTGCAGACTTTCCTATAGCCTCTCAAAGATTCACAAAATCTGAACAAGCAACATCTGGCCTCGGCATGCCCTGTACCTCTAGCTGAGCAGCCCCAAGACCAGCACTAGGGGCAGCTGGCCTCAATTTGTGGCTTGGCCTCTCAAGGAACTTCCAAGCCCAGCGTGGGTGAAGCCATCTGCAAATTGCTTGGTGGCTCATGCCAGGTGGCCCCCAGCAAGACACAGGCTGCAGCTGAACTTGGCCTGTGGCAGGGCCCCACCCAGGAGGCCCCAGCCTGCATGCCAAGTGGCTGGCTTTGGTCTGAGCCAAAGTACCACCTAGGGTCACATCTGAGGACAACACACCCAAATGGCAGACAGGGCAGTGAATCTTGCTCTGTAGGGTCAGCCATGGCATAATAACCTCTCCACTGGTCATGGCCAGTCATCATAACTAATCAGCCCCAGAGTCAATCCCTCTCATTGACAAGCAAACAGCAACCAAGGTCTACTACAACAGGAGGGCACATACCACAAATACAAGGGACATATCTGGAGTACCTAGCTCATGTGACCAGAGAAGACTGTGCCACTGGGACCCACAGCATACCTACTACATAAAGCCACTCTACTAAGAATGCGAGACATAGCAGCCCTACCTAATACACAGAAACAAACACAAGCAGACAGCCAAAATGGGGAAACAACGAAATGTGTCCCAAACGAACAAACGGAACAAAGCTCCAGAAAAAGAACTAAACAAAATGAAGATGAGAAATCTACCAGATACAGAGTTCAAAACACTTATTATAAGGATGCTCAATGAACTTAGGGGAAGAGCAGAGGAACTCAGTGAGAGCTTTAACAAAGAAATAGAAAACATAAAAGTGGAGACAAAAAACAAAAAAATAACCAGTCAGAAATGAAGAATACAATAACTGAAATGAAAAATACCTTAGGAAGAATTAATAGTAGATTAGATGAAGCTGAGAATCAAATCAGCGATTTAGAAGATAAGGTAGCAGAAAACACCCAATCTGAACAGCAATAAGAAAAAAGAATCCAAAAAAATGAGGCTAGTTGAAAGGGCATTCTGGGAAATCATCAAGCATACCAATATTCACATCGTAGGGGTACCAGAAGGAGAAGAGAGTGAGCAAGGAACTGAAAAGTTATTTCAAGAAATAATGACTGAAAACTTCCCTAACCTGGTGAAGAAAACAGATATACAAGCCCAGGAAAAGCAGAGTCCCAAACAAGATGAACCCAAAGAGGCCCACACCAAGACACGTCATAATTAAAATGGCAAAGATTAAAGACAAAGAGAATCTTAAACACGGCAAGAGAAAAGCAGTTAGTTACCTTCAAGAAAGCTCCCATGAGACTGTCAGAAACTTTGCATGCTGGAAGGGATTGGCATGAAATATTCAAAGTGATGAAAAGCAAGGACCTACAACCAAGATTACTCTACCCAGCAAAGCTAGCATTTAGAATCGAAAGACAGATCAAGAGCTTCCCAGATAAGAAAAAGCTAAAGGAGTTCATCACCACAAAGCCAGGAAATGTTAGAAGGACGTCTTTAAGAAGGAAAAAAAAAAGACAAAATATGAATAATAAAATGACAATAACTACGTATCTAGCAACAATTACTTTACCTGTAAACGAATTAAGTGCTCCAAGCAAAAGATAGGGTGGCTGAATGGATAAGAAAACACATGCTGCCTACAAAAGACTCACATCAGATCTAAAGGAACACACAGAGTGACAGTAAAAGGATGAAAAAAGATGTAGCATGAAAAGAGAAACAAACAAAAAAGCTAGGGTAGCAATATTTACGCAAAAGAGACTTTAAAACAAAATCTATAACAAGAGACAAAGAAGTTCCCAGTAATCCAACTTCTGGGTATTTATTTGAAGAAACTCAAAATACTATTTTGAAGGGACATGTGAATCCATAAATGTTCATTGCAGCATTATTTATAACAACCAGGATAGGGAGGTCACCTAGGTGTCCAACAATAGATGAATAAAGAGGTGATACATATATACAATGGAATATTACTCAATCATAAAAAATAATGAAATCTTGCCATCGGTAACAACATGGTTGGACCTAGAGTAGAGTATAATGCTGACTGGAGTAGGTCAGACAGAGAAAGACTAATGTCATATATGGAATCTAGAGGACAGGATAAACAAACAGAAACAAGTCCATATTTACAGAGAGCATTTTGATGGTTGTCAGATTGGGGTGTGGGGGATAAGTGAAGTGGGGAGGGGATTAAGAGGTACAAATCAGTAGTTACAAAATAGTCATGGGGATGTAGGGTATAACATGGGGAATATAATCAGTAATATTGTAATACATGTATGGTGTCAGATGGGTACTGGTTTTACTGGGATGATCACTTTGTAAGTTATATAAATGTTTGATCACTGTGTTGTACACCTGAAATTAAAATATAATATTGTGTCAACTATAATTGAAAAAATATATATAAAAATAAAAAAATAGAACTTGCAAAGAGATAAAAAAGGAACATTCTTATATATCACAAAATTCGGATTTAGCATTGACGCATTACTATTATTCCAAATTTTACTAATTGTTCTGATAATGTCCTTTGTGGCATTCCTCCACCCCTACCCCCATTCATGATCTAATCCAGAATTAAGCTTTGTATTTTTTTGTCATGTCACTTTAGGCTCCTTTGGTCTCTAATGGTGCCCGCTCTTTTTTGTCTTTTATAACATCAATTTTTTGGAAGAGCACAGGCTCATCGCTCTGCAGAATGCCCTTGGTTTTGGTCTGTCTGATGTGTCCTCATGAAGAGATTTGGTTTTGCATTTTTAGCAGATATTGAATAATGTCGACATTGTTCAGTTAAGACCCAAGGTAACAGATCTTCATCCCTGGAACCTGTAAATATGTTATATGGAAAAGGGGTCTTTGCAGATGTGAAGTTAAGGATTTTGAGATGGTAAGATCATCCTAGACTATCCAGGTGAGCCCAAAGTGCAACCATGCAAATCCTTACAAGAAGAATCAGGCATTTTCACACTGACAGAAGAAGAGGAGGTGAAATGACCACAGAGGCAGAGACTGGAGTAGCCAAGGAATGTCAGTGGTCAGCAGAAGCTGGAAGAGGCAAATAACAGGTTCTCCCCTAGAGCTCTGGAAGGAGCAGGGCCCTTCTAAAACCTTAATTTTGGGCCACTGACACCAATTTCAGGCCTCCAGAACTGTGAAAAAATAAATTTGTTATTTTATGCCAGGAAAAAAAAGAGTAGTTGAGCAGACACCAATATATTGCTACCACACAGTAAAACTCAATAACATCTAAGCCCCAGCCCACCAGTATATATATTTATGAGGGAAGGAGTACTTATTAGATATGCAAAAAAAAAAAAAATGTTGAATGGATGTCTATAGCAATAAACAAAGTCTTTGCTTGGATTTAAAAATTATGCACACACATTAAATCAATTTGCAAATGTCTCCAAGAGAAAAGGATACTGAATAGGTTTCCACCAATCTATGCATTCGTTTAATAGTATGTAAAGCTAATATACATTTTGTCAATTAAATACTTTGATGTTACAAAGATACGAATTCTCCACACAAGGAAATGAGATGTAAATTATCGGGAAAGATTACAAGGTAGTATATACACATGATGGACAGCCATGTAAGACATTCAGGTGTGGATAAGGAGACCCTGACATGTATGATTCAGGCACTGTTCTGATGTACCTTGGAAATCTGCAGTGTATGTTTATTCAAATATCCAAGTACAGGACATGTTAACAGGCTATCACATAGCTTGCTCACCCGTTATTAAGACCAATGCCCCTTTTTTGAATTCTTTGATATAGTCTGATTTCTTACATACTTTCATATAGGGTAAAGACGTGTGACCAACTTGCAGAAACAGTCATGTTTGCTTGCCAGATATATTTCTCATTGTAAATTTGTATGCTGGTTAATTATAACAGCTTGGAAGTTACATAAATGTCTAACAATAGGAAAATAAGTTAAGAACAAAATTAAGTGTGTAAGACTATGCAGCCATTAAAAAACATGATGTAACAGAATAAGCACTGCCATGGGAAAATGTTCACAGTAGAGGATATTTTAAAAATTAGGTTATAAAACAGATGTACCATATGATCCCAGCAGTGTTTTAAAAAATATACACTCAGAAAAAGAAAAAAAAAAACAAACCTGGCATAACCCATAAGCCTGGGGTTATGTCTCAGGGTACAATTAGAAAGAAATTGTTTTAATTTGTACTTTTGTAAATTTATGTTTTTTGTCCCCCTCACCCCCAAATTTCCTATACTGAACAATAATTACTTCTATAACCAGAAAAACAACAATAATTTTAAGTGTCATTCAGATGACCTTAGGCAAGTTATCATCCTCTCTGTGCCAGTTTCTTAACCTATAAAATGGGGATAAAGCACCCCACCCCCTTAAGGTTGCCAGGATGGGTAAAGCTTAGAGCAGTCCCTGCAAAGCAGGAGTTGTTCAGTGAAGGTTAGCGATTAACAATGGAATGTTTGTGAATCTGGTGGTGTGTGCCTGAGTGCCAGGCCTGTGTCCCCTGTGACTCCACTTATACAGGAGCCTGTCTCCATCCCATTCCAATGTGAACAGGTAACAAAGACAGGGAAATTGAGAGCTGAGTTCACAAACTCCCAAGTCTTCAAGTAACCAAGTAGGAAATGTAAACGTAACTGAAGCAGCTGGGAGTCAGACAACAAGAGTGGGGGCGGTTATGGCTCCCTAGAGATAGTGGACTCCCTAGAAGTGCCTCAATTCAACTTATTTCAAAATCCTATCTGGACTGACGGTCCTCATCTATCCTGGAGCTGCCCTGATCTGTGCGTTAAGTAGTCACAAAAAAGGACAACTTAAAGCAGTATGAACTTTACAGGCTATTGCACAGGACATCCCAGTCAATGCTCCATTTTCTTCAGGGTGTTTCAGGGTTTCAAATATTTTTCAGTGTTCCTTTGGACAGAATGTTGTTAAAGCACATAATATCAATGGCCATAGAAAGTACAGACACCAATTGCATGACCAACCTGTGGTAAAAAAAAAGGGATTAATGGCTTTTACAGTTGAGGGGGCCTATAGGCAAGTTAGTCCAGCTGGTCCAGTCAGAGAGAATAACTGGGGAGGGAATTCAGAGTAGGAACCGATACTGCAGCAAATGTGATCTGTCCTAAAATTCCAGGGATTGTATGATTTATTGGGGCTACTTCTTATTTCTGAGTGAAAGGGAATGCTAGTTAATTACACCAGGACGCTGGGACTTGACTGGAATTGCCTCAAACAAACCTGGATATATGGATACCCTACTTAAGTGAAAGTGTTCCCTAAGGCCTAGAGTAAATTCCAACTCTTCACCTGAAGACTACTTCTGCAGTGGGAAGAAACTTCTTCCAACAGCTGTGTACATTTATAGTAAATAATTCAGAAGACCTATTTCACAGGATTAACATATACAACACTTTGAGATCTTCCTCTCTGAAATCCTGGATAGAAAGCAGAGAGCCTCTAGAGCCAGGGTAAGGATTCCCAGAGTTGATATAATGAAGATTTTGGAAGGAAAGGCCATGGAGATTACGGATCTCTCTTAGCTCCCCATCCCTCCTTAGATTCCTGACACCATAACAGCCACCACTGGGGGCAGGAGGAGGTTTTTTCTGAGCAGCTGCCCCACATGGACTCATTGGGTCAGGGGCTGTCCCACCAGCCAGCTTCTCTCCCCTTTCCTCACTGGAACCCCGGGGGCTTCAAAAGCCACGTTGAGCGGCTGGGAGCAGCTAGGACTTAAATTTGATGTGTGTTATACCTACCTAACAAGTCTCCTCCAGATTCTATAGATGAGAAACAGGACTCTGTTACATCCCCATGTTCTGTTTGGTAAGTATTCTATGTAGCCTTTTTCCTCTCTATGTTGTGAATTTTGAGCTTCTTATATTTGCCTCTCTTTCTTCCTCCTGTACTAACAGAATTCCAAGTCTGGCTTTGAAACTACAGGCCTTTCCAACTATACTGGTGAAAAAAGTCTCAGCAAGATCAGGAGGGAAAAAAAAAATTCTCTGTTCTCCTACAGCTTCAGAAAAGCAAATACTATTCAATGTCACAAAACTGTTCTTGCTAATGTTATTTTTAAGGAGTCTTTCAAGACTCTTGGACTTCAGAGATATCCTGGAAAAATTATCTTTAAATTTTAATGTCAATAATTCCAATTGGTTACTTAATAATTTGTAGCACTGTTTAAATAGATAAGCTAGGTTTTCTGGAAACTGTGATTTTTCATTCTTCAGCTAGGAGAGGATTATTAGTGACTTCCTGTACTCATAAGAGCATGGAGGTAAAAATGAATAAAAACAATGACTTTATTGGATTTAGTTTTTAAAGAGAATCTGACAGTCTAATGTTTAAGTTAGCCTTAGCAATAGAGCTCCAACTGTATAAATGTCTAGTAGTTGAAGTTATTCTTTTGCCTTTAGCAAACCCATGGAGAGGACTGACCCAAGCTGTCTGGCTCATAGGGAGTACATCAGTCCTGCACTAGGGCTGCACTAGGGCCAGGGCCCAATCCCTCAGCAAACAGGAGATGGTAGAACAGGCATAGGCTCTTGGTTGCTTGACCAGCCAGGGAAGGTCTTCACCTTCAAGTGGCAAAACAGCCTTTCCTGTCAAGATAACCTTCCTCTTCTCAATCCCTGGATTAGAACTCTCTATGATTTCACTAAGAAGGGAGAGGTGAATAAATAGGGTTGGAGGCCCCATCGCCAACACCCACACACCTTTTCCTAGTCCAATGTCAGGATAGGGGCCACTGGATTCAGAGTGATGCTTATCTGAACATGAGGTTTCTGAGAATGTGGGAGTTTCAGATCCAAAGTCTCATTCTCTACTCTGCTTACAATTCCAAAGGAAAATGAAGATGCAATTTTTAAACAGAGCACATAAGAACTATAAATGCTACACTCTGCTCAATTAGAAATCCTAAGTCCATTGGGAACTGAGGAAGGTAAAAAGAACCCCATCTTAAGCTTTCCTTCACAATTACTCTGAATCAAAGCAAGACCTGAGAGAAAAAGGCTGGATAATAGTAAAATCAACCAGGAGGAAAAAACTAATTAAAATAAGACTATATCCTTAACAACAGAACTCATAAGCCTTTAGAATTACTTACTATAATCAGTACAAGTTGAAGGCAGGTCACGAAAGGAGCCCCAAAGGCTTTCCTGCACTCATGCATCTGGCTATGGTTCTTTGTCTAGCCCAGGTACACAAGGCCTCCCCTCTTTAAAAATGGCTTATCACAGGTTTATAAACTGAAAATTCTATTTGTGGACAAAGAAAAGGGCCAGCATGTTAAGGAATCAGGGTATCAGAGCAACTGTCTGCTGCTGAGCTCCCTAATCTCATGGCCACAGGCAAGCTGTCCTCTTTGTTCTGCCCCTTGGCTCCTCCTCACTGGCGCTAGATACTCCATTTGCTTCCTTCTTTCCTTTTTCCCATGACTAGCTATACACTCCATAGCTTTCTTTCTTGCTGTCCACTCTAACCTAAAAAAGCTTCTCGGATAAAGGATTTTCTCTGTATCATTACAGATACACTGACAATGGAGAGTTAAAGCCTGGTCTATATTTCGGGTTTTCCGTTTTAGATATCCTGGAACCTCTTTTCTACGACACATTCATAACAAGGGCAGAGTTCAATTCCATTCCATTTTTACATCCTTTTTCCAACACTTGGGGTGGGGCACTCCTAACTACCAAGGAAGAGGAAGGAGATGGCAAACTCAAGGTGAGAATCTTCCACCTTAATGTCCTCCCAACTTAACCTAACTAATTAAGTCATCTTGATACAGAATTATAGTGACAAAAGTAAAGACTCATTTCATATAATTGGGGAAGTTGGAGAAATATGCCCTCTCTGGTGCCAGATCATACTGAGACCTGGAAAGTAATGTGGTCCTTATAGGCACGTCTTTTTTGTGTGTCTTGGATGACCCTGAAAGACAGTAAGGGTGAGCAGCCACCCTAGAAACCCAGTCAGTCCCAGGCCTGGGATCCTGCTGCCAGCAACTTCGACAGAGAACTCCAGTATGAGAAAGGCAATAATTGAGAATGCTTAGAAAAGTTCCCACTTTGAACAGGTAAGAATCAGAAGACATAAGTCTAAGAGTAGAAATCTCTTGCCTCAGGGACTAGTGTCTCCCTGCCAAAAGAGAGGGGTCAGGAACGCACAGCTCAGCTCGATCCAGCAGCACACGGACCAAGAGGACTTGCAGCCCAAAAAGGGACACAGGAAAATTCCAAGCCTTTTTGTCTGACTGACATAAAAACAATATAAAGAAGAAATAAATACTGACTAAAATAAACAACAAATAAAAACAAGAAACTTGAGCTCAGAGGTCTATCTGGACACTTTCTGGAAGCCCTCCAGTCCCTGACACGTTCCAGAACACACGGGAAGGGGGACTGCGGAGAAAGACTCAGTGAGGAAGAAACTGCAGTTAAGCCTTCCAGTCCGACCGGCAGTGGGTCACAAGCAAGTCCTTACTCAGTGCGATGACGTTTCCGCAATTCTTTAGCATCAGGTACGTGTAGAGAGCCTTCCGAGGGCGGTCCAGGCGCCTCCACTCTTCGTATCTAAGTCCACGTCCACAACCACGAAGGTCACCAGTTCCAGGAACGGGAGGTTTGTCCACTATGGCCCGGGGTTCCCCATCACCACTTGTCGAAGGATACGTAGGGGTGGAAACTTGAGGACTGGGGGATGGACAAGCCTGAGACGAGACGGTCGGGGAACACCGAGGGTGCCAGGGCACCCACAACCCGGGCACAGGGAGATGCGCAGCTGGTGTCAACCCTGCCAGGAACTCGGGACCCGTAACCGCTCTCCTCGGGAGCTGGCAGCAAGGTTCGACGAGGGCAGGACAGAGGTATAACCTGCAGGTCTTCCGCTTTCCACTGCTGGCGTTCGACCCACTTACACAGAACAGCGGAACTCCGCCCAGCCCGCGGATTACGAGTCAAAAGGACCTACGGTTCCGCCCCCAGCCAACTCCGCGGTCTCTCTAGGCTGCGCGGAGGAACAGCGTCTCGGTGGGCCTCTCCTAGGACTACAGTAGCGCAGGTTCAGGCTTTTCAGGTTAGAACGCGCGGCGGCGCTGCTGCGAGGCTTGGCGTAACCCTGGTTCAGATTTTATCTGAATCATCTTTTAAACTAGTTTTTCCCATTGTATTTCTTGCTAGACATCTAAAGAAAAATAGAAAGAAAAAAAAGATAAAAAGAAAACTAAAAAATAAAAAGAACAAAGAAAAAAGTAAAAAATAAAGAGAAATAAAAATAAGAAAGAAAAAAAATCAATGTTACTCCTCCTAATGTACGGAAATTACGACTGTTAACATTTTAGTGAATTTTACTCTGATAATTTCCTACATATAGTTTGATATTTTTATGTTTTGTCATCTCCGATTTTCCACTTAAAGTTGTCACGTAAGCCCTCCCCCCCATACTGTGGCACGCATTGTAATAGTTCATTAAATGGGTTATCGTCAATTATGTATTCATTCCGTATCAAATTACGTGGATTAAGCCCGGGAATATGGGCCTTCCATTGAGTGGTGGCACGAATTGTGTCTCAGCCTATCCTCGGGGAAGCGCTTGTCACTGTATTTTCTCTCCAAGAAGCTGTTGAGGATGGTGCTCATTAATTACGCAGACCCTCGCTCTAATTACTCAAAGGAGGATATTTTTATGGTCTCGCTCTCAAGAAGAGTTTAACTTTTTTAGAGCAATTGATTGGATTTGGGCTTATGGACCGTGCGAGTTTTGAATTTGAGTTGAAATGGCTGCTAGAAAGCTTAGAGCAAGTCTTACGGTGCAAGATATATGACGTTCGAACGTGTATTTTTTTGTATTGCTAACCCCACTCCTGGCTCTCCCACTCTGCTATCTTTGTTTTCCCTTTGCCTTATCTTTCTTCCTTGTTTTAAATGTATTTTATCTTGCTTTTTGGTTTTATCAGGCCTCAGCAAACCACCTTAAATCCTGTTTGAATGAAAGTGGTATATAAAGGAATAAATAAAATTGCTCAACCATTTCCCTACTATTGGAATAGTCCTAATTTTTAGTTCTTTGAAATTTTGTTGCAAATGGACATGTTTTACCATAAAGTGCTTTTTCTATTTAGGTTTTCCTGTAAGCCAGACTCCTAGAAAATATTGGATCAAGAGAAAAGATATTCAATGAGTATTCACTGAGGTTTGTGGATGCTGTGGGATAAAGAGATGATGAGGAAAGGGGGCCGGGAATAGCTAACATTTATTTAAGGCTTACTCCATGCCAGGTTGTTGGGTGAGGGGACTGACAAACAAAATGGATGCAGTCAGGCTCCCTCCCAGCAAGCTCCTGCGGTTTCCGAGCAGCCTTAGCTACAGCGTTTGGGATGACCCTAGATACAGCGTCCTATACAACCTGTAGATTGCGATTGATTACAGTACCTGGCCTTAAGCCACTATTATGCACCTTGATATAAAAACAGCCCCGCCTGTGCAGGCTGTGGGGGAGCTGGAACTGTGCCTGTGCCTTGCCGTGTCCTGCTATGCCAGAATAAAGCTATGTCTCATCTGCCCACGGCTCCTGGCATATTCTTCCAGCTGCCGGAACCACGCACCCCAAACTTCGGTATCAGGAATCTGCAGAACACAGGTACTCCGTAAGCCCTTCACATGATTAAATAACCTTAAAAGACAGGCCCCAGAAAGGACTGTTTGCAGCTGCTCATGTTTAAATTAATTTTCAATTAAAGTTGTAAATTTACAAACAGGTTTTCTTAAAATTATTAAGTTTAACTGGCATAACTTTGATGTTCTATTTTGAAATCTTGTGATTTTTGTATAAAAATAGAAATAACTTGTTTTTTGATTAATGTTCATTTAGTCCACAGGCTTGACGTATTAAATTTGCTTGAATAAGACTCATGCTATTTACAAAGTTAGTTGATTAAATTCTCTTAAATAATTTACATTTACAAATTTAATATAACTTGGTTTTTTTTCAAATTCTTCACAGGGCAAATTTACAAGTCAAAGAAGAAAAAATCTTCTTAAACGTGTAAATAACTCATAAACCTAATAACTCAAGGTTCTAAATATGGCAAATCAAGTTATATTAAAGATTTCAATACTGTTTACAAACATAGTCAAATTATTTTATAACTTTCAACTTCAGATCACAAGCCTGAAATAAATCACACAATTCAATTTGAAATTACAAAACTAATCTGTCAGATTCTTTAATATGCCAAATTCTCTTAAAGTTTATAGACACATAAAAATAGGAAAGGAAAAAATCAATGTTACTCCTAATGTACGGAAATTACGACTGTTAACATTTTAGTGAATTTTACTCTGATAATTTCCTACATATAGTTTGATATTTTTGTGTTTTGTCATCTCCAGTTTTCCACTTAAAGTTGTCACGTAAGCTATTGTCACGTAAAGTTGTCATGTTAGCTATTCCCGGCCCCCTTTCCCCATCATCTCTATCCCAGAGCATCCACAAACCTCAGTGAACCAAACACACACAGAATATCTCAATCTTCCAAAATCTTTTCCCTAAACATTACAGTAAGAAATGATATTATGGATTTATTTTTAGTCATATTTATTTTCCTTTCCAAAATGGTAGAATAAATGGTAGAACTTTCTGTTCATGTTTTTCTTGCCACTATTCTATAATCATCTTATTGACTTGCCTCTACAATTAAAGAAAAGTCTGATTATTACCCTTCTAAATGTAAAGTTAGATTTAAATGAAACATTGTGAAAATTAATGAAGGAAACCTCAACTAAAATTAGAGTTAGGAAGGCCTGTAGAGGGCGCTCACACCCTATCACTCCACACCAATTACCTCAAACAGGAAAGGACAGTACCTTTTATCTCCAACAGGAAGGTGTTTCTACTTTATTACCCCCCAAAAAGAAAGATTTTCTTCTTGCCCAGCAGCAAGCCCAGCCAATGGAAAATGCTTCAACTCAGCCAATAAGAAGCTGGTCATCATCCTGAACTTTTACTTTCTTCCAATGAACTTTCATTTTTGTTTTGCTAATGACCTCTTTGCCCCACCCTCCTTTCTATAAAAGCCTTACATTTTCTTATAACTCCTCAGAATATTTCTGCTTGCTAGATGAGATGCTACTCCATGGTAAATACCGCCTATTAGATTTTCAAGTTCACGCAGTTGAATTTTTTTACCAATATTTATTAATGTGTATTATTTATCTATGCAAAGAAACAAAATTAATACTTTAGCATGAATGAAGCAACTAACCATTACCTTATACTATCATGTTCTCTTAAGTATACTTTTTTTGCTTTTACTTACACTTTTTTTTGCTTTGTCTGTAAAATGGACATATTAATAATTATCTTAGAGAGCTATACAGCCCAAACGAGATGTCAGTCATGAGTATAAAAACTCAACACATGTTAATTTCTCCTTTGCCTTTCCTAGTGCCACAACCTGTCCCTAAAAGTCAGATTAATTCTGAGAAATCCCAGGGTCTCTTCTTCTAAATATAAGGAGAGGGGGAATGTCAGGGAGGCAGCTCTGTAAATAGAAGAAAAACGTCTTTCTCCAGAGAGGCACCCCTCTCCTTACTCTGTCCACAGTGGGGTTTTAAAATGATTTATAGCTTTAAAAAATACAAGTAGTGTGTATACTGGTGTCTTTTGTGGAGGAAAGA
>NW_006432451.1:4123709-4129905 GCF_000325575.1 Pteropus alecto | reverse complement strand
AATGGAGTCACTATAGTCAAGCTAACAAAAATCAGTGAGCTGAAACATGAAGAAAATGATTTAACTTTAGCCTGGGTACTCAAACTTTTGAACTTTGCAGATGTGTGCTAATGCCTGGATATGTTTAAGTTCTATAGATAATTCTCTGAAGAGCATAGGAAAGTTCTGGACATCTGGAAGATCACCATCTCAGACCAATCCACAGGCTAAGAATGCAGGACCGATTCTTCTCAAGAATGTGCTTTTTATCATAAAAACTCTCAACTTTTCTGTTTTTTCAGAACACTGAGTTTTGCCTGGCAGTGTTTTTCAAATTGGAATTTTCTTAAGACCTTTGAATAAAACTTTTTTCATTTAATTCTAATGAAGCCTCTTGTTTCATTTCACTCAGTCAACATTTAAAAGGATATGTTAAGGATTCTAAGAAAAACAAACTTTATAAGAAGAAAATCTACTTAAATTATTTGATTGATGATTCAAATCTAATCACTTTAGGGCAAGAGAGCTTCTCAAAGAAAAGAAAAATTAGCCAATCGTTCAATAATAATTTGTGATAGATTTATTGCATTAATAATCCCAATTCTTCACCTCTATCTATATCCACATCTTTTGCCCTGTGACTTTATAAATCTTCTGTTTCACAAAAGAAGCAAGCCTATTTCCCTATCCCTTAAATCTGGACTTGGCCATGTAACTTGCATTGGCAAATAGGATGTTAGCAGGCTTGGGGCCAGCAGAAGATTAAACAAATGCTTACGTGTTTGCATTTTATCTCTTACTTTTCTGTAATTGCTATAAGAACATGCCCAGTCTAGCATGAGAACATGTCTGGGCTGGCTGGAGGGTTGTAAGAGAGATACAAGTTGTCTCAGGAGTAGTTATCCTAGACCAGCGAGCCCGTAGCTAGACCCGTTGACTTACTAAAGATGCATGAGTAAGCTAAAGTTAAATCAGCAGAAACGCTCAGTTGACCGTTGGCTGTGAGAAATAATCTATGATTGTTTTAAACCATTAAGGTTTGGGATTGTTTGTTATGCAGTGTCAGAGCTGAGCTGATCGAGGAGGGAAGGTTTGATGGTGAAACACCTGGTTGGAAGAATGCATAAGAGGCCAGCATGAGAATGAAACAGCAGGCACCAACTTTATTGTACGGAGCACAGTTCTATTGTAGGAGGTGCAATTCTATTGGGGGAGCGCGGTATTGCACCTACTTCTTGTGCTCCCCTTCTCGTGCTCCCCTTCTGCTCTCCAGGGGACTGCATGGCTCCATACATAGCAGAGTACAATAGTGGCATTCAGCCACACATGCGTGATACAATAAGCTGAAGTATATTTACATATTTTAGGTGCAGGCGCCCTACTACACTAATGTAACATTCTAAATCTAGGTCCTATTCCTAGCTGGGAGCCTGGATCACAGCCAGACCTGGGACCACCTGGGCCTGGCACTCAAATGCAGCAATAGCTAACAGATACTGTTTTTTTAAAAAAAATAGGCCCAAAATGGAATCACTTGTGCTAAGCCTTATATCAGCAAACCATGACTTAATTGCAGTTCCAACCTACCACAGGAATATGACCTTTAATCAGTCAATCTGGAATCAATTGATCAGCACTAGTAAGGTATCTGCATGAAAACCCTTGCCCTTCCCCCAAAGGAAGATGACCTTGCCTGATACAATCCACTCTTTGTTAGAACCTTTCTTTTTCCAACCCTTTTCTTTTTTTTTGGCCTATAAAAGCCTTCCATTTTGTACAGCTCCTCTGAGCTCCTTTCTATTTTCTAAATGAGATGATACCCAATGAGTCATTGAATAAAGCCAATTAGATCCTCAAATTTACTCAGTTGAATTTAGTTTAACAATACAGAAATCGGTACCAGAAGTGGGGTGATACTATAACAAAAACCTAAAATACATGGCATTGACTTTGAGGCTAAGTGGCAGAGGAGGCTGGAAACAGTGAAGAAAATGTTAAAGAAGGTGGGAAAATGGCAACTCATGTTATACAGTAGCAAAACAATTGGTAAAACTGTCAACATGATAGAAAATGTACTCAATGAACTTGCAGCTTTGAGCTAAAAATCTCCAGGCAGAATGATGAAAGTGTCAGCTGGTTCTTACTGTGTCTGATAAGTTTTATAAGAAAGAAGTGAGCAAAGGAAGGACTAGTCAATTTATAAGCAGAATTTGGAGGAAATGTGAAGGAGGCAGAATTTTCTGGGTTGGAAAATAAAACTATTTCGCATTCCCAGCTCTTAGGTCAATAAAGATTATCGAAGTAAGAAATAGCCTCAGAGCTGTGACTGAAGAGTGTTAAGTCCTTTGAGAAAGCAAGGCAAGGCCTCCTAGACCGTCTTAGTTGAACAAAAGTTCTTCTAGGAATTTTAAAGGCATTATTCCTTGCAGTGCCCTGACACAGACCAGAGACTAAGTCAGCAGAGAAGCATATATCAAGAGAATTTGGGATGTGGTTCTTGGTGCATGAAGTGGAATCCAATCAGATATATAAAACAACTCCAAGGTTTTTTTAGAGTATTGGATCCTTAAAAGTACTGCTAGTCTAGACAAACAAAGAATGAAAGTATTCAACTTGAACAAAGGCCTCTGGGATGCCTACTTTTCATCAGGAGGAAGCAAGCTGAGAAAGTTTCTCAGCTACCATTGAAAGCTGTTTCTTCCAATGAAGACAAGGAACATAATGGAAAAAGAAAGAACCAAAGGCCATGGAACAGTGGACTGGGGAGCCACTCTGAGGGAGTAGAGTCAGGCCTAATCAAGGAATACTCCCCATTCCCAGAGTAGGGGGACCTGGCTGGATTTGCCCAGCTGAATTCAGAAGTGTTGTGGACCAATGACTGCTTTATGCCTGCTATTCTTCCTTATTCTTTTTCAAGGGAGTGTCTATTGTAGTTATTTTGTCCTTGACTCACCATTGTATTTTTTGAGAGTTGGGTGGGGTAAATAACTTGTCTTTTTAGATAATAGGTATTCCATTCAAGAGCCACATCAGACCTGATGTAAATTATAAGATCCTGGACTTTAAGCCTAATGTCATAATTGGATGAGCCTTTTGGGGGGCCTTGAAGTGGGGTAAGCATATTTTGCATACATGGAGGGAAAACATAAATAATTGTGGGAAGATCTTGGTAGATTACAGAGGGTTCCAATTCTTCACCCTTCTCTGTATCCACCGTGTCTTGTGAGCTTGCAATTCCTTTCATAACAGAAGCAGAGTCCATAATCCCACCCTCTTGCAGAATCTGAGCTTAACTATGGTTAACTTTGGTTATTATCATAGACTTGACACAAGTAGAAGTTTGAAAAAGTGTCTCCCTGTTCCTGCTTCTTCTCTTGCTTCTTTGTGATCACTATGAAAATGTTAAAAAGATAAAATCCAACTCAGTAAATTTGAAGATCTGATTGGCTTTAATTAATTGATTCCTGCATCAGACACATCCCATCTATCAGCTAGAAGGGCTCTCTTGACAAAAGAAAAGAAAGGATTATTTTGGGGCCTGTCTTTTCTTTGGGGGAAGAAAAAAGGAAGGGTTTTTATCACGTAGATTGCCTCTTCTTTCTATGGGGGAATGGAGAGGGCCTAGGTGACAGATTACTGGTGCTTGACCAGAAAATTCCAGACTAGTTAATTAAGTTTCTAGAAGAGGTTGGAACTGTAATTAGATCAGTTATTAAATCTAGGTTCAGTACCATGGACTTTAAAGCATGAGGGATGCCATTTTGGCTTGTGGTTTTTTCTTTAACAAGAACATGCCCCCAAAATGCCCTGGTTAACCTACTGGAGGGATGTAAATGACCCATGGAGGGAAACTGAGTTGTCCCAGCTGAGGTTATCCTAGACAAGTAGCCTGTAGATGTCCTGTCAGCTGATCACAAACATATGAATAAACCCAGCCAAGAGCAACCAAACCTGACCCAGATCAGCAGAATTTCCCAGTCGAATCGTTCACAATGAAGAAAAATAAATGGTTGCTTTCAGTTGCTGAGTTTTGGGATATTTTTGTTACAAAGCAATAACTAACTGACACAGTTATTAAATATGTATGTATATTTTTAAAAGATTGGAAATGGACTACACAAAATGTTGAGAAAAATGAATTATGAAATGATGATGATTTGGAGGTTTTCCCTTTATTTTTCTCAATAAATGTTTCCCACTATAATAAAAAGAAAACAGAGCAACATAATGGTAACAAACATGGACTTCAGAAAAATCACAGGCTCTAGAATAAAACAGATTTGAGTTAAAATCTTGGCTCATTACTTACATTCCAGGAGAGTAACTTAGCCCCACTAAACCTCAATTTCTTTGCCCGCTAAATAGGTACACTTCATAAACTTGTGAAAATTAAGCCAAACCATGTAAAGGGTATAGCACAGTACTAGGCACATAGTAAAAACTCAACAAGTTCTAGCTATTTTTTTTTCTGTAAAGCTTACAGCACCTGGTATTCCTAGGTGGTCTCCCATCCAAGTACTAACTAGGCCCAACTCTGCTTAGCTTCCGAGATCAGAGGAGATTGGGCGTGTTCAGGATAGCATAGAAGCCTATTATTTGATTAGCAGTACTGATAAACAAAATACACTAGGTAGAATTCAGAATTCCTACCCTCAAATTATATATGTTAATGTAAGAAACGTCCAAACCTGTAGAGAATTTTTATGAGTTTATTTGAGACAAAACTAATAATAATTACCTGAAAGCAAGATCTCAAATGCTACACAGAATGGCAGTTTCCCACTTCTTTTACGCATTTGGAATTAAGGAGAGAAAGTATGGAAGATTACATGAAGGTGGGAGAAAGCAAGACAGGGGATTGAATTATGGGATGGTTTAACAAGATTATGTGCTCCCTTGAGGGTGGTCACAATTTAGAAAGAGGGGTCTGAAAAGAGGCATTTCAATGGTGCGTTAACCTACATGCACAGAAAGAATAGACAAGGTTTGTTTAAGGCGAAGATAAACCTAAAGAAGTTATGACTACCCACAACGACCTGCCCAGTTAGGTATTTATGATCAGATCACTCTGTGAGGTTACTTTCCATAGAAGTCCTTTTACATCCCCATACATGACAAGCACAAATACTAGAGTTAATTCTTAAGAACTTCCATTTAATTTGGCTTTATAGAGGTTTCATGGTACTCAATAAATGTTTGTTGAACGAATGAAAGAAAGCATGAACTCTCATTGTGCTGGCTGGAAAATTACTGCTTGGCTATTGCCCATGGGAACATAGGCTATCGCCCATGGGAACATAGGCTATCACCCATGGGAACATAACATTCTAACAATAAGCTTTCTGCTTCTGTACCCCCGTTTGCACAACCGACCTGTGGGTTGACAGGTAGTAAATAGGAGAAAAATAGACCTTTGTGTTTAAGACGGAATGAGGAATGGGATTTAGGGCTTAAAAACCCTGTACCTCTACATTTCGGGGCTGCTTAATTTGGGGTCTGCGTACCCCTGGCAGACCCAGCTGGCTGAATGAAGAGCACGTTTCCTATAACTCAATGATTTCTGGTGGTCCGTGTGTCTTTCAGGGGCTGGCGGCTACAACATTTGGAGGCCCCAGCGAGATCCCAGGGAGTGGCCAGACCGTACCGGCCTCCGAAGTGATTGCTGTCCCTGTTACGGATTCAAAGGGGTGGCCAACCTGAGACGTTCCAGGGCCCTTGAATGCTGTGACGGGTCAGTACAATCGTCAAGGACGCGACTTTTAGGACATGCTCTTTGTTTCTGGTCCCGACTGGAATCTGGAATCTCAGAGGCCTCAGTGTCTGGATAAAAGGTACCTTTCTGTTTCTGTTGACAGGTCAGTGGGGGTCCGTGGAGAGAATGGACGCAGTCATATTTCCTGGACCATGGCCAGGCCGCGGGACGCTGCCTCCTGTGCCCTGTTGTCGGGTTCTGTTTATTGTCTCTGGTCTTGTCTAGGTTGTAGGTGGTGGACTTCTCTGGGTCCACCTACACCCCAGTAATTGGTCTTGTCTGAGTGTCTGATTGTCTGTTTTGTGTTTTCTGCGCAAGCGACATTTCAAAGAAGGGTTTGTAGAAGGAGCTGACTATGGCATAAAGTTTTCCCCAGGCAGACTAAAAACATTGCGTAAAGTCGAGTGGCTGTCTTTTGATGTAAACTAGTCTCCAGAGTGTTCTTTTGACAGAGGTTTAGTGACG
>NW_006432451.1:4112532-4121903 GCF_000325575.1 Pteropus alecto | reverse complement strand
GTACTATGAAGAAAAACAAAGCTGAATAAAGCCCCAGAGGGGTGCTATTTTAGATAAAGTGATTAACAACATATAAAATTCACGAACCTTTTCTCCTAAGCTATTGTTAATTGTGATTTATGATAATCCTCTGACTATGTAAATCTTAGCAAATATAAAGATTTGCATTTTATGTAGGTAATAAAACAGTTTGGCAGCACACAATTCTTATTTTTTTGCTCCAAAAATGGCAGGAAAATACTGTGGAGAAATTTGTGACTTAAGATAGTGAACAGATCCAGTATGATCAATTTATCTTACTTTAGATCTTCACCCAATTTGATTAGCTAGCAAAAGGGTTTTCTGTTTGGCTCCTTCAGAGATATCCCCCACCTCCCCCAGAGATTCTATCATCTTCAGCAAAGATAAAAAATTCACAACAAAGTACCTGAATAAACAAAATAGCTTTTTAAGCCCAAGTGATTTGCTTCAAGAGTCTTATTAATTAAAGCTTATTCTCTTCATTAAGAAAGAAATTTTCTGATTCCATATTTTCTTTACTCAAGTATGGGACTTGAATTGTTTCCACAGATGTTAAATGTTTTGAGGCAGGAAAATTATCTGGTCACATCTTTGGGAAGGCAATGCTCAGTGTGGGGTGGGGAGAGATTTCGTTGACTGGGAGGCCAATTAGGAATTTATTGCAATTGTTCAAGCAAAAGGTGATGAAGGCTGAAATCAAAACAATAGAGGGACACAGAAGAGGTTTATGACAGAGATACATGACTGAGGAGGAATTTACAGGGTTTAATGACCGATTAAATATAGCTGATAAAGATGAGGGAGACACTCAGGATAATCTCTCTGTTCTGAATTGAGTGAAATAGGGTGGATAATTACACCATTAATTTAGAGATAGAATACAGGAAGGGATATAAATGAGGGGGAAGTAGATAAATAAAACTCAGTATGTTGTGTTAAATTATAAGTTCTTTGCTTCTAAGGCCTTGGAGCATACACAGATAAGAAAAAGACGTGAATCACGAATCCTAATTCTAAGGCTGCTGATTGGTTTCTTATACTCTGCCTCCTGGCTAGGTAGAAAGTGTTGGGTTATAGAGGACAAAAGCCAAGGACTAAAGTAAAAATATTTTCTTTTGTAGATGTAAGTATGTCCAAATGCATAGAAAATTTTTATGAGTTTATTGGAGCCAAACAGACAACAACTGCAGGCAAGCAAAATCTCAAATGCTCTGAAGAATGACAGTTCTGCAGTGTCTTTAATACATTTGAAATTAAGGAGGGAACATAAGGAAGATTATAGGAGGGTGGGAGAAAGCAAGGCAAGAATTGGATTATAGGATAGTTAACAGGATTATGTGGTCTCTTGAAGGTGGTTGTGCTTGTTGCAAAGGTGTGTTAACCTTGATGAACAAAATCAATGGGCAGGGCTGGCTTAAGGCAAAGGTAAACCTTATATGAAAAAGTTATGTGTATGACTACCCACAATGATTTGCCCACTTAAGAATTTATGATCAGATCACCCTGGTGAGATCACTTTCTATAAAACCCCCTTTTGTTCACACTTTTTAGTTAAAACAAATGCCCCAGCCTGCCTCACTTTTCCATCAGATGTGGTGTAGGTGAAAGGAAGAGCATAGAAAAGGAAGTTTGCAAGGTCTTTATCCTCTGCCCTCCGCAGTGGGGTCTTATGTGCTCACTGCGTCTCTCAACAAACAGAAGGCGCTCCTCCCTGAAAGGTTGGTGATGTTTCTGAATATAGAGGACCAAGTGGCAGCTGTTTCTCACATGGTGTTTATTAAGTGGCAGTAAACAAAATGGATGGAAAGGAGTCAAGATCTTT
The DNA here is from genome assembly GCF_000325575.1 of Pteropus alecto. Classification (NCBI taxonomy): domain Eukaryota; kingdom Metazoa; phylum Chordata; class Mammalia; order Chiroptera; family Pteropodidae; genus Pteropus; species Pteropus alecto. Next base: position 4,120,060 of record NW_006432451.1, on the reverse strand, counting down.
CCCACCTTGTTTTGTGCTACGCGCCCATGGGAACATAGGCTATCGCCCATGGGAACATAACATTCTAACAATAAGCTTTCTGCTTCTGTACCCCCACTTGCACAACCGACCTGTGGGGTGACAGGTAGTGACTAGGAGAAAAATAGACCTTTGTTTAAGACGGAAGAATCAAGGATTTGATTTTCTGCTAAGGCCAGTAGGGAATGTGCTGGCTGGCAAATTACTGTTTGGCTATCGCCCATGGGAACATAGACTATCGCCCATGGGAACATAGGCTATCGCCCATGGGAACATAACATTCTAACAATAAGCTTTCTGCTTCTGTACCCCCACTTGCACAACCGACCTGTGGGTTGACAGGTAGTGAATAGGAGAAAAATAGACCTTTGTGTTTAAGACGGAATGAGGAATGGGATTTAGGGCTTAAAAACCCTGTACCTCTACATTTCGGGGCTGCTTAATTTGGGGTCTGCATACCCCTGGCAGACCCAGCTGGCTGAATGAAGAGCACGTTTCCTATAACTCAATGATTTCTGGTGGTCCGTGTGTCTTTCGGGTGCTGGCGGCTACAACATCATTTGGTTTCATATTTAAAGGGACTGGCCTAAAAACTATATAAGAAGCAGACCTAATACTTATACCTAATACTTAAAGTAAAAATGGACAAAGCCATTAACTTCCAAATGAGTGGATCAGATCCCAAGGGGCACTGGAGAGGAGAGGAGAGAGGCTGACCCAGAGTTGGAGGGGTGGTCACAGAAGGCTTCCTGGCAGAGAAGGAATTAGTATTGGATGTGTAGGAGAGGAAAGACCATTTTCCCTCTCCCCCTGTAAGAAAAGACAGATTAACAAAAGAAAAGCAAACATAAGTTTATTAACATGTATACCTCATGTATACATGGGACTCGGAAAAATATATAACTCCCTAAGATGGCTCAGAATTCAGGATTAAATACCACCTTAATAAGAAAGGGGGGGCGGGGAGTGGTTTATGTAGGTTTTTTTTAGGAGAGAGTACATGATTTTTAAGAAAAATCAATGGGCCCTTAGAAGAAAAGATGGGAGGTGTGAAAGTTTGTGACAAAGTTTAGGCATTGTGTCTCCTCTCCTGTGGTAAGAGCTAATCTTCCCTGGATGATGGAACTTCCTGGAAGGCATCTGTGATAACTGAGCTCCTTTTGGAGGATCTGTCTTTAGGTAGATAAGGGGAATTCAGAGAAAGCCTCTCCCTGCATTTGCTATTTTTCAAGTGCCTACAGCTCAAAATATCCCAAAGTGGCATATTTTGGGGTGACATATTTGGCTGCCCTTCAGATGTTAAAGAATGCAGATCCTATTAAATGTAGTATGGGTTAGGGGTTGGGGAGGAAGTAGGAAGAGCTCTAAAGACACCAGAGTGGTATGTGTACCATTTGGTAGGAGTAAGGCAAATGTCAGGAAAGTCATTGAGAAGGTCTCAAGTGCTTGTCTGACATGATGAATTTTGTCTCCTCCCCTGAGAAGCCTTTCTGGATCATCCCAAGGCCAGGCTTGGTACATCTCCTCTGGGGCCCCATGGCCCCTGCACTTCCCTGAAACTTCTCATCTGCGTCCTCATCAATGCTTGATGCCTTCTCCATCGAAGTGTTAAGCTCCCTGAAGATGGAGCCTTTGACTCTCTAGTCCCCCCAGGAACCAGCAAAGAGGAGGCAAATGTAATAAATCTAGTAGATCTTAAGTGGAAATGCAACATGAGGATGACAATGTTTTGTGAAGCCAGTTTGGCAACTGTGGGGTGCGAGGGATGGTTTTGATGCAGGACAGGACAAATTCCCCTGAGTGGCCCTGCACCGAGAGAGAAAGGGTTCTTGACTGAGTACAGGAAAGAATTCAAGTACACGCCAGAGTTAGAGTCAAAAGGAAAGTTTATTAGAGAAGGGGGTAACGCTCCATAGACAGAGCGTGGTCTTCTCTCAGAGACAAAGAGTGAGAGAGTCTGCGAGAGGCTCAGAACAGAGACAATAGAGGGACAGAGAAAAAGACACTGAAAGGAACAGAGAAAAAGACACTGAGAGGGACTGAGAAGAGAGTCAGAGGGACCCCAAACGGTTGGGAAGTTTAGTTTATAGATAATTCTTAGTTTCTGTGAATTACAGTTTAAATACTTTGTTTTCCCTTGATGGTATGCGTACGCCTGTGAAAGTAAGGGTATGGAGTTAAAAGCAATGGGTGTGGCAAGAAAGCCTGCTGGCAATTCCGTCTTTGACCTATAGGTTCCCAAAGGTTCTAGCCATAGGGAATGATTGTGTTTATTTTGTGTAGGGTGTGGCTTAAAGACTCTGTTTTCCCTTCAAGGTATGAGTAAATGGTTAGTTAGTAATCCCAGCAGAAATCTTCCTTTGTTCTGTAGGTTTCCTCTTGGTCTGGCTTTAGGGCTGATCAGCATATTGCAGTCTCTGAAGATAGCTTGATTTAACATTTAGTTTTCTTGCCCCCTCCCTACATTAATCTGAGCAGGACAGGACCAAAATCTAGAAAATTGAGAATACGCCCTCAGGCCTTGGCAGTGGGACTAGATCAGAATGAGGATACAAAGAGTGAACAATGTAGAGAAGCAGTGTCTGACTCAGAGCTGCTGTGAACAGAGGGAGGTACTGCAGTATGAAGTGTGGTGCCAGGGAGGGCCCCGAGCAGCAAGGAAGAGAAATTCATTTGAGACGCTATGCTGGAACCCTTGTGCCCCCAGCTCTTCTTCCTCTACCCTCTTCAAGTTTCCTTTCCCATTGGACAAAACCCTTCTGAGTCTCCCCCTATCTGGCACTCAGGTTGAAGACAAATTCTGCAGCATCATGTAGCATGTAAATAGGCTTTTCTGATATTGTCATTATAGTAAGAAATATCTATTTGGTCTTCATCCTTGTTTCTGTCACAGAGCTCCTAAAATCTTTGGAATTTCCTGTAAGAGTGATATAGAAAAAGATGCCTTTTGTTATAACAAGCACCTTTCAACCACAGCTGAGTTGATGTTAATGAGGTGACTTTTGGAGAGCCCCTAAGGATGGGGACTGGTTGCCAAAAGGAACCAACCTTGGAAATTTCAGCCCCACCTCCAGGGAGAGAAGAGGGGGCAGGAGGTTGAACCAGTCACCAATGGCCAATGGTTTAATCAACATGCCTATGGGAACATGGACGCCTCCACTTGTCAGGAGGGTGGCACACCCCAAACTCCATGGGGACAGAAGCTCCTCTGCTCAGGACTCTTCCAGATCTCGCCCTAAGTATCTCTTCATCTGGTTGTTCATTCATAGCCTTTGTAATAAACTAGTTAATCTAGTAAGTAAACTTTTTCTGAGTTCCGTGAACAGCTGTACCAAATTTATCAAACCTGATGAGGGATTGTGGGAACCTCTGATTTATAGTAGGTCAGAAGGTAGGTGACAACCTACACTTGAAATTGATGGTTGGGAGGAAGGGGATGCAGTCTTGTACGAATGAGCCTCAACTCTGTGGAATCTGACTCTCATCTGCAGATAGATAGGGTCAGAACTGAGTTAAATTGTAGGACACCCAGCTGGTGTCATGGAATTGCTTGGTGTGGAAAAAATTCCTATATATTTGGAGGCCAGAAGTGTCAGAAGTGACAGTAGTGGTGTGAGTAGACAGAAAACAGTAGTGTGTCTTTTCTTTACAGCTTTACAGAAAAAGAGAAAATAAGAGGTCAGTAAGAGGGCCCTCCTCTCATCCCAAGGGAGGTGAGCCAGGGTAGTAGTGGCTGGGCCTGCTATTGGGCCTGCTCTGTCGTGTGCATTGCAACGGAAGGGCCTTCCTGCCATCGCCCTGCCTTTGTATGGAGCTGGCATGAAAAAGCAGCCTTATCAACAAAGGACACCAGGCTGCTTAGCACCATAGAGTCTGGATTTAGGGTACTAGTCCATTACAGGAGTCAGGTGTCAGCGCAAGAGACCTCAGACCTCTGAGTATTACTGTGTCCCCAGCTGGCCAGTGAGAGGGACACAAAATATTTGGAATAGCCCCTAGTCTCATGGTAAGCTGAGCTTGAGTATGGCTCCTTTCATCCAGAGAAGAAAGAGGGTTCAACTCCTAGCTAGCCATTTTTCAGGCCAGAATGAAAGTCCAAGGTCATGTGAAGACAATCTTGTCCATGACTTTACATATCACAACCAGGGGCATTTCCCCACCCTCTTTCCAGGATAGCACTTCTCACACATCCCTTCTCATACATTGCCTGGTAACAGTGTTATTCAGGTTTCTTGAAACCTCATTCTTTTTCAGTAGACCTGGGAACCACATCCCTAAGCCCAGCCCAGCGCCTCCCTTGCACTCTGATTCACATCACAATTCAGAGATGCTGGACATGCCAAAGCACTCTGCCTTTCCTTGGTGTGGTCCTCCCTTAGCAAGAAAATGTTACCACTCTTGAATCAGCCTAATCATCTGCACAAATGAATTGAAGAAGTTGCTCTCAGTAGAGTCAAAGGTCAGGTCAAAATTTGAGAAGCTTGGTGAGCCCAGCTTCCATACAGCCAGTTGTCACAAAAGTCTGTGCTGTGAACTCTGCAAAATAGATACACTGCGTGATACAACAGAGCAGACAAATCTGAAGAACTTTCTTGCTTTGTTCTTAGCCAGTGTTGGGAAAAGTTGGGGTATGGGCACCAGGAATGATTTCAAGATTGCAAAGGAAGAATTGAGGTGAGTAGGGCTGAGAGGTATACTGATTTTCATGTTGATTTCCACAATCAATGCCCGTTCAACTGTTACTCTCCAGATGCTACACACACATACGCACACATCCCACAGGGATCCATTTGGTGCCTGCCACATCTGTTGCAAAATTCCACACTCCAGGTCAAGCGAAATTTTGTGGCTTTAGTCCTTTCAGTTATTAAGAAACTTTTCCAGAGTTTGCCCTTCTTGGTCCTTTATCTCAGTGATCCCCCAATCTTTTTGGCACCAGGAACCAGTGCTACTATGAGAATTTAATGCCTGATGTCTTAGGTGGAGCTAAGGTGGTGATGATAGTGCTGGGGAGTGGCTGCAAATACAGATGAAGCTTCTGCTGCTCACCCACCTCTTGTCTCCTGCTGTGTGGCCCAGTTAGTAACAGGCCTCGGACGATACTGGTCTGCAGTCTGGGAGTTCACACCTGATTTTGGTCTTGTGAGGCTTCCCTTCTACCGAATCATTCATACAATTTCCTGGGAACCTACTTCCAGTCATGTGCTCAATAGGTCAGATCACTGTATTTTGTCCTCTTATTATCTACTGGGCTGAATCTCCCATCTTTTATATCCCAGTAGTCTGATGTTTACTGTTTTAACATGTCCAGCATGGCGAACATGCCCCAGAAGCTGGGTTTTGCCTGATTTTCTGGTCCCTGACCTCCAGAAATCTCTAGTAACTCCATTCTCTCTATCCCCCTCCCCATCCCTCATCCCAGGATTATGCACATCTGTTCTACTTACATCGAACTAAATCCATATTTTACAAGTGTTTTGATCAAGGACCTTTACATGTGACATGTGCATAACTGGAGTGGGGTATGGTGGTTTCATTTATTTTGATTACCTAATGAATTAATTTTAATACTGTTCAGATGGTTAGGTAATAAAAACTCTTTCAAACAGTTTACTGAATGGTTTGGACGAAAGAGGATTTTCTGTTTTGGATGGATACCCAGTGACCTAAAATACACTTTCTTCAGAGGAGGTAAAACAGCAAACACATGCAGGGTGCGGGTGGGAAGGTGCTGGGTAAAATGCAGAGCAGGAGTTTATACTGACACTACACAGTTGAGGGGATGACACCTGAACATGCTCCTTTTCTGTGGCTGGCCTGTCTCAGCTCAGTGGCACCAGACAGAAATCTAGACCTCTTAAGTGGAAATAAAACTACAATTTCAGAAGAACCACAAAGTTCGAGGGCATTTTGAGAATTTAATTTCCTCAACACCTGAGAACCCATTTGCTCCCCTGTACCCCCACAGTCCCTGCCTTGTTCTGTCCCTCCTAACTTTTCCCGCCCTGGTTTCAGCATCTCCCTAAACGCTTAGATTTCGGTTTTGGAAAATTCACCCTGGCTGCAGAACAGAAGGTGGAGGGGCCGGGGCTAGCTAGACACAGGCCAAGCCCTTCCGGCGCTCCCCATGCCTTTCAGGACAGCGTTCCCTCTCCTTTCTTACAGTGGTAGAAGCCACAAGCCCTACCACTGCCCACCGCTTTTATTCCAGCCACGGGAGAATCTGCATTTCCAGAAAGGCCTCAGGCTGGGGGGGAGGGGGCGGTGCGCCCGGAGGCCCCGCCCACGTGCTCTCGCGGCGGCGGCGGCCATCTTGGACTCGGTAGCCCGCCCGCCCTCAGCTGATCTGCAGAGGGTTCGCGCCCCGCTGCGGCGAGGATACCAGATAGCCCCTCCCCACCTAACGCCTTGGCGGTCCTGTGCTCCTGAGCCAACGGCCCCAGCGCCCACCCCTCCGATCTCCGTGTAAAACCTCGAGCCACCACTGCTGCAGTTCCTGGCTCCATGATTGTGTCTTTCTGTGGACTCTGAAGGCCAAGTTGGAGGAGCAAGGGGATTGGCAAGACTCCCTCAGGGGAGTTAAAGCCCCTGAGTCCTTTAGGACTGCGTGTGACCATTTTGGAAGGGTGTCAGAAACAGACCAGAGTGCCCAGGACTAGAAAGCCTTTTGTAGATTGGCTCCATGCTTGTTAATTTATCATCCCCCGCTGCATCCCCAGAGGGACTTCCATGCAGCGCCAAAACTATAAAGTACTGTGTATGTGCTAGTTAGTTGTGGGGAACATGGGGAAGGGCTTTTAGGCTAGAGTGAGTGGTGGACCAAGGAAGGGAGAATTCAGACCAGGCTTGAGGTAGCCTGTGGGGGTCCCCAGACATTTATAGCTGCTCCACCAGCTCTGTAGCCAGAATCCAAGACTTCCTAAGGGGGTGGAAAACTCGCCTGGTACTCAGACGATGGAAGTGCCTAGAAAAAGGGCTAGAGAGGTGGGGAGGAGCCAAGGCATGCTAGGGGGCTGTAGAACCACAGCTAGCCCTTTACAGGATTCTGGAAACCCAAGAGACCTTATTCAGTAGCAAACCAGGTGAATGCCAGGCATGCCCAGGTTCCCTGAATCCATCCTGATGGAAAGAGGGGTAGCAGAAGATATAAAAATTACTAGTGGGAATGGGGGGATGGCAGTTTATTTTCAGACACACTTAAAGGGTAGAAGTGGCTACTGGGCTCCATCTGCATCCCCTCCCTGCATTTGGCTTAACTTCTCTACCCAAATTCCTAGGCTGGGCAAGATAGACAAGGCTCTCCCACCCCCACCCACAGGAGGAGCTTAGGCAGATGAGTGTAGAGGATGGGGGTCAGGTGGGGGGCGGGGTAGAGTTCAAGTATTCACAGTTCTCCCATCCATACCCCCAGATTACACTGTGCCCAGGCCATGAGGGAGGATCCCAACCCTGGGTTTCCTAGTGGTGGTAATTAGCCCTTCTCTCACTCAGAAACCTCAAGACAAACCCC
>NW_006432451.1:4091273-4112497 GCF_000325575.1 Pteropus alecto | reverse complement strand
ACCACAGTCCTAAACTCTATAGTGTGTGCAAGGAGGGGGCCTCGCCCAAGGCTTCTTTCCTTATGTGGAGTGATGGGGTCAGGCAGGCTTCACTAGAAAGGAATGGGTTGGGAGAAAGTGGTAAGAGGTGAGGGGAAGGGAGAGAATCAAGGACCTCAGGAGGTGGGTTTGGAAAACCTGATGGATAAATTCATACAGCTCTGGTCTGTACCCTCACCCCACACTCCAGACCCAGAATCCCTGAGAATCTAACTGCCAAGGCAACATGGGGTGGGGGAATGGGAGCAGGGGGTGCTGAGCAAGTCTTTGTCCCCCACCGCCAGTCAGTCCTGTTCCTGGGATATGGTGCTTAGAGAGGCCCAGGACTGGGCTCCAGGCCCAGCTCTCAAGTTCTGACCTTCTAGAACAACTGAATCCTGGGGAATGCAGGGTAGGCCTACTAACCCCCACATCCCAGATGTCCTGGCTTTGGGCATAGTGGTGGGAATGGCGGGGTCCTCTCAAGGGTATTATAAAAAGCTAAAACCATTAAAAAAAATGTAATGGAGAGAAGATGCTCCCAGCCCCTTGCTCCCAAGTTTATCGACCTCCCCAACACCCAGCAGACAGCTGAGCCCAGAGATGGGCCCATTAGCACCATGCAATGTTGGGGCACCTCTGCAACCTGACTGACCCTTGGGTAAGGGTCCTTCAAAGCTGGAGTGCCCACTTGCTAAAGCTTCTGTATTCTTGCGGGGAGGGGATCCCAGCACGGAAGGGGGCAAGGGGAGAAGGCTTGGCTACAGTCCAGGCAGGGGTCTCAGCTGGGACCCCAAAGGGCTCCTCCAGGGGTCATGACTTGAAGAATCTTCGTACCACAAACTGGCCCAACAGAACCACAGCCAGAACTGTCAGCACATTAAGGATGGGGCCGTTGCCCAAGTTCAGGGCTGCCACCTGCCAGGAGAAAGACAGTGGTCATAGAGGGACTGGCAGCATATATAGGCATCATGGGACCGAGGTGGGGCTGGGAAGGGGGCAGCCCCAGCAGCATGGAGGAAGCTGCTAGTGCTGGGCACTCACCCAGCCGCCCCTCTGCGCAATCCACCGGGCAATGCAGTGATGCAGCATGAAGTCGGCCACAAAGCGGGTCACTTGGCCCAGGAAGCCAGTCAGGCCGCGCTGGTAAACATGTAGGGCCAGGCGGTAGCCGAAGCCCAGGAGAGCCACCACTCGACCCCAGTTGATGCCACTCTCAAATAGGCTGAGGGCAGAGCATAGATGCTGTCAGTGGAAGCCCCCCAGGAGGCCCTTCAGCCTTCTTTCCTTCTCCCACCCCATATTCCCTCCAGTCCTCTCCCGGCTGGAAAGCAAAATGGCTTAGCTCTGAATCAAGGTGGCAGAGGCTGTCCCAGCCTCGCCTGGACTTGGGAAGAGCCTGTGTCTCTGTGAAAGGACAAAGCTCAGAGGGCACAGAAGCAGGCTGCTGCTGCTGTGTGGCCCTAGTGCTGCGAGCACAAAAGGCACAGAGAAGGCGCGGGGCAGAGAGAGCGGATGGAGGCAGCGGGGAGATTACCTGTGGGCATTGCTGCTGGCCTGGCAGCCCGAGGGACAGCAGAGAGAAAAGGACAGAAGAAGTTAGGACAAGTCCTGGAACCACAGCAGGATAGAGGGTGGCCTCTAAGGACATGGGCAAGACATTTCAGGTCTGATTACTAATTCTAAATCTATTGCCTACTCCAGCCTTCACCCCTGGCTTCAAATCTGCCCGGGGACTGACCTCCCTGCCCCAGGTGGTAACGATGGCTAACATCTGTAAGTGCGGACTCCATTCTAAGCATATTTCCCTATTTTATGGACAAGGAGACAGATGGCTAGAAAATGTCACAAAGTAAGTAAGTGGCAAAGCTGAGATTTGCCCCAGGCATTTGGTCTCTTTAACCACTACACCGCATGGCCCCTCTTGATGTGATTACAGCATCTGGAAGCCATCTCCAGGACCTGGTAGAGGGTAGCAACCTTACCATCTTTGGCATGAAATGTGGTTCCAAATTGAAAGGACAGCTGTGTCCTAGCTGGGCTGGGGAATTCTGGGGACACCCCCACCCCGGGCCGCTCTGCAGTCCTGATCTAAACGGTCAAGTGCCCAGGGCCAGAACTCACAAGAGCTATGAGCTTTGTACCAGAGATGAGGAGTCTGGGACCCAGGGAGAGAAAGACAGGGCCCTAAGGCCACATGTGAATTTATAGCAGACACAGGTACAGCAAACATATTTCTGGACACTGACAGAGAAGCATGTTTCCCATCCCATGGGCAGGGCGCAGTGTGGTGGTGACAGCACAGCAGAGAAGCAGTGGCCTGGGCTACCTGGAGGCGATCTTGGTGAAATACTCATAGGCGTTCTCTGCCGTTGGCTGCAGGCGCTGCAACATGGTCTGGAACTCTTCGTCGTAGCGCTGGTTAATAGCATCCCCGATGATGGCGAGCCGCCGTCCCACCTGCCCCATGGTGCTGGAGGAACAGGACACAGCAGGTGAGAAACAGACAGCAGTCAGGGCTGAGGCCCAGGCTCACATCGAAGGGGTTCTGTCTGAGATGGCCCCAGCCTGGTGCACCCCTCTTCGGAGGTTGACAGTGTTCTCAGACGCGAGGGCCGGGCCCAGGGATAAGGTCTCCCATTGGGGCGGGTGACCAGGATGAAAGAGGAGCAACAACGAGAGAAGGACAAGACCCACCCCCACCCCACCTAACTCCCAAGATCTGCATGGTGACCCTGTGTGAGCCTCCGCTGCCCTGAAGATATCCCTGTGGGCCTAGGGGGTTGTCGCTGCTCACCTGGCAGGTTCTAGGGACAAGGTGACCATCTCTGGGTCAGCAGGCGCAGCCGCCCCATCAGCCTCCTGCTCCTGCTGATGGCGGTAAAAAACGTAGCTGCGGAAAACCTCTTCTGTGTCTCGGGCTACCTGCTCCTCTGGGGATCAAAGCCAGGAATCAGGGAGGAAGGAACAGCTGGACCTGGTAGCCCTGAGCTTCAGGGATGGTTACTCTTCCTCAAGGCCACAGCCTTCCTCGCCCCTGTACAGAAGGGCCCTACTCCAGTCCGTATGTAACACCCACATGCTTACTCTGTGTGGGGTGGTCTTCTGGCACTTTTCGTTTAATCCCCACAACAGCCTTGTGAAGTGATCCCCACTTTACAGATGGGGAAACTAAGGCACAGGAGAGTTACGTGATTTGTACAAGGTCATACAGCTAGACTGAGCAGTGGAGCCAGGGTACAATCCCAGGCATTTGGGCCTCCGAGTTTGTTTTATCATGTACAAAGGACCCAGCCCTTATGGCTTAGGGAGTGTGGGGCCATAAAAGTCACGTAAGGGAATAGCGACAGACCTAGGATTGAACACAAAGTCCAGGGAACAGCCCGTAATGGTCTGTGAGCTGCAGGCTTCCCTGATGGTATCCTTGGAAGAGGAAAAACGGCAGCCATCTTACTTCTTCCTCAAAGTCATAAAGTTTTCCCTGTTGAGCAGACCTGGCTGGGTGAGGAGCCAACTTCCTTATTTCTCCTACTCCAGGGAGAGGCCAGTTACATCCCAGTGTCCTTTCCTTCTCCTGACCTCATCCCGCTCCTCTGCCCTGGGATGGCGCTGTGCCCACGTCACGCTCACTCCCTAGCATCTTCTGGCCTCTGGACCCTCCCAGGCCCAGACCCATCCCCACTCCCAGGGCTTAACTTTGACTTCACTCTGGCTTCGAGCTCAATGGGCCACCTGAATTGGGTGAGGAGATATTTTTTTCTTTATCCAAGGTGAGTAAACTAAGACAGGAGAGCCTGCCTGTAAGTCCTGCCTAGCCCTCTCTACTTCTGTCCTCTCCAACCTCACAGACAGCCCTGGAGTGTATGGGATGGGTGAGGGGGTAGAAGGACCCTTACCCGAAGTGGAGGATGGGGCAGGCTCTTCACACTCCTGCCTGGGAGGGCCTGGGCATTGCCCAGACGCCATCTTTCAGGTCCCAATGGAGGGCAGTGTTAGCCTGTGGGGACGGGTGAGAAAAAGCAGAGATGAGGGCAAGCAGGGGCCACTGATGAGTGGTTCCCACAACCACACAGGAGTGACAGGGCCTCCACTCCCCAAAGGACGCCACAGTCCTAGCTCTAGTCACTCTTATTTCACCAGCTTGGGTCCCTATGGAGTCTGCTGGTGGAATCAGAACTTATTGAGCATTTTACTGGCAACTCTTCAGGGGAGCCTGGGGGTGAGAATAACCAGGCGGCCAAGATTCACACCTAGGACTGCACCCCGGCATCCAGGGCCCTAGGAGGGGTGGCCACAGCATTGCCCTAGTGGGTCTTAAGTCGTGTTTCGCCTCACTCCTGAGTAGTTTCAGAGGCTGGGGTTTCCGAACCCTCTGCTGCTCTGAGCCCCCTCCTGCACCCTACCCGGCACACGCTTGACACGAGCTTGCCACCATCAAGCCAATGACTCATGAAAGCTGTCCTCAAAGGTCTCACTTCCCTTTGGCTGGTCAGAGCACACCTGTTTTCCAACTAAGGCCTGTTAGCCACAAATATTTCCTGAGTACCTGTGGTATACTTCTACCATGTACGAGCACCCTCCAGGGCATGTGGGACAGCGAAAGTGCACATTAACCCAGTAAGCATTATCATACCCATTTTACAGGTGGGAAAAGTGAGGCACACAGAGGTTAGTGCCGGAGGCCACATAGCTAGTCAGGGAGTCAGGATGGTTATCTGAATTTCCATGAGTCCATATACTCAACACTGATTTAAGATTTACTTTCCAGTTTGTGGATCTCAGAGGAAATCTTTCCAGGGCAACTTTCCCTGGATACCTATGGCCTGTGCCTTCCCATTCCTTCTTCGCAGTGAGCTGAGGAAGTCTCCAGAAGTGGGAACTTCTTCACAGCCCCAACCTGCCTCACACAGCTACCCCTCCACCACCACACACTCGCTCTCGTTTCCAGCCCCAATTTTCCTCTTTGCCCGGTCCTGGCCGCAGCCCTGATCTGCTCTGTGAACCCTTGACAGAGGGAGTATTTCCTGAACATGAGCTGTTTCACTTTCAGTTTGCACCCCCTTCATTTCCCTCCCACCTCCAAGCTGCCTCCATCACCTTGGACGGGAGTGCCCCTCCTCCCATCCCTAGGGAGGGTACAGCCCACCCTGGGCCAGGCAGAGTGGCTCCTCCTCCCTGGGAAGGCCTGGGTAGCCTCCCTCATCCCCTCCCTCTCAGGCCTGGGGCCATTTTCAAAAGTGTCCCAAGGGCTCTCCGGAGAAGGGGTGGAGAAGGCTGGACCAACAGTGTACTCAGCTCTCCACCCCTGCGCTCTCCAGGCAGGGCCAGGGACAAGACAGACCCTCCCTCCTCCACCTCTGGGAGCTCTTCAAAACAGACCTTTGCCTGGCACACCCCCCATCCCGGTATCTTCTTCCGGAGCAAGAGGCCCTTGCTTCTTCTTTTGTCCCCAAAAGAAGGCCAAGATTCACACCCAGGGACTGCACCCCGGCATCCAGGGCCCTAGGAGGGGTGGCCACAGCATTGCCCTCAGCACCCCAGGAAACGGGCCAGAGGATGACGACTGCATCTGCACCTCCCTTTCTCACCACTCCAGGGCTCACTGCCAGGGACCTGATGGAGCCTCAGAACCGCCCCAGGACCAGAAGCCTATGCTGACCTGGGCCTACCCCCGCCCCCATCTAAGTGGCCTGCCGTCTGGTAAGGGGAATCTCCCGCACCCAAGCAACTGGGCTTGCTAGGCCCTGGATGTTCCCCAGCGGAAATGCCTTGTTGAGCTGAAAACTCAGTCTAGGGTTCCTGGGGCAGCAGGAAGCACCGTGAGTTCTCCCCCTGCCCTTGACCTTGGCTCTGACCTCCACTCCCATCCCCCAGACTGATAGAGGCCCTGATTCTTTGGCACCCAATTCTCAGGCACCCAGGGCCAGAGCGTGAGGGGAAGCTGTCTGAGGGGCAGCCAAGAGGCAGCCTGGCTGGATTAGGCTCCTAGCAGAGGTTGGTAAGCCTTCCCCTCCCCACCCAGCCCCCAGTGGGCTCCCTGCCCCACCCTAGGCCTTGTGTTGCCCAGAGCGGGGAGAATAGGCTGGACCCTCCCGGCTTACCTGCTTGGACCCTGGCCCAGGCCCGGGATGACTCAGTGGGGCAGAGGCTGGAAATGCCGAGGGACCAGCGTCTGCTCCCAGGAGTAGGTGTCCAGGCCTGGCTACCAGGAACGGGAGTCAGTGAATTCCTGGAGTCTGGATGCAGCCTCTGCTCGTCCCAGCGTGGCCCTAAGGAACCGAGAGGATTCGGCGATCATAGAAGTGCCGGCTGTTACTGGCTCCAATCAGCTCCCTCTAGAGGAAGTTACTCTGTTGCCGCCGGATGCGGATGTACCATCTCACAGTCTGGGCTGGAGCCCCCACCCACATCCCCAGCCTGACGGAGAGGCTCCTCCCCCACTGCTTTTCCCACTCCTGATCCTTGATCTCTTCCCCGTCCCATCAATTAGTACCAATAAAAAGACCAGGGTGGTGATGTTTCTTAAGCACCACTGTGTGCCATGTACTTTAGCAACCATTGTCTCATAGAATCTTCTCATCAACCCTTGGAAGTAGGTGCCATCAACTACACCCATTTTACAGATGAACAGAGGTTTGGCTTATTTAAGGAACTCTCTCAAGGTCACTGAGCTGGGTTTATAACCAAGTCTATAGGTACAGTGAGGAATAACAATACTAAATTAAGATTCAACGTACAAATAAGACGTGTATCAGGCACCTCGGTAGTCTCTGGAGATAGAAATTCTGAAGGCGTTAGGCAGGTAAACAGATGAAAACAGTCGGTCTGCACTCCCATCTGGGCACATGCAAGCTGAATGGCAAGTGGGGAGAGAAAAGGGAGGACAGATACTATCTGACCATCGTCAATGGTCCTCAAAGACAGAAACAGCCACAGCCAGGCAAGGACAAGCCCTGTGAAGAGAGGGTGTGCTGAGTCCTCAGGGTCTGGGTGCTCCCAGCCTCCTCTGCCCGCCCCCTAACCTCATGCTTCCTGGAGCCTCACTAACCATCCCCTAAACTGGCTCCCCATCCCTCCTTCCCCTGCCTCATCAATCCCCTGCCCTCTCTGTCTCCAAGTAAACCCCCCACCATGTCTTTCCCCCATCCCCACTTCACCTGCTTGATCTTTACTTTCTAGAACTCCTAGAAATTTCCAATTGGAGGTTTTAATTTGAAAACTACTCCTGTTCTTAAGCAGTTAGCTCTGGGGTGGCCGCTACGGCCCCTCCCTCTGAATGAGGGTCCCTCGCAGTATGGAGAGCCCAGCTCCAACCCCTTTATCCTAAATTTTGGGCTGCTCCTCCATTTTCCACTTTTTTCGTAGCCTTGCGGGGAGCAAGAGCAGCTCAAAGAGCTCTGACAAGGCCCTGTTGAGAGAGGGAGCATGCCTCTTGCAAGAGCAGGATACCATCCCCTTGATGATGGACCGCCAGGAGGGAGTGGGGAGGAAGGAGCCCAGGCCGCCCACCATAGCACCCTATAGCCCACCATAGCCCTGCCACAGCACGATTCCTCAGGGTTGGGAATGGGGAACACGGGGCCAGACCCCCAACCCCAAAGAAGTCCTGAGGGTCGTGGCCCAGGGTGTAAAGGTGAAGTCAGTCCTGCCCAGAGGAAGCCAGGAGGTGCTGGGCAACACGTCTGAGAAGGACAAAAAGGGAGAAGAGGAGGCGGCGGCAGCAGGGGAGCTCTCTGGGGACACAGGGACCTCAGACAAGTGAGAAACTATGGATGATGGGAAGGGGCCTGGGATGGAAGTATTGGGATGAAGCCTGGATGTCAGATGGGGGAAGGATATGGGCCTGAGATGGGAGGGCCCAAACTGGGGAAGTGCCAGGAATGTGGGCTCTTGGATGGGTAGAGGACTGGACCAGGGCACCTGGGTGGGGAAAGACTGACCCATCAAAGGTGAGGAGGAGCCTGGAGATGGGGCTGTGTGTTTGTCAGGGAAGGAGGCAGAGATGAGGGTCATTCCACAAGTGAGAGATTATGGATGGAGGCACCAAAAGGAAAGAGAGATGGGCTAGCGACTGGGAAGGAAGTATGCCAGGCTGAGCTGGGCTCCCATTGTTTTCCAGCTCCTTTCTCAACCCTACTCCACCCTGCCTTCCCTCCCCACTCTCTCCCTCCTGTCTCGCTCCCATTTGGACTTGGCACCCACCCCTGGGGAGGAACGGGGCCCACTTTTCTGCTCCCCACACTCTATCTCTATAATGAAGCCCCCAGAGGGCCCAGAAGGTAGCTGTTGGGAGCAGGAGGATAGAGGGGCTGAGCAAGGCCTGTGGGAGAGCCTTAGGGGTTGGGTAGGGGGTGGAGGGTCTTTGTTACATCTCTGGGTCCCACCTGCCATCTCCATCTGACTGTGCTTTGGGATCAGGGGCCACTTTGCCGAAGCTCTGGAGGTGGAGCAAGGATGCCTGCAGAGGACCATGGGATCACTGGAGATCAGCTCTGAGGCCTTCACCAGGGAGAAGGAGCATCTGCTCAATGGTAGTGGCCACAGGTGTACGTGTGTGGGGCGGGGAGGGGCGGGCCAGAAACAGACCCTCTTCTTCTAGGACTCTGCAGGGGTGTAGGGCCTGGAAGAAACACAGTCTAAGGGCATGCTGGTGGCAAACTGCCCAGGTTCGAATCCCAGCTCCACTGTGCCAAGCTGTGTGATGGTAGCAAATTGCTCAACTTTTCTGTGTCTCAGTTTCTTCATCTATAAAATGAGAATGCAATAGTACTTATCTCAGAAGGTAGTTATAAGGATTAAATGAGATGGCCTTTGTAAAGTGCTTAGAACCGTATGTGGCACATAGTAGGTGTTTGCTAATGAACACCAGGAAAAGTCACCCTCAGCTCAACCCTCCAGATGTCCCTGCCCTGCTGGGCCTATTGCTCAGCCACCCCCTATTGCTCATACTGTCAGTGACACTGCCCCTTCACAGGTGACCTCAGGCTGGCCTCTTCAAAAGTGGAGACAACTCTCTGGAACCACCTCCTCACCTTGTACAAGCAGCTTCAGAAATCTGCCATGGCCAAGGTCTGTGGAGCCAAGCTGGGGTAGTAGTGGGGGAGGCCTGTGTGGGCTCCCTCCCCATATCTGCTTGGGCCCCAAGATATATGGCTTGGGCCAAGGGGTAGCAGCACCCTTTCTTAACCTCTTGGTTGCTGTTCCCTCCTGTTTTCTGTTTTATGCGGGGACAGGGCTGCAGGTTTGAGGCCTTCTTCACCTTCTCAGTGACCTGGCACATACTTAGTTTCTTCT
This sequence comes from Pteropus alecto, assembly GCF_000325575.1. Taxonomy (NCBI): domain Eukaryota; kingdom Metazoa; phylum Chordata; class Mammalia; order Chiroptera; family Pteropodidae; genus Pteropus; species Pteropus alecto. The sequence goes on along the minus strand of NW_006432451.1, from coordinate 4,103,185 downwards.
CAAGGGTTTCCCCATGAGGTAAGGAAGAGGAAATGGAGGAAGAGGGCAACTCATTTAAGCTATGTGTCCCAGGCATCGTCACCCTCCAGTCACCGCTACGTAAGACTTTTAGGTCAACAGATACAGTGGGTAAGTGCAGTGCCTCCACCTCTCCTCCCAGCCTGCCCAGAGGTTCAAGGAGTCCCCCTTGTCTAGTGGCTCATGGGTGCGATACCACCTCTTACCACCAGGTGGTATCAGAAGACCTAAGATGACCACCTAAGATGGGGGCCAGCAGGTGGCTGGGCTGGAGGCCACGCTCACTCTAGCTAGGGTCCTCCACCCTCAGGGTTTGGGAGGCAGCAAGGTGGGGGCTGTGACAGGCTGTGGCTCCTCGAGCATCACCCTTTCTCACCCCAGCATTCTCTTTCGGTGGTCACCTGCATCCCTGGTTTTGCCATCACGTGTGCACTGCTGTGACAGTGCCCTAGAGGGTGTTCCTGAGGGCAGATGAGGAAGGGGGCAGTGGTGATTATATAATAGAATCATTGTTGACAGTTACACAGTCATTTCTATGAGCCAGATCCTCTTCTAAGCACTTTTCGCAAAAATAATGCATTACAACTCTGAAGTAGGTCTTGTTATAGTCTCCAATTCACAGTAAGGAAACTAGGCACAGAGAGGTTAAGTAACTGTCCAAGGTCACACAACTAGTAAGTGGAAGAGCTCTGACTTGAACCCAGGCCCTTTGGATGGTTCCAGATCTATGCTCTTGAGTTGATGGCCAGAGTAGGGGAAACAGACATCTGCCCTTTGCATGCCCTCCCTAGGAGGTGATGAGACTCACACTCATGCTTGCAGGAAGGAGCCTATATAGAAAGTGTTTCTTGGAGAAAGCAGGGTGGTGGGGAGGTGGTGTCTGGCTGGATCCAGGTAATGGGTGAAGAAAGCACTATGGCTGGGTGACCATACAGGACCTGGCCGAGGTTTAAAAAGCTGGGGTGGCCTCTTCTTCCTTTGACGTGTCTGGCTGGATCCAGGTAATGGGTGAAGAAAGCGCTATGGCTGGGGTGACCATACAGGACCTGGCCGAGGTTTGAAAAGCTGGGGTGGCCTCTTCTTCCTTTGATCTCCAGCAGGTTGCTCCACCCTATTCCTGCCTGCTTTTCGCCCATCTCTCTGGCTCTCAGGTTTCGTGGAAAGAAGCTTCTGGTAGTACAGCGTGAGTCTCGCCTCTGGAAGATGGGCATCCATGAGCACCAAGAGCTACTGGCCTCGCCAGAGATCACCCTGGAGGAGGCAGGCTTTGTGAATGCCCAAGTATGTCATCATCCTGCTCGAAGACATTGGCAAAAGTGCGGATGGAGGCCTCTCATCTCTATGGTCCCTGGCCCTGGCTCCAGCCATGCCCCTCCACTGACTAGGTAGGGAACGTATAATACCTTCTTGGTGGCAGTATTTCTGAGAATAGGACCCTGACTCCCTGCATACATGCAATTCTCCATCAGTCTCACTTGACCCAGAGTCCAAATGTCCATTTTTAAGGCTCGACTTTGCCCATCCCTTGCTGTGTGGCATTGGGCAATTCCCTTCCCTCTCTGGGCCTTAGTTTCCTCATCTGTACAATAAGATTTGTCTGGGCGGCTTTAAGGCTTTCCAGGACACCTGTAACTCACATAATGTTGCTCTTTTTCTTTTTCCTCTCCCATTCACACCCATTCCTACTCCCACAAACACACGTAGGTGTGGAGAGTCACCCTGCTAGGTTACACCGAGGACCACCCACTGTCGACCCTCCTGGGCATCAGCCTTAAACATTAGGCCTGTCCCAACTTCTCTGAGTAAACGTTGATGGAGCTGTTGTTGAAAAATGTATTGGTATCCTTTCTGAGTTAATCTTTATTCATTCATCAGCTCATTCTTTCATTCAGAGGACATTTCATTCAGATGATTTGTGTGGCTTACAATAAGAAAGAGCATAGTTCAGAGGCCCGAGTCTTTAGTCCAAGTCTCTGCTCTGGCATCAACTTGTTCTGTGACTTCGAATGTAGACCTTGGTCCCTTTGCTTGTGAGGGGGACTGTTGGAAGGATCAGATGAGATGAAGAGTGTATGACTGTCACCTGCACAGGGTACTCCAGTGTTAGGGCTATGACTCACCCCTTGAGGACTCCAGGTCTGCCAGGCACTGAGAGGTACTCCAGTGTTAGGGCTATGACTCACCCCTTGAGGATAGTGAATACCAGGACTCCAGGTCTGCCAGGCACTGAGAGGGGGCCTTCTCATTGTCCTAAGCCCAAAGCCCACATCACAGGATGCCCCTCTGTGCTCTGGAGAATAAGTCTGCGCCACCTCATCCTAAACCACACAGATCGTCAGCTCCGGCAGGGACACTTGCTTTTGCCTTTTCACCTTAAATAGATCTGTTATTCAACCTTCCCTCCTTCTATCTTCCCCATACCCCTTCAGAACCAACCCCTGAGTGGCCCTGCCCCTGTCCCAGGGGTCACAGTCCTGGGGTAGCCTGAGCAGCACTGGAGAGGCCTTAGGGAGTCTCTGGGTGGTGGCAAGTGGGGGCCCAGCTCAGTTCTCACTCCGGGGACACAACTTCTTCAGGAATATCTTTCTCCTATGGGTGTTTCAGGGGTCCTGTCCTCATCACCACCCCTCACTCTCTCCTTATCTGCCCTTAGGGACACCAAACTGAGGGGGAAGGGAGCCGCCCCCAGTCTTTGGGGAATGCTGGGGACCTGGGGGAGGGGTGCTGAGGCAGCTGAAGCAGCATCCTAGGCTAGAAGGAAGGGTGCAGAGCCCCCTTGGTGTGGTGTCCAGGACACAGGTGAGGAAAGGGAGGGGTTGGCTGGGGTGCTTGACTCCTGGGGCTCAAAGGAACCCTCCAGGTTGGAGAGAGAAAGTTCCCTCCATTTTATGAGGAGGAGGTGGCTCAGGGTTGGTGGACCTGGACTAGCTGTGGGGACATGGGGGAGGGTCTGGAAAAGGTGGCCTCAGGATGCCTTTCTCTGGGGAATAGTTGGGGAGGTTTAAGGGGTGCCGAGCCAGGAGGGGAGAGCCCAAAGGTGCCGAGGCATCTTCTTTCACCCACTTCTTCCCCCTAGCACCTGCTCCTTGAGGAGATGGATGAGATGAGAAACCAGCCTTCAGAGTAAAGCTAGTGCTGGCCTGAGTCTTCCCTGCCCCTGCCTCGCCCCTTATCCCTGGAAGCTACACAGGAATGTGGCTCCTGTTAGGAAACATCCAAGGAGTGCCTGGGGCCAGGGGGCCTTGGGATAAATGGTGTCCTTGAGTCTGCAGGGTGGGCCTGCCCAGCAGACTGTCCCTGCCCATCAGACTCAGGCCTGTAATGTATTAATAAAGCCTAGTTTGACTCTGGCCTCCCTGGCTGTCTGTGAGCTCCGTCCCTCACCCTCAACCCGGAACTAGCTCAGTTTCTCTGGGGTCCCAGACTAGTCCACAGTTTATGCCCGAGGGTCTGCAGAACCCAGGGATCCAGCAGAAGACAGGAGGTTTGGTGCCCCTGATCTGGGGGTGGGAAGGACCTGTGCCCTACAGACTCAGGGAGCCTCTGCTGCCACAAGACGTCCCTCCCACCTAAGTTCCCAGGCCAGGCTCGCGGCCTCACAGGGAGGATCCGGGAATTCTCCAGCAGGAAGTTCCTGCCCAGCCAGCACAGGGACAAAGCCAGGAAAGCAGCCCTGAGCCTAGGGGGACCTGCTTCAGGGGCTGGGCTGGGAGCAGTTGAGGGGTCCCTGGAGTTGATGCAGGAGGGCCCCATCTTGCTGCCCCTGATAACAGCCCACTCTGCTATGCTCAGTGCTGGGTGCCTCTGGAGATCCTAGGCAGAGGGAGGTCCAGACATCTAGAAGGCCTGACTCCACCTAATCCTAGAGGCCAGGGTGGGCTTGAGTTGGGGGCTCATGATTCTGTGCTCTTACCGGCCATAGAAGGCCACACCTTCATATGGGGGATCTGATGGGAGGGAGGGCCAGGCCCCGTTTGGACACCAGGAGGTGCTGTTTGTCAGAAGGTCCTATTAGCTCTAGGTGGGACACAAGTTCTTTCCCTTTTGTGTGGGTCCAGGCTCTGAGGTTCTAATATATGTGGGAGAGAGAGAGCTCACACTGCCCCCAGCTCTCCTCAATACAACTGCTGTTTATAGACACCTGTTTGGGCTTCTCCATGGGCCCCGCTGTGTCTAGCCCAAGGCCTATTGTAGAGCATACCTCAATATCAGGACATGGCGGCCACTCTTAGTAACCACTATGATTGATAACAACAGCTGTTTGTGGGATGGATGGCACGTGCTTAGGGTGGAGGTAGGGAAACTGCAGCGACTGGCCTCCTGCCCCAGCCCAGCCCAGCCCAGCCCAGTGAAGCTGGGAGACCCGCCTCCCATTCCCCAGCCTGGGGTTGGGGAGAGCATGGTGAGGGCAGGTGGTTCACCAGTGGGCTGGGGGCTTTCTCCTGGACTTCCTGGCCAGGAACCCTGGAATCCCTGACTCAGCCTCTGAGCTGGAGGGTGGTGGAAGGGCCCGTCTGGACTGTCCCCCTGAGTCAGCCAGGAAACAGCCTTGTGACCATATGACTCACCTGTGCCCTAATTATTTCCTCCCAGAATGTTGGCTGTTGGGAAGGGTGAGGGCCTTGAGGGCAGCCTGTGGGCTCCGTGGTTGCGCTTGGACCTCTGGCTCTCCCCTGCATGGACACAGCTCTCCTCATGGACCCTATGAGGATACTTCTGCTCCTTCCCCTTGCTAATAGGCCCCAAAACCTGGTGCCAGCCATGCCCACTGGAGTGGGGAATCTCTGGGCCCAGGGCACTCTAGGACAAGCTTCTGCCCCTCCCCTGTTGCCCTGGGTGGGGCTAGCCAGTGGCTCCTGGGCCTGGGCAAGCACTATAATGGGTCCAGGGTAAGCCAGGCCCTGCTGGTGGCTCAGGTTCCTTGGCTGCCTGTGTGAATTGAGTGACCACTCATAGGCCACATCAGCTCCTGGGAACAAAAATATCTCATCCTCAGACCCCACCAGGTGGGGCTATGAGATGTGAGAGGGTAGAGTCCTTGGTTCAGTAGGGGGTACTCTGAGCTGATCACTCCCCTCTGCTCCTTTCTCTCCCTTTTTGTCAAGTGAGAGCCATGGTACCTCTGCATCCACCCCCTGCCCAGGCTTCCTATGACCTACGGAGGGGAAGGTCTGTGATCCTGGGAGGTGTGACTGGTACCGGAGCAGGAAGCTGGCACAGGCATGAGGACTTATTCCAGGCTCCTCAGGGTTCTGGGTTGGTCTCTGTGAATGGGCCTGGCTTGACACACATGAGGGTAAAGGTAGGGGTGACATGTCCCAAGGACTTGCTGTGGGAGAAGGCCTGGTAGGCAAGTGCAGAGGGCTGGGCTCAGGCTTACCACCACACAGAAAGAGCCCAGACATCTCTGAAAGGCTTTGAGGGAACACTGCAGATACCATCTGTGGGTCAGACCTGAGGACTGGGTGGCGTTTAAAGTTGCCTTCCCCTCCTGGGTGTGCAAACTGCTGGGGGAGGGCTGCCATGCATTGCTGTGGTTGGATCCTGCACCAGGGTACATGGCTCAAGGTGAGAGGGCTCTGAAATCCCGTGAAGGTGCCTCTCTCTAATTTGCTCAAAAAGGCCAACTGGGCTGGCAGTGGCCCTGGTCAGTGGGTTTAAGTTCAGCCATTATGTCAGAACTTGCCAAGTCTCACTACCCTCCAGGTTTCTCTCATCTTCCCCATCTTCCTCCATCTCTGTTGGTATCTGCATGTGTATCTTTGTTTCTGTTCTCTCTCTCTCTCTCTTCTTTAAAATTTTGCAGGGCCAAGAGATGGAAGGAGGCTGACAATTGAATAGCATCGTTACATTAAGAGTTTATTAAGGGAATTTACCTACGAAGCACGGATATCCTCAGCACCGTGTGTTAGGTGCTAAGGGGTTGTATAAGGGCAAGATGAATAAAGGTACGGGGGCATGACCCACCCCAGATAAGGAGAAAATGCCTTATATGCTTACCTGGAGGATGTATGTAACCAGCAAACCAGCACACTGTGGGGCACACGGGAGGGGTCGATCAGACAATCTCTGAGGGGATTCAGGGAAGGAATCTCTGTTCTGCCCCAGATCTAGTGGGATCTAGCTCAAGGGTCAGCAGTGGTCTTGCCATTGAACAGTCAGTTACTCCTTCCACTCTGTGTCTCTGTCTCTTTGAAGTTGCCTCACTCCCTCTGGTGGGATGGAGTTGAGAGAAGCAGTCCCCAGATCCATTCTGAGGGTATTTGGGGGATATCGATGGCTGAAAGGAAGGTAGTAGGGTTGGGGGGAGCAGGCTGGGTGGTCCTAGGGAAACGTGGGCAGGGTCAAAGCAGGCCACCTGTGGGCTCTTGGGAAGAACCTTTGAGGAAGGGGCTACCTCTTGCCCTGTTTATAGTCACTGGTTGTCAGTCTTGCCTATCCTGGGGCAAGGGAAGTGCAAAACCACCTGTATTATTTTTTAGGCAGGAAATGAGATGGAGAGCAGAGAGGCAGAGGGGAAGGACTGGACTAGGTTGGAGCTCCAGCTCCAACTCTGACAAACTCATGTGACTGATGACAGGTCCCATACCTCTTTGAATCTCAGTGTCTACATTCGTGAAGTGGGCTAATCATCCGCTTCTCATGTGGGCTGAAGGAAGTTCTTTTTGGCATGGAGCAAATATTTATTAAGCACCTACTACATCTCATTCCTGTTCTAGGCCCTGGGAAATAAAGCAGTGAGCATTTATTATTTATTATTGCCAGTAGAATAAACAACAAACAGACAATATATGAGGGAGTGATGAGTACTATGAAGAAAGATGAGGTAAGGTAATGGAATGCCGTTTTAGACAGAGTGATGGGATGGGGAAGACCTGTTTGAAGAGGTCATATGTAAGCAGGACCACTAGGAAGTGAGGGAGGGAACCAGGGGGGTGCAGGGGAAGGGCATGACAGCAGAGGGCACAGCAAATGCAAACACCCTGAGGCAAGAGCTGGCTTGTGTGTCTGAGGAACAGGAAGAAGACCTGCATCGCTAGAAGGGAATGAGTGGGATGGAGTGAGGTCAGGAAGCAAGGAGGAGATCTTGTACTTTGTGGATTTCCGTTTTTGAGGGGTTATTATTTTATCAGTGAGGAATGACATGATGCAGTTTACATTTTAAGTCTCCCTTGGCTGCTGAGTGGGAAAGAGCCTGTAGGGGGCGGAGTGAAGCAGGGAGGCCACCTAGGAGGCAGCCCGAGTTGTGGGGAAGAGGCCTCCTTGGCTGCTGTTATTATTAAAAAAGTGTGCTGGGGTTGCTGGGGGGGGGGGGGCGGGACAGTCTTTAGCACTAGGGAGTGCCCCTTGGCCCACCCTCTGTGCAGTGAAATCTCCCACGCCTGCCTCAGAGGGTGGAGAGGGAGAGGGGAGACCTTGGGGCTTGGGGCCCAGGAAGGGCCCACTGAAGGCAAGTGGGAAGCCTGGTCATGTGTGGATAGAGGAAGGGCAGCAGGAGGTGGCTGGTACCAGCAGGGTGTGTGCTCATCAAAGCAAAGCAATGGCATCCTAGCCAGGACAGCCCTGCCACCTGAGAATAGGCCGGGCCAACATCTGGGAGCCACTGAACGGTAGGGTGTTTCTGCTCCCTGCTACACTTGGCTCAGGCTGGAGCTGGGGCTTCCTCTGCCGAAGGCAGCTTGTTTTAATAGACCATAGACGAGAATCAAAGTCATCTCCCTCATGAAATTTGTAGTCCGCAGACTGAGGTGTGGGCTAACAGACCCCTGGAATAACAATCAGATGATAATGTTGCTATAACGCAGGTTAGGAGACCGCAGAGGAGGATGGAAGTAATTCCAGTAGAGAGAAGCCCCGAAGGCTTCAAAGAGGAGGCACCATTTGTGATTTGGGCTTGCAGGAGGAGAAGGAAAGGGAGAGGGCATGCCTGCCAAGGGGACAGTCTGCACCATGACCCCACTTTCTACCTCTCTGCCAAGCCAGAACCACCCTGAATCCTTCTCCCCTCAGACCTCCTCCTTCAGTCTACCTCTTCACATTTAGTCCTGCTCTCCCTGACATACACATGACTTCACACTTGCATTTTTAGCAGCTTTGCTGGGCCCCAAATCACGGTCGCACCTTCTTGATCCTCTCAAAGCTTCTCCCCATCACTGCCAGGTCTTTCCCACTCCCCTCGATCATACTCACCCATCCCCCTAACGCCCATACAGCTCAGCTCAGGTGCCTGCTCTTCACCCGGAGTCCTCACAGCTCCCTGGCTATGGGACTAACAGGATCCACGTGTGTACCCGCTCCCCCATGGCCTGGACACACCATGAAGGCTGGCCCCGTGGCTTTGTCTCCATGTCTGCAGTGTCCAGCATGGTGGCTGGTACAGAGCAAGCTCAACTAATGGTGCTAGACTGAATGAGTGAGGGAGGGCAGGTAGGAGGAGGGGGCTCAAGGATAGAGGTAGAGAGGTAGTCGGGGCCAGACTGCATGTGGCCATGTGGCTTGGCGTTTATTCTCAGGACAGTGAGAGTCATAGAGGACTGTAAAGCTGGGAGAGTAGCATGGTAAGATATACAGTGGAGAATGGAGCGGAGGGGGCAGGGCGCCAATCCGGAAGCTGTCACTAGCATCATAGGGAGAGGAGTATGAGCCTAAGCTGGGACAGTGGCAGATGGGGTAGATGGAAGGATACGGGCAGTGGTCTCCAACCAGGGGCAATTCTCTGCCAGGAAATATGTGGCAATGTCTGCAGACATTTCTGGTTTGTTGTAACTTGGCGGAGGGTGGGGCTGGTACTAGCATCTAATGGGTAGAGACCTCTCTAGTGTCAGTTTCCTCATCCTTAGTAAAAGATTTTGAAGGATTAAATGTGTTAATACATGTTCGGCGTTTAAAAAAATGTTTAGAAACATTAAGCACAAGGTAACATGAGCTACTGCTATTTTAAAAAAACATATATCTTCTGTTCAGAGCCCTGCATTGGCTCCTCAATCCAAGTGAGAGCCAAAGTCCTTCTAAGGGCTGACAAGGCCCCTCCCTATCCTGTTCCCTCTCCGTCTCCAGCCCCATCTCCTGCTTCCTCCTTGCTCTATGCCCTCTGGCCACACTGGCCTCTTTGCTGTTCCTTGGACACACTCAGCCCACTCTTGCCTCAGGGCCTTTGCACTTGCTGTTCCCTCTGCCTGGAGGCTCTGCCCCTAGGAATTTATGTGACTCACTTCCTAACTTTCTTGAGGTCTTTACTTAGCTGTCATCTTCTGGGGGTGGGGGGGGGTGTATTTATTAACCACCTATGTAAAGGAAAAAAAGTACCTACCTTCCTTTCTCTCCACAACATGCTCTCTCCCTGTACCCCTGCCTTGCTTTATTTTACCTCAGAGTATTTCCATTATATCCCAGGGCCGCTGAGACAGCCACCCTGTCTGCAGATCCAGCAGAGAAGCATGGGGCAGGGGCCAGGGGCCAGAGCAGACCCTTGCCCACCACTAATCCCAACACACACCCACTCATCATTCATTCAACAGATCTCTATTGAGAGCCTGTTGGGAGTACAGCTGTGAACAAGTCCCTGCCCTGGTGGGGTTGAGGGAGGCTGGGTAACGCTGCCATACACAGGGACGTTGGCAGGCCTTGGGCACTTTGCCCTGGGATGCTATGGGATGAGGTGGGATTGGAGTCCTGGAGCAGCTTCAGGAACAATGGGGACAGGCGAGGTACTAAAAGGGCATCTTACCTCTTGAGGGGCTGAGGACCATAGGTTTATTAGGGCTTCCCTGTCACCCCACCCGTCTTCCCACACCCCACTGATGTTTCAGTAGTTGATGGTGTGCTTCTGGGAAGCTGTCAATCATTTCTGTTGATTGGCCATAGCTCAGCTTCTCGTAAGTCCTGAACCCTGAGACCCCAGGACCAGAGTCCCAGCCCCCTCCACTCCTATAGGTCTCCCTCTTGCTCACGACAGTCTTGACCTGGTACCTCCCTCCCGAAGTCCTTTCCTCCCTCTGATTTTCCCTCAACTTTCCCATAGTGCCTGCAAAACCTGTGTCCTAGGGGAGGGATATTTGGTTACGAAGGGCGGTATCTTCTAGAAGGTAGAGTAACCCTCTCACATCCATTCACATGTAGAGGCACATAAACACACTCAAAAACCTACCTCCACACAGTCCCTCTTTAGGTTGCTGACCTGCCCTGGGCCTCAGGGCCTGAAAACTCCTTGGCCTCCACTGTCCCAATAGGGAGGATGAGGCAGAAGCAGGCGCTGAAGGCAAAGCTCTGCATTTCTCAGAGCCCGAGCCTTCAATTCTGTAGAGTAGGTTCTGGCTTGAGGTGTCTTGGTGTCCCCCAGGGCCTGTAACCTGTGAGATCCCAGTTAGCAAAGGGAGAGAATCCTATTCTGAAATGTCACTCGCGAAGGTTTTAAAACATGGCCCAGCATCCTTCTCAGGGAGGGGCGAGTCTCTGTCTTTCTCTCCTTGAATCTGGGAGGACCATGACTGTCCTCCATGAATGAAATACAGAGGCAGTGACACTATGTGACTGCAGAAGCTAAGTTATAAAAGGCCACACAATTTCCACCTGTTTCTTTTAGGATACTTGCTCTGTGCTAAGCCAGCCTCGTGTAAGAAGTCAGACTACTCTGAGACCGCCAAGCTGGAGAGGCCACACAGAGTTGCTCTTATCCCCAGCCCCAGCTGAGCTCCCACCAAGCAAGCACCACCTTCCAGCCATAGGAGGGAGCCATCCTGCACATCCAGCTCCCGTGGGCCTTTCAGATGACTCTAGCCCCAATATCTGATATAAGACCCCAAGCGAGAACTGCCTAGCCAGGTCCTTCTTCATTTCCTGACTCATAAAACTTTGAGCAAAATAAGATGGCTGTTTTTTCACACTAGTAAGTTTGGGATAATTTGTTATGCAGCAATGGTAATGAGAACATTGCCTCTACACCATTCCTGATTCTTCTCTTAGTCCCCTTCCCACCTTGTCTCCTAGGATGAACGCACCTGAATTGGACCCAAAGCCTAGAGATGGCTCCCTGGGCTCTGAGAATACAGAAGGGGAGCTAGGGCAAGCTGCTCACCCTCGCCCCAGGAAGTACTTGGCTTACCCTGATGGCAGTGACCAGACAAGAACTTGACAGATGAGCTTCTAGGTGACACCTCCACCCTGGTCCCTCCTGTTTGGCCAGGACTAGGGTGTCCTTGCTGTCCACCTCTGTGCCTATGCTGGCCCTCAACCAGCCTTGCCCTCAGCCCCTAGTGCCCCATGTCTCCAAGGTTTGGCCTCCTGTCCCCCTGTCTGTTGGCTGAGCAGGGCTGGAGCTGAGTGAGGACAGGATAGTTTATCACCAGAGCACAGAGCAGTGGGAAGCTGGGGCCTTGGATGTGGCTGGGGTTTGAGTCAATAGTGGAACTCTGACTGGAGTGGAGAGGGTGCATCAGAGACTGACCTGGCTCTCCAGCTGCCTAGAGGAACTGAGCTGCAATTGCCCCCAGTGGTAACTGGGTGGACAATACATCTGTCATTGGCATCTATACCTTCCCTGCCTTCATTCTCCACTCCTCGACTGGCATTTACTGCAGTCACTTCCATTAGTGTACATGCCCTCGAATCTTTGTTTCAGGGTCTGCATCCTGGGGAACATAAACTAAGAGAGAAATATCAAGATGAGTCCTCGGTGAACTTACAATTGCGCCTAGGAGTGAAATCAACAGGGTTAGGATGCTGAAGTGCAAATCAGAGAGCACATGTCATAGATTTAACAACGACAGCCCACCTCTGTTAAGCATCTGCTCTGTGCCAAGGAATGGTTGTAGGGCATGATGTCTGGTACCTCGCTGAATACTCACCATGATCCTCTGTGGTTGGTACTGCATTATCCCCATTTGACAGATAAGGAT
>NW_006432451.1:4081323-4091212 GCF_000325575.1 Pteropus alecto | reverse complement strand
GTCCTTTGTTCAAAGTCAAGAGCTAGGAAGTGGCAGGTTAGCGGGGAGAGCCTGAGCTCCAAACAGCGGTAGACCCTGTGCGTTGACTGAGCCGGGGAGGGCAGATATCCTTGGCACGACCTCTTGGAAAGGAGGACATTTAAGCTGAAACTGAAGAATGAACAGATGTTTGGAAGATGGAGAGGCCTGGAAAAGTCCTTGGGCATTGGTTCCCTCATCTGTCAAGTGGATGTAATAACAGTAGCCTTCTCATAGGGCTATGTGAACATTAAGTGAGTAGACAGAGACAGAAAGGGATTGTAGTAAGTGTATTGTAAGTGCTAATTCTTACTGGTTATGAATGGAACCAGTGTGAGCTGGCAGGTGTGGACCTGGTTGGAGGTCTGAACATGTTCTTCCAGCTCCCACTCCTAGCACTCAGGCCCTGAGGGGAGGGAGCTGGGGAAGCCTAAGGAAGTTAATTAGTCTGGAAACCCCCAATTTGGAGTTTTACTCAGTCAGCCTAGGATATTCCTCTTTCAAAGAACTCTACCACTTTTGTCACCCAGTTCCGCATCTCGCATCCCTGACAACCTGGAGTACTTCCTGCTGTCTAACATCCTTTCCTCCTGCTGTTCGTTGTGTCTGTCGGGACAGAGAAAATGATAATAAATCATGGTTGGCGCTGGAGTCAGGGCAGGTGCAGTCTTCGTGTGGCTGCAGACCCTGGTACCTGAGAGAACCCGTCCTGGTGTGGAAGCCCACCTGGCTCAGAATGGAGAGAGCCGAGCCAGGCCCCACTGGAAGACACAGTCAGAGGAAGGATCTAGGCGGCAGCTGTAGGTAGAGGCTGTCGGCACAGGCCTTGGTGGAGGCCTTGTCCCAACTGGGATGTTCCTCCTAGCTGTCACCAAAGAGGAGTTCAGAGCTCAAGGCAGGATCCATGAGGCCTCTGCTGGGCCTGACTCCTGAGTAATCAGAGATCCCCTCCCAGATTCCCTGTCTGTGACCCTTTGCAGAATGAAGATTAAGCCTGCAGGCTCAGGGGTCAGGCAGGCCTGAGTTTGAGTCCCACTTTTGTCACTGATAACCCGTGTGACACTGAGCAAATTGCTTCACCCCTCTGAGTTTTTCTTATCTGCAAAATGGGAACACCTTACTAGCTGTACAAGCTCCACCAAACCCATTTGATAGCCCAGACTGGGAGTGATCCATTTGTTGTTTGATTGCCGTCAAGTCCCTCAGTTCTACAAGCCTCAGCTTCCTCATCTGTAAAAGGGTGACAGGGATGAGGCCAGACTAAGTGAACCAATGCAGCCACGTAGGGATAGGCAGCAGGTGTGGGCAATGGCTGATTATTATTGCTTCTGCTTCTGGCTCTGGCTGTAAGTGCTTTGCCTTGGGGAGCCTTCCTCTTTGGTCCCCCAGAAAACCTTGGACAACCCTGAGGACTGACTGATGTGCTGGGGGCTGGTCCTGGGAGTGGCTACATTTAGAAAGAGGGTATTGAACAATGGCAATGCCAACCAAAGGAAGGAGCTGCTGAGGTTCAGCTGGGCCCATCCCATGTTTGTCAAAGGCATGCTCTGAGGCAGGGGCTGGGCTGGGCCATGGCAGCCATAGTGCTTAGTATCCTGGGGGAGCCCTCGCCCTACTGCCCTGTATGGTGCCTGGCACACGGCATGGCACAGACTCAATCAATATTGGTCAAGTGGCTGGACATAGCCTTCCTCACTGGACCGTTTGCCCCCAAAGGTCCAAGGCTGAGGTTTTTCGCTTCAGACCAGGAGTGCCCCTTCCAGAGAAAAGCTGACCCAGCTTTGAAGGGCCAGACCCAGGGGTTTTCTTCAGCTTCCAGGCCCCAAGAAAGCAGCACCTTGCTCAGCACCTTAATGTGCTTCTGAGCATCCTGGGTTGCCTCCAGAGGTTCTGCTGTCTGGGTGGGAGTAGGAGCTACAGTTCATCAGGCTTCAGTAAAGCTCCTGTGTTCCCCTCAGGCTGGCTCAGGAGCTTGGTGGGGGTGTAGGAGGAAGAGGCTGATTGCTCAGCCCAGGAATCCCTCCTCTCCCCCACTGTTCTCCATCTGGCCAGCAGCCTCCCCCGCTACCCCAGGACAAGGGCCCCAGTGTCTGCTCTGCTTCTGGGCAAACAGCAGGCCTTTCTCTCCCTCTTCCCTCTGGAGTGCCTTGGCTATGACCCCTCCCTGCCCTTTCAGAAGGGCATGGCACACCCCTTGCTGCACGATCCAGAAACAGAAGCTTGCCAACCTGGTAGAGGAGAAGGTCCTGTTTGGTGGGTGAACCCCTTTATTTCGGCCATTCTGAGCTTTGGTCAGGCAGCCTGGGCAAGGGCCGGCAAGCAGGCCACAGTCTGTCAAGGTGGGTGTGGGGCACAGCTGGAGGCTAGGGCCCAGCCCAGGTGCACTTGACGTCATCCTGTTCATCTCTTGCCAGACAAAGGCTGCTCCTGCCTGGCCCTGGCCTTGGCCCTGGGAGGTTTTTCACGCTGGTCCCTTTCCTAAAAGGATCACAGGGCTGATTTTCCCCTGCCCCACAACTGCCTCCCCTTGTTGACAGGTGAGGTGTAGAGGCCTGGGCACACTCATCGAGGCCTGGGCAGCTTCTCCTCATGGTGCAGGGTGCCCTTCCTGAGTCTGGAAAGAGATGGAATTACCCAAGGCCTTCTTTCTGCTTGGCGGCTTCTGCCAAGGTCCTGACCTGGGCATCAGGATGGGGTGACCTCACAAGGCAATTGGAAACTGTAATAAGACAGCCTCAACTGTAATCTCCACCACTTCCCAACACAGGCTCAGAACTCAAGGGAATATACAGTCCAGCCCAGCCCCCTGTACTTGTCCTGGCCAGGGGGTGTAACAGGCGCTCGATAACTAATTATTCAGTTGGGGAGGGCACTGAGGGGGCTGATTTCTGGAGATCTCAATAAAATCTTCTGCCTCATAAAGATCCCCTCTTTGGTCATCCTAAAAAACAAAATTCTACCATTAGATTGTCATTTCTTTAGATCTCAAGTACTTCTCTTTTTTGAGAACTCTGAGGACTATGCAAACAAAGACAATTACGAGAATATTTGCTAATTGAACTGAATGTTTGACAAAGTAGTGACTTATGCTAAATATTCTCCATTTACTCCTTCAGGTCCACTGTCCACTCTTCTGTGCTTGCTCTGTGTCCTGGGAGGCTGACCTCTGTGGCCTGAATTACTCATGTTCCTTTACTCTGGACCAACGGGAGGCCCAGAAAGAGACTGGTGGGCAGGAAGAGAGAGAGGTGAGGGTGTTTGTTCTATGGACTCCTTTTCAGGCTGGAATGGTAACAACTTTGCAGTTGCTAGCTCTAGGACTCTGCACCATCCTTTGTTGGACCCTTAACCCTGTCCACACCTCTGCAAGTCCATTCATTCGTTGCTCTTTCTTTAGTCACCTACTGGGGATGTGTTGCTAGTTTCCTGCCAGGGTCTCACTGATACGGCTCTGTATTCTTATTTTTCACACAAGAACACTGAGGTGCTGGAGACTGGGCAGCTTCTCTGTACAGATGGCAAGTGGCCGAGCCAGGACTCAGTGGTCTTGCTCCAGGACTTCTGCTTTCCACTGATTGTGAAGGTGCAGGGAAGAGGTCACGCCTTACCTGCCAGCCAACACCTCAGGGCAGAGGAGGAGCAAGGACCAGGAGCAGCAGGGTCCTTGGTTTCGGGACTCCAGGCCTTCCCTTTCAAGAGGCCAAAGCTAGAAAGGGGAGAGGATGACTCCTTTTTCTGTGACCAGAGGGAATCCTAGCTACAGATTCTTTTATCTTTCTTCACCAGCCCAGGAGCACGTGTTAGGCTTAGCTGGCCACATTCCTACAGTCTGCTTCCTCTCTGGTCCCTTGCATGTGGTAGGTGGTCAGCAATGTCTGAATAAATAGATATGGCATTGATGACTGGCACGTGGGGGTGGGGTGGAGGCCAACAGAACGAGTTCTGTAGCCTTTCAGGCTTCTCAAGAGGGTGAATGTGTGAGTATGTGGATAAGAGTGTATGAGGGAAAGTGAGAGTGTTGAGGGAGAGTGAAGCCTCCTGGGGCGGGTAGCCCTGGCTATGGCTAAGGAGTTACTGTGGGCTGGGGTCCCGCCCAGGGCTGCTTATGGCATGGGGAAAGAATTCTCTGGGAAGCCCAGCGGGCCTGGGCTGGCACCCCACCCACAGCGGGTGACCGGGCTGGGTGGCTGCTGAACTGAGTCAGTCCTTCTGGCCTGACTCTGCCCCGCCCCACCCCTCCTGGCTCTGCTGCCGTATCAGGAGCAAGGGGCAGAAAAAGGCCCTGAGAATTCCCTGTTTGCTATCTGCCCCAAAGCATGAGATGGCACAGCTAGCATGAGGTGGTGGTAGTCGGGGAATGAATCCTACCCCTCCTAATCGCAGTTGGGGAAGGCCAGAAAGAGCTTAAAGAATTGTCAGAGCCAAGGTTGAAATCTGGGAAGGTGATGTGAACTCTGTTTACAAAGAGGAAACTGGGACCAAAGAAGTCTCTATCTTGTACAGTTACACTGCAAAGCTGGTAGTAAGTCTCTGGAGGGCAGTTTCGGTGGTGGTGGTATGTGTGTGGGGAGCATACTGGTGGAGAAGGCCTAGGGTTCAGAGCTGGTAGCCCCTCCCCATACTCCAATTCAGTCTTATACATGTCCCCCACCCCTCCACACACAGTGTTTTCTTCTGAGTCCAAGGAGAGGGTCTTAGTAGCAGCCCCCTTCCTTCGGTCACCTGCTCAGGTCCAGGTGGGATGGGGAGTGAAACAGGTGGTTTCCTAGAGGTCTTCCTGCTAGCTCTTGGAGCTTGGGAGTGATGCTGTGAACATCTTTATTTTTATTTCTTTTTGGTTATAGGTTATATATCCACATAGTCCAAAATACAAATGTTTAAATAAGAGATATGGTCAAAATTAGTTCCCCTGTAATACAGTCCCTACCCTTTAGTTCTTCCTAGAGGCCCCTGCAAACACTGGCTTCCTGTGAATCCTGATTTTGAGATTTCTGACCAGAGCTCCCCATTCCCTCAGTTTTCCCTCTAGGAGAGGATCCCTTGGGAAGTGGGGCTGGTGGGTGTGGGGAGACACCCAGCCATGAGTTGGGACCTGGACCAGGCAGACTGGTTGCCATGGGGATGGTGGTAACCTCCTTCCTGTTAAGCTGAACTTGGCTCCAGCTTAACAATACCCACCTAAAACCACTCAGGAGGGACGGTGCCCATTGATTTCTCCTTTTCAACTGCTTAGAGCATTTCTGGAAGCTCCCCAGCTCCCACCTGGGGGAGCCAGGTGCCTGACACCGTAACCTGGGACTCCCACAGTCTCTCTTTATATGCTGATATAATTTATAAACTTTCTCCACTCTCCTTCTCCTTGATAGTTCGATTCCACTCAGATATATTAAGCACTTATAACATGACCAGTCTGGCCTAGAGACACAAAGTGAAGTAGACAGTATCCTCCATCCAGGAACTCATGGTCTACTGGAGAGGCCAAAAAGGAGAGAGACAATTATAATTCAAGATGGCTCATGGTACATTCTCTGGTAGTGGGGGAATGAGACATTCCACATTGAAAAGCCCGACAATACCAAATGTTGGTGAGGGCATGGTTCATGGGGCACACTCCTAGTGGCTGGTGAGAGGGTGAGTTAGAATGATCACTTTAGAGAGTAAATTGTCAAATCTAAGAATTTGACAATGCAGCTTGCTTATGATCCAGCAATTCTAATTTCTAAGTTCTCACTCCAGAGGAGAGTTTTTCTTTTCTCTCTCTTTTTTAATGTATGTATTTTATTTTTTAATTTATTTAATTTATTTTTAAATTTGCTTATTACGGCGACATTGGTTAATACAGAAGAGTTTTTTGAACTTTTTGACAGGTACTCTCAATGAGCATACACTGTGTTTCAGAATGCACACACCACATACGACAGATACAATTTTTATCCTAACAGTTACCCTGATGATGTGTGATGCATGTTGATATTTTCTAATCAATTCTGAGTTTTAAAAATGCTGATCTTAAAAAAAAAAAATACTGATCCCCATTAAATTGATTTCATGACTCATCAATACGTCTCAATCCCTAGTTTGAACAATGCTGCCTAGAGACACTCATGTGTGCACACAAAGAGACATGAATGTTTATTGCAACATTGTTTTGATAGCAAAAACTTAGATAGGGCTTAATAGTTACCAACAAAATGGATAAACAAATTGTGGCATTGTGGCTTGGTCAGGAAGTGGACTACCACACAGCAGCTCCATGTATCAAAGGGTGATACCATTTATATAAAATGTAAAACTCTGCAGAGTGATAACATACACTGTTTGTGGATACATCTGTACGTGGTACAAGCATAAAACTGCATGAAATGACACCCATCCAAATCAAGATATTGGTAATAGTTCTGGGGGAGGAAGAGGGGGATGTAATTGGGGAGGAGTGCATAAGGAACTTAAAACTGAATTTTTAAGGTTTAGTCCTTAAAAAATATACTGGAACCAAATTTTACAAAATATTAAGATTTGACAAAGCTGGAGGAAAGGTACAGTGTACTCACTATATTTTTAATGTATTATTTTTATTTGATATTATTTTTTAATTAAAATATTTCATAAAAATATTTACGAGATTGGTGCTCCAGTACATCGGGGGAGGAGACTTTATTCTGATCATGGGAACTAAAAGGGGGAAGTGCAGAGGGAACCACATGAGCCCAGGAACATGGACAGGAGTGGATGAGGTCCTGGGGAAAATGAGAATGAATGCACCAGGTCCTTCCCAGCTAGGAATGCTGTGCTGATGGCTTTATCCATTTCCCTCACGTGTTGGTACCGTACTCTCCCCCTTTAACAGATGAGAAAACAGGCTGAGAGAACTGTTGATGGAAAGGGGCAGGACTGGGACTCAAATGTAGGCCTATGAGAGCCAGAGCCTGCACTCTTGAACAGTTGACGGGATAAACAATAATATAGGCTAAGCCACTTTAAAATGGAGCTGAGTGGCCATGCCAGAGGAACTGCCTTGTGGGTCTTAACCTCAAAGCTTGGAATGTTAAAAAAACAGGGCAAAAATAACCTTTGGCCTGGGCCTGAGCAACCTTGTTTCCCAAAGAACTGTTTACAAATACAACAAGAAAGCAGATATTATGACTGTAGACTTATGACTACTGGACTGAAACTTAAAAACGTTGTTTAGAGTTAGCATCACTGTGTTAGCTTATTTGAACCAATAGAAATGCCTTCCTTTTAGTGATGTATTTGTTCCTCTCCCCCTGCTCATAAATACCCATTCATTGCCTTTGTCTCCAAATCAGAACATTATTTGGGCTTCTGCCTGAATCAATGCTTCCTGAATAGTTATTCTTTTTGATCTCAGATAAATGCTTGTTGCCTCTTACTTCGAAAGACCTTTTATTTTTAGGTTAACAATAGCATGGTTCCTCCCTGAGAGCAACTTTTGGGTCTGCCCCAGGGTGTAAGGGTGAGGAGGATGGGGACAGACTTGGCCTGGAGTGCTGAGCTAAGGCTTGTAGACTTTATCTGTGGGTGATGAGGAGATACAGAAGGGTTTCAAACAGGGGATCAGGGAGTGAACTCATTGGAGCTGTATTATTATCTAAGCAGATGACCAGGGCCTAGAGCCCAAGGGTGGCTCCTCTGGGAATGTAGCAAGGACATTTTATTCCAGAAAAATACCTAGAAGTAGTACGTGTGGTGGGAGGCTGGCAATGGTGTCTTGATGAAGATTTAACAGTCTGGTGGGAGTTGGGCTCCCAGCTTTGAGTCCTCTTGGTTGGTGGAGGGACAGATGCTCAGAGCACTCCCAGATTGTGGGTAAAGGAAGAAGCAGCAGCATGTGCTTTGGGCAAGATAGGCCTGACCTCCCCTTCCTGGCCAAGAGACCTTGCCTAGTTTATGGAACCATCTTTTGAGTGTTAGGAGAGGAAGGACATGGACTCCTGGATGTGGCGGGGGCAAGGAAGGCACCTGTCCTAAGTCCCGCCACTAGAAAGAGCGTTTCCAGAATGTCCTTTTTCATCTTTGCTGTTTGGGGAAGGGGAAAGAGAATTGGGCTGAGGCTGGAGGCTTGATCAGAGTCTGGTACCCAGCAGAGGCCCGACACATAGTAGGCCCTCAATATATGCTTATGGAATGAATGCATATGTTTCTATCTACGGGGAAGTCAGTGGAAGCCTGACTTCTGGGAGCATGTGAAGCTGTTCCAGGGGCTGGCCCTTCCAGCGGGGCTCTAGGGGTGAACAGCTCCAGCTCCAGTGCAGTGTTGTGTAGTGGAAAGAAGAGCCCTGGGCTAGGAGTCCAGCTGGGCTTTGGGCTCCCGTTGCCATGAACCCTCTGTGTGATCTTGAGGTTTGGTGTTCCTTCTGTGGGCTTTGGTCATTTCTTTCCGCAGAGTGGTCTGGATGAGGTTTCTAAACTTGAGTTTGCAACCTGTTCGGTACATTTGAAAGAGCAACTTAGTGGGTTACAATCGGTGTTAAAAAACAAAGCAAAACACTGAAATAGAACAGAAAATATCAAAATGCATCACAGGTCATAAGGGTAAGTATTGTTTTGCAAAACTATTGTTTTGCTTATATATAGATGAAGGTGTGGACTGGTCTGATGTAGAACTTATTTGTTAGTGTGGGTCTTGATGAAAACTATAGAATACTGGACTCAGAAATCCTGGAGGCGTCCTCCCCTCCCACCTTCTAGGGGTCTTTGTGAAAAAGCTACACACCCAGGGACTCTTCTCTGCCTCCCCCTGGGTCAGCAACTGTCTCTCAGATCTTAGCTGCCTCACCCCTCCCCGGGTCTCTTCTTCCTGCTTCAGTCTCCCAGCC
The DNA here is from genome assembly GCF_000325575.1 of Pteropus alecto. Taxonomy (NCBI): domain Eukaryota; kingdom Metazoa; phylum Chordata; class Mammalia; order Chiroptera; family Pteropodidae; genus Pteropus; species Pteropus alecto. The sequence goes on along the minus strand of NW_006432451.1, from coordinate 4,082,357 downwards.
CCTCCTTCCTTTCTCCCAGGGACAGGCCTCCCCCTTCCCAGGAAGGCAGGGAGGGGGTAGGGGGTTCGTAAGGAAGTAAATGTGATCGAATGCGGGTGGCAGTGCGCATTCTATGCCAGGAATTCAAATAAAAGGATTAGGAAACAAACACCCAAGCACCCGGGAACAGAACAGAAAGTAGGCGAGCCGGGGACGTGAGTTTATGAGGGCAGTAGAGAAAGCTTGGCGGTGACAACGCAGTGGGTCACTCCCAGAGGCCGGCACCAGTCTTGTAATTATTGGCAAGGTGCGCTATTAACTAGCGAAGCTAGTTTTTCCCCCCTCTCCCCCTCCTCCCTTTTTAAAAAGAAAGACGGAAAGAGCCAAGAGTTTTGGAATTAACTCCTGGAGAGGGAGCGGCTGAACTGATTCGGAAGTTGGATCTCTTTGTACACAGGAATGCGGAGAGAAAAAAACAAATCCCACCCCATTGCTTCATTTCCCCTCCAAGCCCGAGCACTTTCTATTGTGCAATGAAAAGGCTTTAAACTTTGAGAAAAATGGATCTCGATTCGCGAGGCGAAGGAATGAGCGCGCCTCTAGTCTGGAGACGGCGCTCAGTGGGGCGCGGAGACAGCCGGGTGGCCGAAGGGCGGCCGCGGCTAGGGCGCTCCCGGGTCCTCCGCGCCCGGCTCAAGGTAGCGCCTAAGGGACGACGAGCGTCTGCCCCTCCCAGCGGGTCGGTGAGCAGCCGCACCGACTCCCAGCGACCCGAGGAGCAGATGGTCCGGGGAACCCCGAGGGCACACAGCTCCAAATACATCTGGGCTTCCTTGGGTGGCGGTTCCGCGAGTCTGTTGGGGGAACTGGAACTGGAATTCTGTCCCGGGGACCTCTCAGGAACCCAGGACTCCTCGGAGTTTCGCCGGGTAGGCGGCTCGCTCTGCGTCCGGGAGGCCGGGCGGGGACAGGCGAGGGGCGCAGGGCGCCGGCGCACGTGGGTGCCGGGGGCGGGCTGCGCCGGGTGCGGAGGGGGGGCCGGGGTGTGGCTTCCA
>NW_006432451.1:4060006-4081092 GCF_000325575.1 Pteropus alecto | reverse complement strand
CGCGCCCCTCTTCGTCTCCCGGGTCATCTCCGTCCTCCGCATCGAGCCCAGCCGCGCGTCCCTAGGCGCCCCTACGGCCCCAGCTTCCCCGAGGGCCGCAGCTATGAGCGAGATGTCGAGCTTTCTTCACATCGGAGACATAGTCTCCCTGTACGCCGAGGGCTCGGTCAATGGCTTCATCAGCACTTTGGGGTGAGTGAGCCGAGTTCGAGGGGGTCGCGGGTGGGGAGGGGACGCCCTGGGCCCCGGTACCAGTTGCATGCGTCCTTTGGCCCGCCTCTGACAGAGGACCCGGACGTCCCCAGCTTCAAGGAGCAGGGGAACGACTCGCCTCTTGCTTTTAGAGAAAGGAAGTTAAATGTTTGCCCAGGTAGGAGTTGGTGCTTTGTCGGAGTTAGCAGGAGGCGCCCTCCTCTGCGAAGTCTCCACCCTCGCCTTCCCTCAGACTCGGCGGAGAGACTTCCTCGGCAGGTGGTCCCGGGGCGGGGGCAGGTGGGTTCCTGGGTCCTGATTTTGGGAAAGGCATCCAGGCTGGACGCGACCGGCTCTAGGGGTGGGGCAGAGCTGTTGGGGGGTAGGCACGTTCAACCTGGAACCGGGAATCCTCTAGTTAGGGACCTGTCGCACCTTTGAGAGGTTGCACCTTTTCCTCGTAGCTCTCTCCTGCCCTGCCCCCTTTTGTAGGAGTGCCTTCTCAGCCCGCCCCTTCCAAGGTTCTCAGGTCCAGGCTGGCTGCCCCACTTTTCCCGGACTCCCCCTGTCAATTTCCTGCGCAGCTCATCTGGCGCCCGTGGGTCCCTGGTCCTAGAATCTCGGGAGCACTTTGCAAACATTAATTAATTCTGGTCTCCACCCCCCAGGGTCTGGGCTGGATAAGCAGGGAATCAATTCAAGTCCCTGGGGTGAGCCAGGCCTGAAGCAGGCATAAGGCAGGAGAGGAATTAGGCAGAGGGAATAGGTTCTCTTCAGAGGAGCAGTTGGCTGAGTTCCTGGGGGTGAGATGGATGCGGGGGTAGAGTGGTTTCTCCACCTTTCCAGCCATGCTCAAAGGCAGGACCTGTTGCCTTGATCTCATTTCCAGTCTGGGGACCTGTGTTAAGTTGTCTCATTCTCCCCAGCACACTCGGCTATCATTTAGGACAAACCTACCCTCTTCTGCTGACCCTACTCCTCTGAACAGCAGCCGGCCACCAGGTACCTCCTCTCTGGGGGCTTTGGAGGATGGCCCCAGCCCAGGGTTGGCTCTGGACCTGGCTTGTCTCATCCTAAGCTGGGAGGTGGGAGTCACCTGGCTCCCTGGGTGTCCTTCCAAGGTTGTTGGGAGTTTAGCTTTAGTCTGGTAGCAAAGGGAATCCAATAGGACTGTGGGGGTTGGAGGCCTGGCTCTGCTGGCGGGGAACTCCAGGAATTCCAGCAGACCCTGCTCTTCTTATCTCAGCATCCTCCAGGCCTCGCTTATTTCTCTCCCGGACTGGGTCTGACTTCTCTTGTTTGGGTACCCTGAGGATGGGAGGAGGCACATCTTGGCTCCCCCTCCCCCCAGCGACGATCAGGGCCCTGGCTGCCCCTCTTGCCAGGGCTGTTGCTTAAGGCCAAGGCCTGCACACAGTAGGCAAACAGTAAACACCTCTGATAATACTGAGGGAAGGAGGAGAGAATGTGGAGGCCATGGGGGACATGGGGTGGATGGTGGAAACCCCTGTCCTAGTGTCTGAATAGCACTGGAGGCTGTGAAGTGACCATCGTCTCTGTTGTGTTGTGCTTTGGCTCAGGGCTGAGCACACAGTAGGTGTTTTCAAGCACCTGTGAGATCTAGCAGAATCAGGAGGAATATCTTCTGCCTTCTCTGCAGGTCTGGTCCCATCACAAAGGATACTCTGTTGCTTCTTAACATAGCTCCCTCCTGCCTTAGCCCTTCCTGCCCCAGGAAGCTGCTTCTTCCAGTCCACTTTGAACCTGGAGCAGGACCTGGTGACCTCTGAAAGGCCCTTCTACTCCAGCGTGCCGGTACCCTGGGCAAACACATCCTACCATTCCCGACTTTCCACTGATGGATGCCCACTCTCTCAGCCTGGCATTCTAGCACCAGCATGTGCTGGCCCTCAACTTAATTTTCTGGCTTTTTTCACCTCCCCCTCATATACCTCTACCCAGGTGCAGCACACTGCTCTCAGTTCCTGGAACCTACTCCATGCTCACGATCTCTTTACTTTTGCTCCTGAGTTGCCCGCCCTTTAGCCCATCTCTACCTGGGTAAATCTGACCTACCCTCTAAGACCTGGTGCAAAGTGGCCTCTTGTGAGAGACCCAGCTCTGCCCCCCCCACCCCCGCTCCCCAGAATTAACCCTTTTCGCTCTGTGCTTTGCACTGCTTTGTACAAACTCCTCTCTGGTGTTAATTGTGTTGTTTTACAATTAGTTGGCGGCTTCTCTATAGGGCCACCTAATGCTGGGCACTTTGCCAGGATTAACTGATTAATTACACTATTCATCCACTCAGCATGTCCACAGGCATTGTGCTGGGCACTGGAGACTGGGTGGCGAATAAGGGAGCCGTGTGTCCTAACTTCTCAGAACTGAGAGTCAATGAAAGAATGTTCTAAGCCCTGTAAGTCATGCCTCGGTCCAGCTTCAGCGGCATCAACATCACCTAGAAGCTTGTTAGAAAAACAGAATCTCACACCCTTGCTGAATCAGAACCTGCATGCTGATCCCCAGGGGATTTGGTGCCTCCAAGTGTGAGAAGCATTTCTCTAAGTGATTCTTTGCTCCTTCCTTGCCAGGATCTTTTTCACCAGGATCATTCTCAACTCTGGCCTCCTTTTACCTCTGCCCAGGTTGTTGGTGCCTAAGTCTGTGAACCCCAGAGGCTGATTTGACTGAGTTCTCAGGCTAGCCCAGTGCTTGGTGTCCAAGAGGTGCTCAGTAATGGCTGGATGAAATGAACTTGTTGGAGACCAGGGTGTTCTTGGAGGGTAGAGAGGCTGGCTTAGTCAGGAAGTGTGGTGGGGAGCAGTGGTGGAGGAGGGGGAGTCTAGGGCAGCTTTTGGGTTCAGGCCAGGCCCTGCAGGACCAAGTGGAGGAGGCCAGTTAAAGCCGCCTGGATAATTAGAGCTCCGGGTGAGGGTTGTACATTAACTCTGGGTCAGGAGGATGGGAGGGGTCTGGGGAGTGGATGCTGGAGCAGGTCGAGACCTTGCCCGGGAAAGGAAAGCAGGCTCACGCCTGTTCTTGGCAGAAGAGTGTGGCTGGGGCCACTGTCTCACTTCTCACCGTAGATGGGAGGCAGCAGGTGCCAGGCTGGAGAAGCTGATGGGTCAGCAAAAAATTTAGGATTTAATGTGGCTCCAGGCCACTAGCTGTGGAGAACTTCCTCTGAATGTGCAGCGTGGGCCCCTTCCAGTCTCACACTCGGTCCCTTGAAGACCTCTTTTGCGTGCTCAAGAGGGGCGGCCCCCAGACCACAGCGGGTAAGGTGAGAAGTGCAGGCGAACTGCTCTTGAAGCTGAGCTCCCAACGGTTGTCACAGTGCCTCTGCCCACCCACACCTGGGCCTTGGAGCACCGTCTGGGGGCTCTCAGGGCCTCTGGACCTGTATTGCATGGAGTGGGCTGGGCGATCAAAGGGAGCAGAGTCATAAGCCCCTCCTTGAGGTTCCCCGTCCACCTTGCAGCCTGACCCACTTTCCTGGGAGGGTGGGCACTGGAGGTCAGGACCCAGAAAATGTGGAAGGCAAGGTTCTTTGGAAAAGACAATAATGCTGGGAAAAAATAGAAGGCAGTAGGAAATGAGGAAGACCATGCATGAGTTGGATTGACTCCATAAAAGCCCTGGATGTAAGTCTACAGGAGCTGAGCAGGGCTATTGAAGACAGGACAGTGTGGAGATTACTGATTCATAGGGTTTCCAGGGGTTGGAGCTGATTCAATGGCATGTAACAACAATAAATGTGGATAATTAGGGGCATGACTCTCCTGCTTTGTCACTAACTCGCTGTGTGACTTTTGGCCGGCCCTGCTTTCTAAGGTGCTGTTTGCACCTGAGAATCCCCTGGGGGTATTTTTAAAAAATTCCAGCTCCCAAGTCCCAGGTCAGACCAACTGTATTAACATTCTTAGGGTGGGAGTCTGAGGTTTGAATTGTTTAAAAGCTTCCGGGTGATTTTAATGTTTACCTAGGGCTGGGACCCCTGATCTAAGGGTCCCCTAGGCTGACAGGCTGTGAGGAAGCCTACCTGTTGGGTCTACCTGCCTCTTGGTTCAGAGAGCCCATCTCTTAGCCTTTGTCAGACTTCATTAAGTCATTCAACAAACATTTATTGAGCGCCTCCTTTATGTGGGGCACTGTTCTAGTCATTGGGGAATCAGTAGTAAGAGACAGAGTTCCAGCCTGTTCTAGTCTGCACAGTGGAGACTGGGAGAGATGGATGGTCTGTAAGAGCCCTTTCAGCCTGAAGTCTTAGAGACACAGGAGGCACCCCTCTTGTGCAGACCACATTCCCTTGGGGTAGATTTCACACGTGCCCTTGGCTGTCACTTAATTGTGATTTTACTGGAATGAGATCTTGGAATTACCACTGTCCTGAGCCCCAAGGGAGGGTCTTGGCCTCAACTGGGCCAATCTGTGCAACTCATTTTCTGAAAATACATATTTTTTTCTGATTAAAGTACAATATAGGCTTGATGGAGTAAACCTGAAAAACTCAAATAAAAATGATCTGTTATACCACTGTGACTTATATTCACATTCTGATGTGGACTTTTTAGCCTTTTTACCTACACAAATAAACATTTACGAAATGATATCAAACTACATAGGGCTTTGTATCCTGTCTTTTTTTGAGATATGATAAGCTGTCTTTCCCATGCCAGCACACCAATGTTAGGGCTGCATAGCATTCCATGGTATGATGTACCTGAATTTATTTAAGCAACTGTAGTATTGGGTATTTGGATTGTTTCTAATTTTTTGCCATTATAGACAATCGCACTGAACATTCTAGTCCATACCTACCTGAATACTTGTCCAGTTATCCTCTCAAGATAAAGTGGAATTCTGAGATCAAAGGGAAGGCACATCTTTTACCTCACAGGCTCTCTCTAATTCTGTGTATTTCTCTGGTGGTGGAGGCAGTGGAAACAGGGACCCTGTGCCCCAAGAAGTATGGTCTACTTTATGTGACAAGTTTGAGAGTGTTGCACTAGGGTGTATGGGGAGTAAGACCAGCGTCTGCCCTGGAGCTTGGGTGCGATAGCTGTCATGGGGCGGGGAAGTGGAGAGAGGGGCCTTGTGAGGACAGAATCAGCCCCTCGGTTCCACTGTGGGCCTCCAGGGACCCAGGCTGTATACAACTCCTTGGCCTAAAAAATCCTGCTATAGCCACTTGCTCACACTCTGCCCTGCCCTACATTCCAGACCCCATATCCCCTCCCTGGCTTGGCCCAGTGGGGCTGTGGGGTGGGTGAGGCCGTGGCTGGGGTTGGGGGTGGGGTGATGTGCTGGATTTTAGGGTGGGGTCACACCAGCTCTCCGCTCTCAGTTTAGGGGGAGGTTTCTGGGTTTTACCCCTGAGCACTCGTCTAGAATCCCTGCGATCCAACCCCAGGCCTGCTCTCCCTACTTCACCACATGTGGGGCTGGGGGTTCCTCCCTAGAAGTGGGGGCTGTGAGAAAGGAGGGAAGGAGCCTGGCGCGAGGGGAGGAGAACAGAGCCTAAATCTCTAGTAAGTTCATCACATGTGAGCCCTGAGCCCCCCCCGAGTGTGTCACGCTGGTCATGCCAGGAGTGGCAGTAGTACCCGACATTTGTATCTGCAGTGACAACCCTTGGCTTAATGAGGCTACTAAATGACTTGCCTGAGGTGATATAGCAAAGGGTCCTCAGATCGGAGTCTTCAGGGCCTTTTACACCAGGGACTATGGGGGCAGAAATGAGGCAGGGCCTTGGCAGCAGTGAGCCCAGGGTATGAGCTGGGTGGGAACACATTGTAGAGGGTTTCCATGTGGGCAGACAGGCTGGAGGGACTCCTTGCAGGGGATTGAGTGGGGTAGTAGAATGATCACAGTGTTGTGTGAAGGTGTGTAAAAGTATTTTTTGGCTGGCAGGTGGGCAGAGCCAGCAGAGGCAGGGATTATAAATCTCAGCCTGGGGGCAGCTGCAGGTGCTCTGGGTGACACCTGTGCACATTTGGTTTACAAATTACTCAGCCAGCCAGCCAGCCAGCCATCACGCCATCACCCCCTTGCTCCAGTCTGCAGGGGAGCCATCCTCTCTAGGGTGAGTCTAGAAATGGATGATATAGGTCATGGGAGGGAAAATTAAGTTTGGATCTCAGAGATGCTGCTGCTGATGGCAATGGGTAGACTTTACAGAGCCTTTATATTTGGTAGCTGGGGCCTTTACCTGTCACTGGCCCCTCACCACCAGTCTGAGGCATGAATATAATTCAGGAAAAGTAGTAAGACCATTTAGAACACCCATATGCCCATGTCTTAGATTTAATAATTGTACACATTTTGCCATATTTGCTGCATCTCTTTTTTGCTGAAGTAGTTTATGGTAAATTACATACATTGCATGTTTTCACCTCTAAATACTTCATTATACATCTCTAAGAAATAAGGATATATTCCTATGTATTCACAATACTGTTTTCACACCAATTAATAATTTACCAATAGCACCCAATGCCCAATCCATAGTTAGATGTGCTCCACTGTCCTCAGTCTGTCTTTGACCACTGATTTCTTTAAGTTAGGATCTTGTCAAGGTCCACATGTGACACGGAATTCTTATGCCTCTTAAATCTCCTTTCATCTAAGATGGTGCCCTGCCCCCTCCTCTTTCTTTTCCACCGTGATACTGAGTTCCCGAGGCAGAGTGGTTGTTCTGCAGAGACTTCCTCACTTTCTGGATTTGCGAGGGCTGCTTTTGCTGCTGTTTCCCGGAGAGCTCTGTGGAGGCCCGGAGCTGGGCAGGGTGGGCTGCAGGGTCTGCCCTGCTGAGGTGCCTATAGCCTTAGCAACTACGTCAGGTGGGACAGACTGTGAGTCCAGTTCCTGGTTATGGAGACCAGGAGAGAAGCCTGGGCCTGGTAAGGTCAACATGTGAGGTAAGGGCTGGCTGGGTGGCCCCTGGTTGTACCCTTCTCTGCCTCAGCTTTCCCTCTTGTCTCTCCTGCTCCCTGTCCCTCTTCTCCTTGGCCTAACAGATATGTCTTCTTGTTTTCCCAGCAGCCCTGTTGAGACCCCAGGACTTGTCAGAGCCCACCCAATCTTGAGAGTCAGAAATTCAGGCTTGGGGGTGAGGGGAGCCAGTGCCCTGAAGGCTTGCATGCCTCCCAGGGACCTTTACTTCTATTGGGCCAAGTTCAGCCCTTTTTGCTACCTGCATTCCTCACTGGTGAAACTCTTGGGGATCTCTGAGTGGGTGGCTTACTGTCCTTTCTAGGCTTAAGCTCTGAAGGGATGAGGCATGTTTGTTTTGGAATTCCATACACTGTGTGGCCCCTTGGGTGGTACAGGGCAGATCCTTGGTAAAGAAAGATAGCAGAGGTTAAGTAAATAGATGTTGGTGCAGGGCTGCAGCAGTGAATTTCTTTTCTGTGATGAGCCAGGGACCCTAGCCAGTGAACCTGGGATTTTCCACCAATATTCCTCTCCATCCCATGTTGTGGGTGTGAATTTGGGTATCTGGAGAAGGGGACTCCAAGGCCCCCCACTCACTACCTGCCAGTCTCAGTGTTCTGACAGTGCCTGCATAGGGTGTGGCCTTCCTTGGCTCTGGCCTAGATTTGTGGGGTGACGGCCAGTGCCCTGGGCTGGGAGTCAGGAGACCTGGGGTCTGGAATGGCTGCTCCTCTAAGTTATTATGTGATTTGCACTGCTTAGTTTCCCCCTCCATGCCTCAGTTTCTGAGCTGGATTGGGGAGGTGCTGTCTAGGGTCCCTTGGACATTTGCCCAGTCTGTGATTCTTCCTCCAGTGGCTGTTCGGATGGGGGCCTGGCAGGTGCAGGCTTTGATTTAGGCTCCTCCAATAGTCACCCACCCCACTCCTAGCTGCCTCCTTCCTCCTCCTTATCTAATCTTTCTAGACAGCACTGACCCACCCCACTGCCTTTTCCATGGCTCTCACCTGGATCTCAAAGTCCACCCTCGGGAGAATGGGGCCATCCAGCTCCCTGCCTACATCTGCCTTCCTCTCTCTCTCAGACCAGGGTTTTGGGGTACAGACCCCATGGGCATTTCAGAGACAGTGCCTTCCACACCCCCTGAGAGCACATCTGTCAACCAGCTTCTCAGAGGGTACCACAAGGCGGAGTGGGATGCAAGGGTGTAGGATATGGCTCCTGTCCTTAGGGCACTCAGCATGGTGGATAAGAGCTTCTTGAGGGCGGGGACCACATCTAGGGTATAATCCCCTCTGGGTAAGGTTTTGTTAAATGGATGAAGGCCTGGGTTGTATATGTGACCAGGGTGCCTTCTGCTCTGTGAACCTCACACTGAACTGTGGTAAGATTGGCATGAAGTATTGGACGTAGAAACGATTTATAAATTAGAACTTGTACCACATATTGAAGAGTCATTTCTTCTAATGTGATACAGACTGGGGTGCCATCTGCTTTTAGATGAGGGGCAATGCCTGTGGTGGGAGTGGGCCGGGAACTGGGCAACGACTTTGCGGGAGTTAAGCCCCGCCTTGAAGATGGCAGGACTGGATGGGGCTTCAGTGTGTGCTAGGTGTGGAGGTGGGACGGTGAGATCAGTGGGCTGGTGGAGAGTGGGAGTAGGTACTTCTTGAGCGGAAGCCGAGGCGCTCTGAGTAGGGGAGTGAAGCAACACGGTCACCTCCCCCTGGAGAGCTAGGCTCTGGTTACAGCGCTCCAGGTGTGTACCAGAAGCCGGACATCTGTGACGGGTTAGTTTAATAAACACAGATGCCCCCATGAATAAGGGGGAGGGGCAGTGGCCTAGGACACAGGTGCCACCAGGTGGGGAGGGGTCCCCTAGGGCAGCTCTCCCTGGGCAGCTGAGCCCGGCAGGGGAAGAAAGCGCGGGTGAAGGCAGCAAGTCGCCCGCCCGGCCCCGGGCACACTGGGCAGAGGCCCAGCTTCCCGGCTGCTGCTGGCAGTCGGAGGCAGGCGGAGGCGACAGCTGCACGTGGGGCGGCAAGTTTCGCTTGGTTGTTGGGGCGCGGGGCGGGGCCCCGCAGAGGGGGCGTCTGTGGTCTGCTGGGTTAGGGATGGGGAGAGCTGAGATAGAGGGCGGGTCTGGGAGCGGTTCCTTACCACCACACACCTGCTCCCGGGACCTGGGGCTGCCTGGAATGAAAGTCCTCGCCTCACTCTCCGAGGCTCCCCCTCTGTCAAAACTTACCCGTCTGGTGTCCTGGCAGAGGAGGCCTCACTCTGGCCTCAAATCTAGCTGCAGCCCATCTGATAAGGGGTTTCTTGCTTACTTGTTAATGGCTTCACACAACACCCCTCTTGTTCCTGTACACCCTCTCCTGTCTGATGACACCTTCATGGAATGCCCCAGTCCTAATGAGTGTGTAGCGAGGAATGGAGGAGAGGCTTTGCTGGGCGAGCTTGGGGACATTTGGGACTCTCTACACATGCTGCACAAGGCCGCCTTCTTTGTCTTCGGGCTAGGTGGGGTGCTGCCCTAAGCACCAAATGGGAAACAAAAAGATGAGGAGCGCAAGGTGCTCCTTCTAGAGGTTCTTGGAGAGGGATACAGAACCTGCAGCCCAGAGTTCCCAGGCGATGTTGATTCTGCTCGTTGGAGGCCCACAGGGATGTGGAGTGTCACATCTGGGAGAACCCCTGAAAGTCCCATCTATCGACCTTATTTTCTTGATATCTTCAGGAGCCTCCCTGTCTTTCTTATCCTCTCACATGGCTTGCTTCTCTGTTCTGGTCCCTCATACAGACCATTCCTGTCCCTTCTGGGATGTTCTCCTTCCCAACCTTGCTCGAAATTCTCATGCTGAAGAACATGCTTCCCTCTCGCCCACTCCTTCCCCTTCTGCTCTCTAGGCCCCTGGGCACTGCGGAGGGGCTGAGTTGGAGACTTTAGGGCTTCAGAAGCTGTTCCAGAGTGCGTGGGGACAGATGGACATTCACATAATGGCCCGGTGGATTTGTACTAGGGGGATTAGGAAAAGCTTGGCAGGCACCTGAATTTGCATGTCTTTTTCCTGCACATGCGACCCAGACAAGGTGTTCTCATGAGGCATGCGAGAGTTGGAGTGAGGATGGGTTTCTTCTCTGACAGAGAGTCTCTGAGGAAGGGCCTTCACAAGGCCTTGTGCACTGGTTAAGATAGGGGATGTGGGGCACCGCCCCAGCCTCTCCTCAGCTGTACCAACTTCTACATTGCCCTGTGGCTGTCCAGCACCCCTGGCTGTGCTGGTTCTGAGGCCCTGGCAATGCTCTCTCCCCTCCCCCACTAAAACATCCATTCTGGGTCCCCTCCCTTCAGGACTTTGCTAATCTGATTCACTAATGTCTTATAGGAAACTCTATGAATTATTCAAGGCTCTGCATAGCTCCTGCCTCTTTCACACCTTCTGTGATTGGCCAAGCTCTGACCTCTCCCTTCCCTGAGTCTGGAGGAAATCCACAGCTGGTACCACCAGTTGGCGCCAGTGCATATTCTTCATATCATTAATTCTTTTGAATATGTGACTTGTCTTCCCAATGAGATTTTAACCTCCCTGAGGCAGAGACCGTATCTTTTGCTTCTTACGTACTTCCCTTAGCAGCTAGTAACATGAATGAATTCACTCAATATGTATTTCTGTGTGCCTGCTCTGAGCCAGGCAGTGGTCTAGTTGCTGGAGATACAGCAGGGAGCAAAAAAGACACATCTTTGTCCTGGATCTTCCATCCCCTGAGGTTTGGGGGGGGGACAGTAATCAAAATAATGTGCCTGCTCTGAGCCAGTGGTCTAGTTGCTGGAGATACAGCAGGGAGCAAAAAAAGACACATCTTTGTCCTCATGGATCTTCCATCCCCTGAGGTTTGGGGGGACAGTAATCAAAATAAATAAGTAAAATGTACAGCAGACTGTGGAGAACAGTGAGGCAGGGGGGTGGTGGAGGAGTGTGGGAAAGGGCAGTTTACAGTTTTAAAAAGATTGGGGAGGGAGGGTATTTAGGGGAATAGATCATTTGAACCAAGATGTGAAGGAGGTGAGGGAGGGAGCCAGAAGGGTATCTAGGGGCGGAAGGGTTTCAGGCCGAGGGAAGAGGCAGTACCAGACGTCTCGGAAGGGGCCTGGAGGAGGGCTGTGATTGAAGTCGAGTGGGCCAGGGGGCAGGGGTTTGGAGATGAGGTCAGAGAGGTGAGGGTTGGATCATGTGGGGTCTTTCAGGCCATTCTCTGTTCTTGGCTTTTACTCTGAGATGAGTGGTTCTAGAGTTCTGAGCAGAGCACTGCCCTGATTGGACTTACCTGCAGCTGTGTGGGGAATAGGCTGTAGGGGGAGCAAGGGGAGTCATCAGGAGACCAAGGAGGAGGCAGTTACTGAAATCCAGGTGAGGGCCGGTGGAGGCCTGGACTGGGTGGTGGTGACAGTGATGAGAAGAGGTTGTATTCCCCATATATGTTGAAGACAGAGCCCATAGGGTTTCCTGACAGAGTAGGTGTGAGGGGTGAGTGGAAGAGAGGAGCCAAGGATTGGTCCAAGGTTTCTGGCCAAGCAATTGGAAGGATGGAGTTGCCAACAACTGAGATGAGGAGGACTTCGAGAGGAGCACATTTAGGGGGAAGACTAGGAGCTCAGTTTTGAACTACTGAGTTTGAGATGCCTGTGGACATTTAAGTGGAGATGTGGAGTAGGCAGTGAGATTTATGAGTCTGGAGTTTGGGGGAAGAGAAGTGGCAGAGGGGGGTGTAGGAGTCATCAGTGAGTGTGTAAGTGGTGCTTTGAACCCAAGAATGTGGCCAAAATGACCTAGGACATGAGTGCAGATGGAGAAGGGGAGAGGACCAAGGACTGAGCCAATGCTGGAGGCCGGGGAGAGGAAAGGAGACCAAGGAGGGTGTCCTTGAAGAGCAGGCTGCCTTCCCCACTCCCGCACAGCACCCGCTTGATGCCGCACAGCCTAGCTTCAAAGCCCAGCTCTGCCGCTTGCTGGCCGTGTGTCCCTGGACAGGTTGTTTAACCTCTCCATACTCTGTTTCCTCTGCCTGTAAAATGCAAATAATAGCAAAGTAGATTTAGAAAATAAAAAAACAACTTAGGAAAACATTAGAAACAAAATCTTGCTTGCTATTATTATTATGGACTACATTGTAAAGTGCCGATGATGCCAAAGGGAAAAACACAGGGTCTTGTCTTCAAGGAACTTACAGTGTAAACATGAGAAGTAGTTGCAGGGGAAAGAGACATGGCGGCAGGAGAGGCCAGGACCAGGTGTTGTGGAAACATGGGAGAGGGAGGCCCACAGGGAAGGAGGGTACTGGCCAAGGAAGGCTTTACAGAGTAGAAGAGAGGGGCTGAGGGTGGAAGAATGAAGTGGGTCTGGGGCTTGGAGGGGAGCTACGGTGGGCTGGGCATAAAGGGCATTGCAGGTTGTCAGGACCACCTCTGTAGAGATGAGAGCTCCAGGTACTGTGGGATCAACTGGAGGTTTAGCAGGACCGGGACAAGGAAGTTGTGAGGCTAGCTAGGGAGTGGATGGAGGTCAGATCCAAAAGGATTGGTTAGCCAACCCAAGAAGGGGAGGAGCAGAAGAAGGGTTTAGAATTAGCTCTGTGATTTCAGCAAACTATTTAGCTTTCAAACCCAGTTTTCTCCTCTATAAAAATGGTGCTAAGGACTAGCCTCTTGTGAGGATGTCGGTGAGAATTCAGAAGTTGTGAAGGGTTGCGATAGAGTTGGCCTCTGAAATGATGAGTTATCATCATTACTTTTCTAGAGGCTGGGATGGCATTGAAGACTTTTAAATGTAGGAATGAATGCATGAGTGAGTAGGTGGATGGGCGAGTGTGTGGGTGGGTGGGTGTTAATTCCAAGGTCCCTGGAGCTCTTGTCTCTACAGAGATGGTCCTGGCAACCTGCAATGCTCTTCATGCCCAGCCCACCCTGGCTCCCCTCCAAGCCCCAGACCCCCATTCATTCCTCCAGAGGTTCAGGATTAACCCAAGCCATGACTGTAAAGGGGGAATTTCAGGCCCAAGGATGGCCAAAGAGGAGGGTATGAAATGGGGCCTGACTGAGGTTGGGAAGGCGCAAGGTTTATTGTCCTGTCTTTGAGACCCAAAGACTTGTCCCCTCAGTTTGGTGTCTCATAAGCTTCTCTCATCTGTCCATCTGTCTCTTGTCTCTCTTTGCCTCTGTTTCTTATCCTGTTTATCTTTCTGACTCAATTTATCTTTTCCATCTCTGTCTCTCCCTCCCTTGCTCTAACTCTCCCTTGCTCTTTGTTTTTCTTCCTATTTCTCTTGGTTTCTTTCTTTCTCCCTCCTCCATCACACACTGCCCTTTCAGGTTTGGACAGCAGGATCTCAGGGTTATGATAGGAGTTTGCATCCTCAGTGTTTGACGGCCCAGAATGGCAGCAGAACCCCATAGGACAACTGTACTGCCAGCCAGGGGGTCGGAGTGAGCTGGGTTTGTCTCTGTGATTTTTCCTGGGGACTACCATCCCACCCCAAGAGATCCTGTCTTTTAACCATTGTGCCTGGAAAGGGAGTGACTTGACGGTGAGAGGTTTGTCAGTGATGGAGAGGTTTCTTTGGAGGCCTCCCTGGTACCCTGGGACCCCCTGCCCTGAGGGAGGGGTACTGTGGGGAGATATGTCTCTTCTCTCCCACTGACCGAGCTCCTTGTCCCCCAGGCTGGTGGATGACCGCTGTGTGGTGGAACCCGCAGCTGGGGACCTGGACAACCCCCCTAAGAAGTTCCGAGGTAAGACCTCCACTCCCAGTGCAAACTTCCCTCCCGGGCTGCTGAGTCTTGGGCATGGGACTGAACTCATTCAGCCCCATTCAGCCCCACTGAGCTGGGTCGGACAAGGCTGCCTGCAGCCCTCACGCTGCTGTCTGTGGATCCCCCATTGGCTTGCAGTGTCACCATTTTCTTACAACTTCTTCCCTTAATTTTCCGGGGGCCACGCCCAGTTCTCAGGAGCACACCCACTTCTGGCTGGGGGCCAGTTCTCCCCCAAACTCTCCATCAGCCACAAGGCTTTCTTTGTCTGTGTGATTGGGCGTTTTCCGAGGGAACAGGAGGAAAAGAGAATTTCCTCAGGCGTTAGGAGGCCCAGGGTGAGAGGCCCTCTCTGTGCCATGGTCTCATCTGTGTGGTGAGGGAATTGGACGTGATCATCTCCAGGTCCTTTCTCCTGACCCGGGTTGTGTCCTCAGCCCCGGGTGGTGTGGATGACTTCTGCTCCAGGGTGCTTGTGGAACCCAGACCTGGCTCAGCTAAGTAACCCTGGGCAGGTTCCTTCCCTCTTGGGGCCTCTGTGTCCTCTGTGGTCAGTGGGCTGCTCTGTCCCACAGGCACAGGGCCCTTGGGAGAATTAAACGACATCTTGCTGTCACTGTACCCAGCCAGGGTAAGGTGTTATTGTGATTAGCTGTGTGGCTGAGACAGTCAGACAGACGGGTCCTGGGCGTGGTGGGCAGGGTGGGAACAGGCAGGAACACGCCGGGCCACTGCCGCCTCTTCTGGCCACATGGCTGCTCCTCTGGAGAGAGATTACCTGGAATTGTCCTCCAGAGGGATGCTGGGAGGGGAGCAGGATTTAAGATAATCCTGTGGCATCTTTGGCTGTCATCTGATGTGGGCCTTGCCCATCCATCGCGATGTGGAGAAGATGGGGGGAGTTCCTCCCAGCCTGCAGAGCGCCCCATGTCTGCTGTTCTGCTCCTGCTTCCATCAAGGGCCTCTGAGTGGGGGCTTTGCTGGGGGTTTTAAGGGACATGCTTGGATATGTGGGAACTGTCTCCGGCACTGGACATACACCATCTGGCCCCACTGCCTCTCTCACCTCACTCCTTCCCCTCGGCTCCTCTCTTATTCCTTCCAGTTGCACCAGCCTCCCTGCTGTTCCTCCTGTGTGTCAGCCACATCCCCACCTTTGCACTTGTTTTGTCTGCCTGCAAGGTTCTTACCCAAACAGCCACCTGGCTTGTGCTCTCAGTGGCTTCAGGTCTCATATCCTCAGAGGCATTCTCTGACCACCCAATATAAAATTGCCCCTCCCTGCAAATCTCCCTTCCTGACTTACCAGAAGTATTTTAATTGTTTGTTTATTATCTGTCTCCCCTGCTAGAATGTCAGCTCCGCCAAGGCAGAGATTTCTCTCTGTTTTATTCATTGTTTTATCTACAGCGTCTGCCACATAGTGGGCGCCCAGTACGCATGGAGGAGTGACCGCATGCACCAACCCCCTCTTCAGGCTGCCTCCTGCCCCTGCTGCCTATCTCGGGCCTGGCTGCTCTGGCTCCTGTTGACGTGACCCACCAGAGTCACCTAGTTGAGCCCAGCCTTAAAGGCACTGGGCCCGGGTTCTGGGGGTTTCAGTGTGCTGGTGCAGGCCTTCTGTTTGGAGGTATAGCTTTGACCACGTCCGCTTCTGGGTTCTGAAGGTTATGAGTGGTAGGAAAGGGGGATTGGGGCTCACCTGCAGCCAGAAATAGGAGAGCTTTATAGTTGCTCATGGAAGGGGCAGATTTTCACTCTAGCTGAGGGATTTAGGTAAATTCTTGGGAAGAACTTAGTAAGGGAGAGAGTGCTGAGG
The DNA here is from genome assembly GCF_000325575.1 of Pteropus alecto. NCBI lineage: Eukaryota > Metazoa > Chordata > Mammalia > Chiroptera > Pteropodidae > Pteropus > Pteropus alecto. The sequence goes on along the minus strand of NW_006432451.1, from coordinate 4,065,334 downwards.
GTCCTGAGGGTGGGCTGTGCCAGGGCAGAGAGGGAACTGGGGCTGAAAGGAGAAAGTGTGTGTGTGTGTGTGTGTGTGTGTGTGTGTGTGTGTGTGTGTGTGGTGTATTGATGTGTAGGGAGTCAGCTTTGTAGTGTGACTAGTGGTGACAGGGAAGTGGGTATGGCAGAGGAAGAGTGCCCTAGAGTTTTAATGGGCAGAGTTTGGAGCTAATTCTTGACAGCAAAAAAACCACTTAACAGAGCAGATGCCCCTTTGACCTCTTGCCCTTCTTCCCATCACTCCTTCCCACTCCCTCCTTTCTCTTCCCCTCCATTTTCCCAAAGCCTGTGAGCAGGGCCTTCCTCAGGATCCGGGAGCTGCCCTGTGGTTCCCATGGCCTTGCTGGGCCCAGCCAGCTCTGTGAGATGGAAGAGGGGACTCAGCCTCCCGCCTCCTCCCGCCCTGTCTGCCCCAGGTCCTGGCCGGTGGTGTTGCGATAAGGCCCCTCTGTGGCCCTGTTTGGACCTGAGAAGAGCCAGCCTTCTGGGATAGGCCCAGATCTCCGTGTGGCCTTGTGGCTGGCAGGTACAAGTTGGAGCGTTAGAACTTGGGACAAGAGATGGACTCCAACCTCTTCAGTTTTGAGACCGAAGTTCAGTCTCAAACCTAGGAGTCCTGGCTCTCCTTGTTCCCTGATTCTCCTGCAAACACCCTGGCCTGGGGAGAGGTCCCAGCAAGGGTATGCAGCCATGGCGGGCATTTTGGAAGTAGGCCAGAGGCTGTCAGACATGGCTGTGGCCTGAGGCCCCCCAATGCTGTCTCACCATCTTAGGGTGGGCTAGCTGTTGCTTGGAACTGTAGGCTCTCTCTCTTTCCCCTCAGCCCAATTCCGGGTCGACTCTGCCTTCACCTGCTGACTCTGAGACCCCCAGGCTGGGCTGGCATAGCCCTGTGGAGCCCCTACCCTGCCTCCATCTTGTTTGTGGCTCTCGTTTGTGGTTTCAGCTCTAGCCATCCTCTGAGGCCTTCCCAAGCCCTAACATGTTCTGAGAATTCTCTCCAAAGTGTGCAGAGCCCTGGGAGGCCCAGGCTGCTGGGCCCCAGTGTGTGGGCACCCCATGCCAGCCCAGCCTCCCTGACCTCTGCCTTGCTGTAGAGGTCTTGTGATACGGCTGCTCTGAATCTTATGCTGCAGGCTGACCCCGGGTCTGGTCATGTTCCCTCCCATGAACCCTTTCTCTTTCTCCTCCTCCTTCGTTCTTGGCTATCGCTGACCCTTACCTTCCCCTCTACCTCAGGGAAGCTCAGAGCTCACAGCCCAGCCACAGCGACCCCAGGAAAATGTGTAAGAGTCGCTTACCCACTCAGACTGGTGGGGGCAGGTGCTGGGATGGGGACTGATGAGGTGGCCTCCCTGTGCTTGCACGGCTGGGTGCTCCCCCGGCCTTATGCCATCTTCCAAGTCCAGTTTATTGTTATTTTCATTATTTTAATGTGAAATATAAGGTATATCAGGACATACTTCAGCTCTACATAAAAATAAGGAGAAAAATAACACACCTATGTACCCACTACTGTGCTCTGTCAAATCCTTTTTACCATGTTTATTTCACATCTTTGCATTTCTAAAGAGATAGCATCTTATGCCCTTAGCGGAAGACAGCTGTGTCTTCCCTCACCCTTTTCCCCTCCCTCTCTCTCCAGAGGCAAACACTTTCAGAAACTGGTGTGTGTCATTCAGCGGCCTGTTTTTATGCTTTTGCTATTAATCCATAAGGATATATCTGTGAATGATGTGGGAGATTGTTTTCTATTTTACACCTCCATATATTAAAGGTACCCTTCTGTATACGTCCCTCTGCACCTTTTCATTATGCACTGTTTTTGAGATTTATCTGTGTTGACACTTGTGGCTCTAGTTCATCTGTGAATAAAATGCAATCCGTGTATCGGTTCTCCTATGGATGGCCATGTAGCTCATTTTCAGTTTTGGAAATTGCCACTGATGTTGCAGTGAGCCCTCTGTTATATATATGCACTACATCTCTTTGGCTCGTGTGCAGGGGTCTCTTGGGTGTGTTCCGAGAGATGCGGGAAACGTTCCAGGGTGGGAGGAAGCCCTTCTACTTTTCAAGGAATGGCCCTGCTGCCTTCCATGGGGGCTGTGGCTGCTCGCCCCGACAGACTGGGGGTGCTGCCCCCCTTGCTCCACCCCTATCCTTGCTGCACTTGGTTTTGTCCCACTTAGATTTCTTCCAGCCTGCTGGGTGTGAAATGGCATCTCACTGAGGTTTTAATTTGCATTCCTCTGACTACTAGTGAAATAGGGCATCTTTTCATGTTTATTGGCCACTTACAATTTTGTTCTTAATCCTTTCTTTTTCCTTTTTGTGAAAGTAATACAAGGGGGTGGCTCCATAGTGTAGTGGTTAGCACATCTGCTTTACATGCAGAAGGTCCTGGCAACATCTGTAGGTCAGGTGTGGAAGCATGTGTGTGTGTTGGGGTGGGGGAGATTAAACAGGGAAAAATAAATAAATAAAAGTAATACAAAGACATGCTCTAGGATGAAGATGAAAGCAATGGTGCCCCCCACCCCACCCTCACTCACCTCCTGTTCCCTTTTCCAGGGACAACCATATTAGTAAAATCTGACTAGGTAATTTATTCTTATGGTTAAAACCTCAAAACAGTGCAAATATACATCAAGAGTCTGCTCCTACCTGCTCTGTCCCTCCCCCTCCACGATTGCAGGTAACCACATTCAGGTACCACATTCTTTAGTTTCTTATGCATCGTCCAGTAGTCCTTAATGCAAATACAAACATAGATTCCGATTTCCCCTCTTTTCTTACGCAAAGGTAGCAATCTATGTACACTGTTCTATTTTTTGCTGTTTTTTACTTTATAAATCTTACTATGGATAGATCCTACTGGAGATCTTTTCATGTTACCATATAGAAATCTTGAACTCTTTTTTCATTTAAAACTCATTTTTGTTCCATATCCTAGACAAATGTGGAAATCGTGTTCCTATCAATTACATAGTTTTAAGCATTTAAAAAATATTTTAAAATTGTGGTAAATATTCATAACATAAATTTGCCATCTTAACCATTTTAAGTGTACAGTTCAATGGCATTAAGCACATTCTCATTGTTGTGCAGCCATCACCACCATCCACCTATAGAACTATTTTCTTCTTGTGAAACTGAAACCTACACCCATTAAATAACTCCCCATCCGCTTTCCCCACCCCCACCCCTGGCAACCACCATTCTACTTTCCGTGTCTATGAATTTGACTATTCTCAGTACTTCATGTGAGTGGAATCATACAGTATTTGTTCTTTTGTGACTGGCTTATTTCAGGTAGCATGATGGCTTCAAGGTGTACATGTGTTGTAGCCTGTGTCTGGATTTCTGACCTCTATCTCTCTCTTACAGCTACAGACTATTCCATTATGTGGCTCTATTTTATTATTTAACTAGTCCCCTCTGATGGACACTTGGGCTGTTTCTAATCTTTATCATTCCTGCCAGTGCTGCAGCAAAGATCCTTGTACAAATGCAGGTGTGCTCTTAGAGTCAGTGACCAGCGGCGAGATTGCTGAGTCAAAGGGCAAGAACATCTGTGATTCTGAGCAAGACTGCCAATTGTCCCCACTAGGGTTGCACCATTTTGCACTTCTTCGAGCAACGTAATAAGAGAAAGCAATCACGTTGAACTTTTTTCATTGTTTCTTTGCCAGCTACTCCCAGGTCTCCAAATATTTTGCTTATTCCAGGAGAATTTAGCTCACTTGGCCCACTCTTCTACTCTGTCTCCCCGCATCCTCCCAAAAGCATCCTGTTGCTGTTGTGGGTTCTCCTTTGTGATTTTTATAAACCCGGGTTATTTCTCGTTCTGTCTACTCCTCAAGCACTCTGCTCTGTGTCTTCCTCCCACCACTTCCATGTCACTTAATTTTACCTCATCAAGACTGAACAAGCTTTACATTCTCTTCTGTAACCACAATAGAGTCTTGGGTGTTTTGTTTTATAGACGAGTCTAAATATTGAAAAAAAATCAAAAACCAATGTTTGCACGATTTATATATTATTGTGACTGTATAATTTTATTACCTGTTCTTGTCTTGAACCCTCCACTAGTGCTTTTCAATGTTCGTTGAACAAACGGCAGAACCATTTTGTGTGTGTGTGTGTGTGTGTGTGTGTGTGTGTGTGCGTGCGTGCGCGCGCCTGCCTTTAAAATGCATATTCCCAGGCTCTACCCCAGACCTGCCAAGATATATGTGGGACCCAGAGTTTTCCCCAGATGATTCTGTGCAGTAGCAGTTGCTTTTGGAGTGTTATACACCTTAGTCACTTTCAGGGAATGTCAGTTGACTTTATTAGATGAAGATCCTCTTGTCTGCAGCCTCACAAGCCCTATGCCCCCTGACAGACATGTGCCCCCAGCATGCACAGTCCTTACTGTAGGAAACCCCCTTGGACTGGACCTACGCTTTTCTCTTGGCTTCCGATGCTGGGGCTCCTGTGTGGCCTCAGTCTTCTGGCTCTCCTTGCACCCTTCCTCCTCTCTGCCCTTCTGCCCTTCTGCCCTGCGATTCGGCAAGAAAGAAGGTTCTGGCCCCATCTGGGATTCTGACAGGGCTGCCTTTGAGCAGAGAGCACAGCACAGTAGAAGCATGGAGATGTGCATGGGGTGGACCACAAACATTTCAGAGGGCTCAGATCACTTATTCAACAAGCATTTTCTGACATGTATTGTGGGTAGGGCTCTAAGGAAGGTTCTTAGTGAGAGAAAAAGATGAATTTGTCAAGGTAGTAAGTTTCCAAGAAATCTATTGAGGAGTCAGGAGCAGGAGGGATCACTTCTGGCTTCCTCTCTCTCCAGAGATGCCCCAGCACAAGGCGTTTTACTCAGACACAAGCTCTGACCTACTAGTGGGCTTTAAATTCCCTTTAATGGGGCGCGACCATCTTTTAAAGAATTGGATAGAATAGAATTAGAATGCGTCAGCCATAGTAAGGGTTGTTATTATTTTATTTTTTTTCTTCAGCTCTCTCTATTCTTCTGTTAAATATATTCGATGAGTTTTAAATTTGGTTATTGAAGCTTTTTATTTCTAGAAATCCCATCTGGTTCTTTTTCAGTCTGCTGTGTCACTTTTTATAGTTTCCTGTTCTCTGCAGAGATCCTCAAGTGTTTCTTTTATTGATTTAAGGCAGAGTAGGCATTTCTGGTTTACAAATGATGTCTGTATCTGAAGTCTTTCACGTCTGTTTCTGGTGTCTGTTTTGTGGGTTTGTTCTTGCTTGTGGTGTCTAGTTCCCGAGGTCC
>NW_006432451.1:4044929-4059810 GCF_000325575.1 Pteropus alecto | reverse complement strand
TCCCAGACTCCTGGGGACACCACCTGTCCAAGACCATCCGAAGCCAAGCTCAAGTCTGGGGTTTTTGCACTGCCCAGGGGATTCCAACGGGGCTGTAGCTCCTGGAAGGAGCTGTTCTACTCTGGTTTTAGCCTTCGCCAGGGGCGTATCCCTGAGGGGAGGGGTCTCCTGCTACTTCCACCTTCCATGGACCTGGGCTGGGATTTCTGCCTCTTCACCTGGTGAAGCTGCCCCTGATAAAAGTTCGTGTCTTCTGGAATCAGCAAATAACCTCAGGGTGAAAGTAGCTTGAGTGTTCTGTATCTACCTGGTTTTCCTTTCGATCTTCTGTTATGACCAGATGATTCTTTGCTGTCTCGTCAGTTCTTTAAGAAGTCTTAAAATAACATCCGTTTGAAAAATCTGGTTGTGTAGTCGTGTTCTGGTTGAGCTGATCCAGAATGGAGTATAACCGCAGCTCTCAGCCCTGTCAGACCCAGAGCCTGCCCTGCTTACCAGGGACAGAAGTCTCATGTGATTTCATGAAATGATGATCTGAATATGTATTTCCTAAGTGAGTTAGGTCAGAAGAGCTTGAGAAACTGCTGTAGGGTGACTTGGGGCAGCATCTGTCTTTCCTCCTTTTCTCCTGTCTGGATTGGGAGAGAAGGGAGGTGGGCTGTGGGAGACCAAGGAGCTCAGATGGCCAAGGCCTGGGCTGCTGGCCTCGCTGTCCTCCCGGGGCTCCAGGCTCCAGGCTCAGGGCCCCAATCTCCCTCTCCCATCTCAGCTTGCCAGGCCTGATGTGTGACTGTTTGGTGTCTGACTGCCACTTCTACATTTCACTTGCCTTCCCCTCCACTTGCAATGCCTCATTATTTTCTTCCCTTCAAGGCTAAACTCAAGCCCCCCTACCCCGCAACTCCGCCCCCATTACACATGAGGGAGTTGTTTCTAGATTCATGTGTTCATCTGGCAGACATTTCCTGAGCCCTGGTCTAGGGGCTGGGGACACAGTGATGAGTTCCACCCAGCCCTGCCTGCCTCGTGGAGCTTGGTGCGGTAGGCAAAAATAAGCAGATCAGCCTGTCAGACCCAGACCCCTGTTTAAGTGGAATTAAAAAATAATACAATCTATCCATATCCGTATTATGTAACATAAGAGGGGGATGGGTCCGGGGTCTGAGTGAGCCTGGAGCTGGGGGGAAGTATCAGGCCAATATAATGCTCCAAGGATTACAAAAAAGAGCAATGAAAGCAGTATATAACACAATCTATATAAACATAGAAACACATAAAGAAGTAAATTAATTAAAATGTATAATAGATAATGTATATTATAGAAGTAAATGTTGGGCACAATTAGAAGACCCAAGGAAGCCGTCAGAGCTTGCTTCTGCATCATGAATACAGCGGTCACAAATATAGGCATTTGGCTCTTGGCGTAGCTATAAGCGATGCATTTTCTGAAACACCAAAAATCTCCTGATAGAGTTTGAACAATACGAAGGACAGTCTTCCCTCCGTTTATATCTGAGTTGCTTTCCTGGAAAATTCAATGTTTGCTAAAACCATACAAAAACTGCTTTGTGTTTCTGTATGCCGCTCTGGGCCCAGACCACTGCCTGCAGCTGTCCACGTGCAAGTGTGCAGCAGAACATTCGAAGCAGGTGTCTCACTGGACAGTCTTCGTGGTGCAGATGTCCTGCCCACTAAATGCCAGGTGTGACTTCAATCGCTGGATAATCAAAATTGCTCCCCCCATTTTCAAAACACCCCCTGGTGTGTGGCCCTACTCCCCTGACTCCTGCTGGGAGCCAGTGGCCTCTAGCAAGGCAGAGAGATTGATATAGTGACTGGGGAAGCCCTGGGAGCTCCAACTCAACCTGAAGAAGCAGGAGGACTTCCTGGAGGGGGTGACACTCCAGCTGAGCAGAACGCCACGAAGGCATACTCTCTCCAAAAAACTGAGTGCATGTTTCTGGAAGTGGTGACCATTCATGCTGGTGGTGCTGAGGTGGGCTGGGCAAGGCAGCCCTTGGTGGCTCTGTCTGCTCTTGGAATTGCCATTTACCACCTCCCTCAAGGAAGTTCTGTCTTCTCTGAACTTTGACTCACACTTCTTTTCTCCTCCTGAGGGCACCAGGGGGCCTCTGCCTGCTCACTGGCTAGATGGAAAATACAGTTTCACTTTTAGTTCCCAGGGGCTGTATGCCAGCTTTTACCAGAGCAGGGACATAGCCTTCCTTCTGGAGGGTAGATGAGAGGGGCTGAAGGAGGGGGCTCCCCGTCTCTGTGATCTGCTCCCCCAGTGGTCCCTTTCTAGGTCCCCCAGCACACTATCTTTTTCCTGCATTCCATGCTACTGGAGCAATGTGCAGTTCTGGAGGCGTCTTAGAGGCCATAAGCCCACGCCCTTGCCCAGGGTGTGATTCCCTCCTCTGACAGGGCACTCACTGCCTCACAGCGCAGCTCTTGTCAAATAGACCTAGTCTCCTGTGTCAGCATTTCACCATGACCCAGAATCCACGATCTCCTCCCGCCACACTGTAGAATAGGATTTTCCAACTCATGCATCTTTTTGATAAGCAGAAAAATCTTACACCCTTCTGGAGTTTGGGCTTATGACAATCATTAGTATTTTGTGTGCTTTCCAAAATAAAAATTGTAATAGTGAATTTGTTTCTGGAATTTTGTTTGGCCCTGCCTTAGGTTGAGTTCCCTAAGGTGGGAGAATTATTGAGCCAAGTTCTCAGGAGGAGAGTGAGGGAGCCTTGCTCACACAGGGCAGAGGAAGAGCAGACAAAGATGTAGTTTCAGGGGAAGAGAAGCCTTAGCTTCATCTCACCAGGAGCTGGGGAGTGACCGGCATGCAGACAGTCTCCCAGAGGCCAGGCTGTTACCTGCCTGCGCCAGCCACTGGATGGGTCTGCTCTTCGGGAGGGGGATGTAACTTCTCAGGTATCTATGGCAGTTGGCCAGAGAAGGATGCAGGTGTGAGCTGATAGCTGCCAATGTCCACAAAAGCTGGGCACTAACAGGGCAAAGGGTGAGGGCCCAAGAATCTCAGATTAATCTCCCGTGGGGCAGAGAGCATGTATCCACCTCACAAGTGAGATCCTGTTCTCAAACCTCCTATCGGGACTCTCCATTCTTCTTAGTCTAGGATGCTCTTAGTTCTTCAGTGTTCTTCCAACCACTACCTCTTTACGTGGGGGAGCTGAGGTGGGATTTGAGGGCAGGGCTGCAGGCTGGGGTTTTCTCCATGGAGGGCCCTGAGCCTTATGTGAACCAGTCTCCCTGCTTCGCCTGCCCTACCACAGACTGCCTCTTCAAGGTGTGCCCCATGAACCGCTACTCGGCCCAGAAGCAGTACTGGAAGGCCAAACAGACCAAGCAGGACAAGGAGAAGATTGCCGATGTGGTGCTGCTGCAGAAGTTGCAGGTGTGTGTGCGCAGGGGTGCGCTGTGTGTGTGTATGCATTAGGAACCTGAGCACACACCCAGGGCCACTGCTTGCCAGAGCTGATGGGGGCCCTGTGGCGGAGCTTTTTTAAAACCCCAAAGTGCAAGATTGGTGTGCACTGCTGTGAGTGAGGTGGAAGGAGTAGAGTGTCCTCCCAGTGACCCACTTGTCTAATGACCCTTTGTGCCACTTAGAAGAAGGTGCCCCTTCCTCCAGGCTGGCATAGCCCTATGCCAGGGCACGTAGCTCAGTGAGTGGAAGGTGGACAGGGTTCAGCTCCCACCCAACCCTTTAGCTAGACACCGTGGTGCAGTGAACAACCTGTATAGCTGTGCAGTGGCTCCAGGGAACATGATTTGAGAACTAGTCTTAATGTCTCCCCTTTGTTTTACAGAATTGGAGCCTGGGACCTATAGAGGGCACTGAGCTTTCTGTGGTTATCCTCTAAGTTTGCAGTAGGGCCTAGATGGTCCCTGGGTCTCTGACTCACCTTGGATTCCTTGGACAGAGGGGTGGTGTAAGGTGTGAGGGCCTGGTGGTTGCTCATGGGCCTTCGGGTCAGTGGCCCAGTTCAAATCCTGGGCAGTCCTCTCTGGACAGAGCTCAGGGCCCCAGGCCCAGGCCCCATGGAGAGGAGAGTGAGAGGCTTTGGTGTGTTAGCACTTTGCACACTACTTCTGAGACTCTCTTGGCCCTGATGCCCCCCAGCCCCTGTGTTCCTTGCCCTGAGGAGTGAGTGTGAAATGGGGGAATGGTGGGCCTGCCCCACAGCTGTGAACTGGGCTGGAGAGAGGGGGCTGGGGGGTGGGCTGCCTAAGCTCTGTGATGAAGAACCCTATCCCTTTCCCTGGGCTGGAACTGTCACAGGCTTCCTCCTGCTACTGACACAGGCTGAGGCTGAACTGGGAATCTGGTCTGGGCACAGGGCCCTCATATGTGCACAGACACTGCTCAGAACTACATGTAGTCACACAGCTATGTACTGTGGGTCTGCGGAAAGTCACTGGTACACAGCAAAGCTCCCCTACAGCCACCTTCACGCTGGCCTCAGTCTTGAGGCCCCTGTAATGGGACCGAAAAGAAAGCAGAGGGACCAGTGCTCTCAGGAAGTGCCAGTCTGGAGCCCCTGACTCCAGGAACTCCCCCTGTCTGATGGAGGAGATAGAGCCTGTCCCCAGCTGGGGTAGCTTTCAGTCTAATGTGACATAAGTGCCAAAAAAGGTGTCCTTAATGGAGTGCAAACCAAATCCTCAAGGCCACCAGAGTTGCATCCATCAGAATCGAATGGGAATGCTCCCTGGAGACAGTGAGCTGGGAACACACACAGTTTTCGGAGGGAGGGTGGAGGAATGGGATGGAAGAGGAGGGAGTGGCACCAAGCATGCCTGTCAGTCATTGGGCTGGGGCGGGGGTCCCTTGTTGGGGCGTTAGGAATCTGGTGAGGTGGGGGTAGTGAGGCACAGCTTAGGTGTCTGCTGGGCTGTCTGGGGACACAGGGGACTCAAGGCCTGGCTGGCATGCCCCCTCCAGAGGGAGGTGATGGAGTGGGGACACACTAGTGGTAGTCAGGGGTGAGGGATTTGGTTCCTTGGGCTGCAGGATGTATGACCTCAGGCTGCCCTTCCACACTTGGAGCCTCAGTCCCTCTCAGTAATGGGAGGGCATGGGTCAGATGGCCTCTGAGAGTCACTCTGGGTGCAGTGCCAGGAACTGTGTGTGTGTGCATGCACGTGCACATGTGTGGGGGAACATGCTCCTCCAGGAGTGGGCTCCTCCACCTCACATGTACCTGTACAGCATGCAGCCCAAATGGAGCAGAAGCAGAACGACACGGAGAACAAGAAGGTGCATGGGGACATTGTGAAGTATGGCAGTGTGATCCAGGTGAGACCCCCACCCTGCATCTCCCCCTGAGGAGGCCTGGGCTGCTGTTGGGTAAGGAGTGCCAGCTGACATGCCCTCTGTGGGTTTGTCCCCAGTGGGAGGCTCTGGGACTGCCTCTGGGACTGCATATCTGTTTCTGTATATGGCTTGAGTAGCTGTGTCCAAGGGCGTGTGTTCATCATGGTGGTTACCAGCACCGATTCTGGATCCACGTGGTCTAGGTTCAAATCTTGTCCTTGTGACTTAGGCAAGTTACCTAACTTCCTGGTGCCTCCATGTTCCCATCTGTAAGATCAGGCCAATGATAGTAGTTCCCTCTTGGCATGAAATAATACCTATAAGGTATTTAGAACATCGTTTTATGTGATCACCTGGGTGCCCAACTCGGCGTGTTTGTGTGTATGGTTGTGTGTGTCTCAGTCTGTGTGTTTGAGTCTGTGTGTCTGGCAGTGTGTACAGCCAGCTGTGACCAAGGGTCCAGTAGGCCCCCCTAGTAACCCCCACTCTGATGGGCTGGCCTCCTGGGGTTCCTCACCTCACCCCCAGCTCCTGCACATGAAAAGCAACAAGTACCTGACAGTGAACAAGCGGCTGCCGGCCCTGCTGGAGAAGAATGCCATGCGGGTGACGCTGGATGCCACGGGCAATGAGGGCTCCTGGCTCTTCATCCAGCCCTTCTGGAAGCTGCGGAGCAATGGGGACAATGTGAGGACAGGGCCAGGCTGGAGGGCCCTGGTGGGAGGTGAAGGCCACAGCTCCAGAGGAGCTTCTAGATGCTCTTTGATGTGGGCATTGAATCAGGTCATGTCCACTTTTTAGAGGAGCAGACTGAGACAAGAGAGAGGCCTGGGGCTTTGGCCCTTCTCACTCTTACTCTGCCGGCTTGTCCCCATAGGTGGTCGTGGGGGACAAGGTGATCCTGAATCCCGTCAATGCTGGGCAGCCTCTGCATGCCAGTAATTATGAGCTCAGCGACAATGCTGGCTGCAAGGAGGTGAGTGGGGTGGTGGAGCCAGCCCTTCAGGGGAGAGGTGACCCACAGTCCTGAGGGTATGGACCCACCCCTCCCCACCAGGGTCTCTTCCTCCAGTCCCTTCTGGCCCACTGGTTAAGTCGGGGCTCACCGCTCTCCCACCCATCTCCCAACATTGCCCCCATTCTCTACCCCACAGGTTGGCAGCCCCAGGGCACTTGGGCTGAGTTTTGAGGGCTCTGGCTGGGAGAAGACACCTCCTCCTGTGCTCTTGTGGGGGCTGGGCTAGTCCTCTCTTTGCCCCTCTCTAGGACTTCAGTGATGCCTGGCTCCTCAATGGTTTGGGTCCGCCTGGCATCATGGGTCTCTCCGCCCTTCCCCAGGTCAACTCTGTGAACTGCAACACCAGCTGGAAGATCAACCTCTTCATGCAGTTTCGAGACCACATGGATGAGGTGTTGAAAGGGGTAAGGTCATGGAGCACCCCCCGACCCCTGCCCTGCCACTGCCTTACCATTCCTGCCCTGTACCCAGCTCTGCTCGCCATCTGGCCCTTCCCTCCATGCACCCCCTGCTCTGGCTCTCTCCGCCCCCACAGGGGCCCACCCACCAGCCCCAACTTGACCTCCCCTTCTCTTGTTTCTGGCCTCATAATCTCCCTCTCCAAGTTCTGGCTGTTCTCAGTTTGTTCACTTGCTAAGGGGGTGTCAGTGGACTAGGGTCCCCATCCTCCCACCTTGGGGTGGGCCCAGATCTTTTGAACACCCTGTCCCCTTCCCCACACCAGCTCGCTGGATCCAGACCAGGCCCCCTACTCTTTGCCCTGTGCCCTCTTGGACAAGGACATGAAGCGACTGAGTCAGGGCCTATGTCCTGGTTCTAGACCTGCCAGTATGGACGCTAGAACATGAGGGGCTAGGGTCCCCATCCTCCCACCTTGGGGTGGGCCCAGATCTTTTGAACACCCTGTCCCCTTCCCCACACCAGCTCGCTGGATCCAGACCAGGCCCCCTACTCTTTGCCCTGTGCCCTCTTGGACAAGGACGTGAAGCGACTGAGTCAGGGCCTGTGTCCTGGTTCTAGACCTGCCAGTGTGGACGCTAGAACATGAGGGATTGACAGGTGGGGAGGGACGAGCCTGCGGAGGAGAAAGTACTGCTGGAAAATATCGCAGTAAAGACTTTCGGAGGGACCAGAGCAGAGGGTGGAAGGAGGGCTGGAAGAGGTCGTCAGAGAAACCCTGAAAACCAGACGTAGGGGGAGAGAGGATTCAGAGGTTCCCAAGGGGGCTTATAGGGGATGAAACTAGCCAGTTGGGGTGCAGGCAGTAAGTGCAGGGGAAGGTTTGAGGGGCAGATTTGGGGGAAGCAGTGAGGGTGGGACTCCTCAACTAGGGGAATTAGCGGTGATACCTGTTAAAGGGACAGGTGACAGGCTCACGAACAGCTACCTAAGGAGGCCGCCCTATGTTTACTACACAGAAACCTGTAGTGTTCCCTTTGCCCTTCTCCCCCAGCCAGGCTGCTCTGTCAGACTTTCCTGTCCCCCTCAGGCTTCCTCAGTCCCTCGTCCTCCTCCCTCCCATCTCCCAGACTGTTTCCCATCTATCCGTGCTCTGTGCCTTTCTCTCCCTCCCTTAAGCCTGCACATCATCCGCACATCAGTCAAGGCCCAGTCCACGTGCCACGTCCTCTTGGAATCCTTCCCTGATTATACATTCCAGCTCCAACTTTGTGTAGCACTTAGAAAAGGAAGGAAGCATCACTGGGCCAAACCCTGAGGTGCTGCCCAGAGTGGTTTTGGTGAATCTATCATGGCTCCAATGTTAGATTCCAGGCAACTTGGAAGAGAGACTTGAGCTAACAAAGCCCATCCTTTGGTGTCACCCTGCACTACCTGGGTACAGAAGTCACCAGGTTCTGCTATAGTAACTGACCCAATCTGTGTATATGTATTCATCTCTTCATTCATCCACTCAACGCATTCCCTCCATAGATGTTGGCTGAGTACTTTGTGTCTAGCGCAGTGCAGGAGAAACAGATAATGCTGTCAGTAACAGTGATAGGAGCGGCAGCCGTGCCCTGAGAGCCTGCTGAGTGGTTCGCTATGGGAGGAAGTGTAGTGGGGAGGTGAGGGTGTGGGCTCTGGAGCTGCGGTATGGATTCATGTCCCATTTGTCCCTAGCTACATGACCTTCGGCAGGACACTTTACCTTCTCTGTGCCTCAGTTTCTCCACCTTTAAAATGGAGATAATGAGATATGTATCCAGAGGGTTAGTGTGAAGATTAGGTGAGGAAGTTCATGTAAAGGGCTTGCACAGTAGCTGGCACATGGTAAGAGCGTAGTGTTACTTCTTTATACAAATTACAGTCCTCACAATTTCTGCGAGGTCAGTGTTCCATTTACAGAGGCGGAAACTGAGGCCCAGAGATGTTAAGGGACTTATACAAGGTCACACAGCTTATAAGAACAGGGCCAGGATCCAAACTTGGTCTCAGTGTCCAGAGCTACAGAGATGAACAGGCCATGGTCCCTGCACTCCAGCTGCTCCAGGCCAGCGGGGAGCAAAAGGAATGGGCATGATGTATCAATACTTGGGCAGAAAGGGCCCAAGAGGGGTGCAACTATGGGCTTGGGGAGATCCCTCCTGCCTTCATGGAGGCGGTGACTTGAGATTGGCCTTTAGAGGTCAGGCAGGGTTTCTAGAGGGGGATGATCAAGGGCAGGTTGGGGAGGGGGATGATCAAGGGCAGGTTCGAACATGAAAGGCTGGGGAAGGCTCTGAGTAAGAGCATGTCCCGCCCCAGCTGTCTGGAGCTTCCGAATTTGGGGTCTAAGCTGAGGGTTATGGGCAGTGCCTAGCTGAGGGTCCTGGCCGCCCTCTGGTGGGGTTCAGCGTGCATCTCACCCTCTGCTTGCTGGCTCTGGAAGGAGCAAGTGGGGTCCAGCCAGCCGCACCTGCATCTGAGGCATGTGGTGTTGGCCCCTGGGAGGGTCCTTATCCATTCTGAGCCTACACCCGCTGCCTGCAGGGAGACGTGGTGCGGCTGTTCCATGCGGAGCAGGAGAAGTTCCTGACTTGTGATGAGTACAAGGGCAAGCTGCAGGTGTTCCTGCGTACTACACTGCGCCAGTCTGCCACCTCGGCCACCAGCTCCAACGCCCTCTGGGAGGTGGAGGTCAGATTCCTGCTTCTGGTGCCTGGGACCCAGCCCTTCTCTCCAGCTCTGGGTTCCACCCCTCCCTCTTCCCCCATCACCCTGGGGGGGTGGGAGGTCAACCCTGCCTCTACTCTGAGTACCCCCAGAGTCAAGAGGCCAGGAGAGGTCCAGGAGACACCTACCCAGAGCTCTCTAGGCCTCCAGTGCCCCTCCTTGCCATGCTTCCCCCTTTGAACTTCTCCTCCCTGAATAACCTCACCCCTGCCTCACCCCTGGACCCCCCAGGTGGTCCACCATGACCCCTGTCGTGGAGGAGCTGGCCACTGGAATGGCCTGTACCGCTTCAAGCACCTGGCCACGGGCAACTACTTGGCTGCTGAGGTGAGTGGGGAGGCGAAAGGCATCCTGGGAGCTCAGGCTATGTGTGCGTAGGGGCATGCACAAGCGTGTGTGCCTGGCGCCCGTCTACACACATAGATGTGTCTGTGGAATCCGGCTTACTTGTACTCATACATTTATTTAACATATTATCAAATGAATGCACAACTGTAAATAAGCCTAATAAATATTATGCCGCTACTATTTGCCAGGAGCTATTCTAGGCACTGGGAGATAGCAGTGAGCAAAATTCCCAGAATGGAACTTACATTCAATATCCATGTGTGTCCATAATGCACAGGCTTGTGTGTATTGGGATATTCCTGTGTGTGTGTGTGTGTGTGTGTTCATCTGTGGGTCTGGAGAGGGACCATGAAGGGTAGGATCTGGGGGCTCTCATTGGTGGCTCCTCCAGGAGTCACATGGATTTTGGGGCTGGGGTGGCCACTGGGAGGGTGGGGGCTGCCTGCCCCAACCTAGGGCTGTATGTAGACTTTATTTTGGGGTAGGAGTCATGTGAGTATAGCTTGGTATTCAATAGCTCTCCCCCATCTTGTATCTTTGTCTAGGAGAACCCCAGCTACAAGGGTGATGCCTCTGATCCCAAGGCAGCAGGAGTGGTGAGGACCAAAGCAGGGCTCTAGGGCCAGGGGAACAGTGACTAACCTTGTGCATCACTCTCTGGGTGGGCGGGGCAGGGGAGGCCATGAGACCCTGGGAGGTGGATTAGAGGGAGAAGGCCTCTCAGGTAGGATCTTGGTGGTTTTAGGGGACCCAAGAGGAGGGAGGGACTCCTGCCTGAGCTGGGATCTTCACCCCAGGGTGTGCAGGGCCGTGCAGGTCGCCGGAACGCTGGGGAGAAGATCAAGTACCGCCTCGTGGCTGTGCCTCATGGCAACGACATTGCCTCGCTCTTTGAGCTGGACCCTACCACACTGCAGAAAACTGACTCTTTTGTGCCCCGGTGGGTAGGCGCCATGTGCCTGGGGGCTGGCTGGGGGTACCCAGGTAGGGCCTGCCTGTCCCTGGATTCCCTGCATCCCCTACTTCTTTGTTCTCCTGAGGTCCTTGGGCCTTAGGAACTGCATGACCTGTCCCCCTGGGGATTGAGCTCTGAGACTTGTAGGCAGGTAACTGCCATTGAACGCTTGCTGTGCTAGTGGCTTTATGAAAATGCTTTCTCTCCAGTATTCTTTGCCCCTGTCAATCTGGGTATTTAGGAGCAGGCTGCATGATAGTTTGTCCAGGGTATATTGGGTGGGGGGCTGGGCCCCCTGACCCGTAAGGCCCCTAACCTTGAGATTCTAGGACTTTACATCAAGAAAATTCCTGGGTGTCAATCAGGCATTATCATTTACTAGCCGTATGACCTCAGGCCACGTGCTCAATCACTGTGCCCCAATTTCATCACCTGTCAAGTGGGAATATCTAGTCTACCCAGAGTCACTACAGGCCCACGATACCTTATCTGAAACTCTTGGGGCTAGTTCCATTTGGAGATTCAGATTGCTTTTCATTTCAGAAAGGTAATTATATTTCATAATCAAAGACATGAGCATTTCTGCTGTGAAACACATGTATATTGAGACTAAATGGGATAAACAGTCTCAATAGCCTCATTTGTCCAAATGAATTTTGGTCCCAAGTTTACAAACAAGCCTTGGCTTTTCGAGCGCTTTGGGTTTGGGGAGTGTGGGTGAGGCGTGTGTGCCTGGGTAAGCGTGGCCGTTAGCACGGGGCCTAGGGCGCTTGCTGGTCACTTGTCTCTGGCTCCTCACCTGGAGGGGACCAACCCCTGACTCATGGCTGCTGGGTGTGGAGCGTTAGCACGGGGCCTAGGGCGCTTGCTGGTCACTTGTCTCTTGGCTCCTCACCTGGAGGGGACCAACCCCTGACTCATGGCTGCTGGGTGTGGAGCGAGGTGGAAGATGTGAAGCCCTTGGGGGTTAGAGAGGGCACACAGCTGTGACTTGCTCTGTGGCGCATTCTGTGCCCTTCCCCTGGCTCTGCCTGCAGGAACTCGTATGTCCGGCTGCGGCACCTCTGCACCAACACGTGGATCCAGAGCACCAACGTGCCCATCGATGTTGAGGAGGAGCGGCCCATCCGGCTCATGGTGCGGGATGCCCAGGGCCGGGGGGCCGGACTGGGGTCCGAGCTTGTCCCTGGGCTCCCTGCTGACCTCTGTCCCTGCAGCTGGGCACCTGCCCCACCAAGGAGGACAAGGAGGCCTTTGCCATCGTGTCGGTTCCTGTGTCCGAGATCCGAGACCTGGACTTTGCCAACGATGCCAGCTCCATGTTGGCTAGTGCTGTGGAGAAACTGAACGAGGGCTTCATCAGCCAGAATGACCGAAGGTGCTCAGGACAGGGTTACTGAGATTTTCTGAGAGGCTTGTCCTCCCGGGGTCTGCATTTCATGAACAAAGGAGTCACGAAGCAGAAGCTGGGCAGGCTGGGCTGGCATGAGGGGCACAGAAGTAGGGACTGATTTCTGTGGGGCTCTGGGTAGCCCCGGGCCCCTGCCTCACTGTTCATGTACTCCCAGAATTAATCCTATGATGGAGCTCTCATTACCCCTGTTTTACTGATGATGGGACTGAGGTTCAGAGAGACTTGTCCAAGGTCACACAGCTAGTTAAATGGCAGACAGAATGGAAATGATGAATCCTTCACACCAAACACCCTGCCTTGTGCCCTGTTGTTCCTTTTCAGATTGGAGTACACTGAGATTTTTTTGTCTTGGGGCCACTTCAGAATCCAGAGTGGGTGGGGCAAGGGTGCATTTTGAGAGCAGTTTATGATGAAGCTGGGGAGAGAATTTCAAGGCCAGTGATGATGGGCTTTATGCTTTGGATAGCAGCGCTGGTATGAGACCTCGTGAGAGCTGTATTTGGTCACAAGGGATGGTTAGCCATGGGGGGATGTGAGAGCACATGGTAGGTCCTGGGGGCTTTCTCATGGTCAGCGCCTCACACTCGTCATCCCTCATGTCCTTTTGTGAAGGTTTGTTATCCAGCTGCTGGAGGACCTGGTGTTCTTTGTCAGTGATGTCCCCAACAACGGGCAGAACGTCCTCGACATCATGGTCACCAAGCCCAACCGGGAACGGCAGAAGCTGATGAGGGAGCAGAACATCCTCAAACAGGTGCCTGTGCCCATGAGCAGACCTGCAGTGGCAGGCCTTGGGGAAGGGGCCAGGCCACATGGAACAGGGTGCCTTTTTAACACAAGTTTGCCTTTTCCTGTCTCTACTTGACCTACAATCTCTCTACAGTTTCTCATCATCCCCTTTTAATAAAAAAACTATACATTTACTGAGCACTTAGCATGTGCCAGGCACTGCCCTAAGTGCCCTACATGTATTGGCTCATTCGATTCTCTCAACCTGGTGGAGACCCTATTATTATCCCCATTTTACCTGTGAGGAAACTGAGGCACACAGAGGTTGGAATACACAGCTAGGAAGTAGCAGGGCCAGGATTTGAATTCAGGATGTTGGGTCCACAACTTGTGCTTTAAAAATTTTTTTTCTAAGTTTTTATTATGAAAATTTTCAAATATTGAGAAAGTATTGAAAGAATAGTATAATGAACACCGCACATCTACTGTCTGAATTCACATGTTACCATTCTGCCAGTTTGGCTTCATGTATCTCTGCATCTATACATTCAAAATCGGGTGTACCTCACCCCTAAAGTTTTCAGCGTGCACCTCCTAAGAATAAGGACATTGTCCTACATAAGCACAGTACCATTCTCACACTCAAGAAAAGTCGCAATTATACCCTATCTGTATCAAATTTCTCTACCTTTCCCAAAATGTCTTCTTAAAGCTTGGTTTTCTTTTTTGAACCAGGATCCATTATGATTTTCTCACTTCATTCTGGTCTGTCTCTTTGGTCTCTGTTCTAGAACAGTTTTTCACCTCCACCCAATCCCTACCTTTAAAAAATTTTTAAATTACATTACTTTTTTTTATTTTTATTTTTTAACAAGCGAGGCCTGTGTTTTGTCTTTTAAGCTCTGGCCACACTGCCCTGGCCTGCCTTTTCTCTTAGTCGCAGACCCCTTTGCTCTTACCCCAGACTCTGAGCCAGGCCCAGGATCTGAATTGAGATTAGAATTCACGTCGGTGAGGGATGGGCTGAGGTCAGTGTTAGGATTCTGGCCAGGAGAAGGGAGTGAGTTCCTGGGGGTAATTAGGGGTGCAGGCAGGTGTGGGGAATCCCTTCTTATTCTCCCTGCTCCCCCAGATCTTTGGCATTCTGAAGGCTCCGTTCCGTGACAAGGGGGGTGAGGGGCCCCTGGTGCGGCTGGAGGAGCTGTCGGACCAGAAGAACGCCCCCTACCAGCACATGTTCCGCCTCTGCTACCGGGTGCTGCGGCATTCCCAGGAGGACTACCGCAAGAACCAGGTGCCTGCCTGCCCTGGCCGGAGCCCTCTTGGCCCGGCACCCCCGCTCACTGCTTGCTGGCTTGCTGACTCCACTCGTGCTTTCATTCACTCAGCGAGCATTTACTGAGGCACACACCGTGTTCTAGGCACTGTTTGAGGCCCTGGGAACATGGTAGGGAACTAGACAGTAGGGCTGGCTTCATGGGCATATAACGTTCTGTGCTGGATTTAATGCTCTGTTGCTGTCTTGAAATGGTTAATATTTAAAAGGGTCCTGCCGTTTCATTTTGCACTGGGCCCCACAAATTATGTAGCTGGTCCTGCCAGACAGACAGACAATTTCAGTCTGGCAGGGAGACAGACCTTGCGCTGAATAACTATACTGTATAAACCTCCTCTTCGGCCCAGTGTGGGCTTCCTCTCCTGGAACCCCCCCTTTTCCAGGATCAGGGTCCCCTGCTGGTGTCAGAGCCCTCTCTCGAGGTCTGGGGCAGTGTTCTGGAGCAGAGCTGCCACCCCAGTGACCCCAGCCTGTCTGCCCCCCAGGAGCACATTGCTAAGCAATTTGGGATGATGCAGTCCCAGATCGGCTACGACATCTTGGCTGAAGACACCATCACTGCCCTGCTGCCCAACAACAGC
>NW_006432451.1:4040569-4044203 GCF_000325575.1 Pteropus alecto | reverse complement strand
GTAAGGAGAGGGTGGGCTTCATCCCCTGGGGCCAGTCGCTGAGTGCCGTCCCCCACCTCTGCTGTCACTACCCCAGGTTCCTGGACTACCTCTCCGACCTGTGTGTATCCAACCACATTGCCATTCCCGTCACCCAGGAGCTCATCTGCAAGTGTGTGCTGGACCCCAAGAACAGTGACATTCTCATTCAGACCGAGTGAGTGATGTCTCCTACCCAATGTCCTACACCCAGGGCTGCTTCCTGCCTGGCTCCCCAGCTGCCTCAGAACTTGGGCCCCGTCTGGGTTTAGGCTAGAACTGATACCCATGCTCTCTGCAGATATGTGCCCTGTACCTGCTGTGTGCCCACTTCTGTGCTGGCACTGGGGGAGGGGCAGAGCAGACAGGGGCACAGGAGAATAAGCCAAGGCCCCTGTCCTCAAGAAACTCACAGCCTGTTTGGGGTTCCAAGCTGGAGGTGGGTCCTCCATGGGAAGCAGCATGGGAACCTGACGGGCTCTCAGCCAGGCTCTGGGGAGACAGGACTATGTGGCTGGCCTGCTCGGGAAGGGCTCTGGGTATTGAGTCTTGCCCCTGCTACCTGTGATGGGTGGCATTGGTCTACAGACTTCGGCCGGTGAAGGAGATGGCCCAGGCCCATGAGTACCTGACCATCGAGTACTCAGAGGAGGAAGTGTGGCTCACGTGGACTGACAAGAATAACGAACACCATGAGAAGAGTGTGAGGCAGCTGGCCCAGGAGGCCCGGGCTGGCAATGCCCACGACGAGAATGTGCTCAGCTACTACAGGTGCCTCTGCTCCAGCTCCTTCCCCTCTTCAGTGCTTCTGTGCCGTTTGGCCTTCTCTGGAAGCCTTCGGCCAGTCCTTGCTGAGGGATGAGCTCCCAAGGCTTCAAGGGGGCCTCCTACCTCCACTTGTCTGCAGTGCAGCCTTCACCAGCTGGGCTAAGTGAAGGACGACTGTGTAGTCCAAGGAGCACTGGGTGGCTTTTAGGCCAAGCTCAGCTTAGTGACAGCCCTGAAAGAAACCCAAAACAGGCTCTGTACATATATTTTAAGAACCAGAATACTAGATAACACTTATCAAATGTTCACTGTATACCAGGCCCTGTTTAAAGCCTTTCATACCATCATACATTTAAGCTTCACAATAACCCTGTGAGGTAGGGACTACCGTATTTCTCATTGTAAAGTTGAGGAGACAGGCACAGAGAGGGAGAGGAACTCGCCCAAGGTTACACAGCCATAAGTGGTGGGCCACGGTTCAAACCCAGGCTGTCTGGCTCCAGAGCCCATGGTAGGTAATACAGGGCTGAGGAGGAAGCAGAGGGCATGACATCACCCAGTGCAGAGCAAAGCTTCCTATAGTTCTCTTTTCTACAGCTCTCCCGTCAGGGCTGCCCACACTCCCCTCCTCTTTTTCTCAGTCTGCCTGAGGCTGATTCCTCTCACCCCACTCCTCTCCTTTTCCTGTCCCAGCCTTTCTTTCAGCCATCCCTCTTCCCATGAAGACCTGTCCTGGCTGAGCCAGAAAGTGTTTTCACCCTTAGCAAGTTGGGGGAGATTTGAAATACTTATAAGTCTAGACTTTTTCCTTTCACCTCTCTTACTCAGAATTGTGTCCTTTCTGTGATAGTGGCCGGCGCATGGATTAACCCAAGTCCCTTTGTCACCTCCTCAAGTCCTCAACAAGCCTAGGCTCATGCTAGCAGCCTTCACTAGCCCACCTGCCATGTTCTCAGCATCCTCCCTGCCCTATAGGTACCAGCTGAAGCTCTTTGCCCGCATGTGCCTGGACCGACAGTATCTGGCCATCGATGAGATCTCTCAGCAGCTGGGCGTTGAGCTGATCTTCCTGTGCATGGCGGATGAGATGCTGCCCTTTGACCTGCGCGCCTCCTTCTGCCACCTGATGCTGCATGTGCACGTGGACCGTGACCCCCAGGAGCTGGTCACACCTGTCAAGTTTGCCCGCCTCTGGACAGAGATCCCCACAGCCATCACCATCAAGGAGTGAGAGGGGTGGGGGAGGGTGGGCCAGGCAAGGCTGGGGTGGGAAGTCCTCAGGGACCCTCATGCCTCACTGCCTCTACCCTCAGCTATGATTCCAACCTCAACGCCGCACGAGATGACAAGAAAAACAAGTTTGCCAGCACCATGGAGTTCGTGGAGGACTACCTCAACAACGTGGTCAGCGAGGCCGTGCCCTTTGCCAACGAGGAGAAGAACAAGCTCACCTTCGAGGTGGGCTAGGGCTTAGCGGGGCTCTGGCTTGTTCTCTCCCTGGGCCTCAGCTGCTCTCAGGGATGAGGTGTAGGATCCATGACCTCACTTCCCTCAGGAACCCCAAGCAGTGCAGGAAGACAGCGTAGTCTGCTGGGACTCCCCAAGAGGGAGGCTTCTCTCCTCACCTTATCAGCCAGGGTCTGAGTGACAGGTCACTGCCAGGAGCCCCACCTCCTCAACTTCCTGCATTTCTGTTTTATCTCCCCTACAGTAGCCTCCTTTGTAGGCCTCTCTTCCTTAGTAACCCACTGGGCTTGGGCTGCTCTTGTCTGGGAACCTTGGTTCCATGTTCAGGCAGCCCCACTGTCTTAGAGGAACCTCACCCTCATTATACCCTTTTGGCGGGGAGTTTCCAGATCTGGCCTTGCCCTTTATGAGGCCCCGCTCATCATGCTTTGGCCACGCTCACACTCACCAGCCCCGCCTCCTCTCCATAGGTGGTCAGCCTGGCGCACAATCTCATCTATTTCGGCTTCTACAGCTTCAGTGAGCTACTGCGGCTCACACGCACCCTGCTCAGCATCATCGACTGCGTGCAGGGCCCCCCAGCCATGCTACAGGCCTATGAAGACCCAGGTGGTGAGGCTTCGTCCACCCAGGCCATCCACAACCCACCTTCGGTTCCTCAGTCTTCTGTTAGCACCAGAAGTTCTCTCTGATCAACTCCCCTGTGCAGCCTGCCTCCTGGCTATGCTGCAAGGGGGCGTCTTTGGGCCCAATCTCCTTCAACCTCAGTTGGACCAGTGGGGCTCCCTGCCCAGGTGCTGTGGAGACCCCAGGGCGAGATGCCTTCCAATACAATTTGGTCTTGAGGAAGTATAAAGGAGGAGGGGAGACACAGGCCCTTCCTGGGGAGCTCCCAGTTAGATGAGGGACACAGCCCTGCTATTGGAGAGTGTGAGGAGGAAGAGGGGCAGGCCGAGCGATGAGCCGCAGTCCTGCCCTTAGGGACCAGCTGCAGGTGGCATAAACTCGGCTAAACAAAGAGTACATAGAGACTGACACCTGGTTTTTAGTGCTCTCTACCTAGTGGCCCCTCAATTCCTCATGCTTTGTAGCAAGTCTCATGATTTCCCACATGAGAATTCTCACTGATCTCCGCACACAGTTCACCTCCGCCCTGGCCCTTCCTTTTCCCAGATTTGACTTAAAGCTCACTTCTTCCAGGAAGCCTTCCCGGGGTAGCCCTGCCCCTTCTTTAGTGTGGCGTTGCCCTGCAGCTGATAGAATTAGACTAGGGTCCCCTGCTGTGTACCCTCTTTGACCTCCCTGTGTTCCCAACTCCTCAGGTAAGAACGTGCGGCGGTCCATCCAGGGCGTGGGCCACATGATGTCCACCATGGTGCTG
>NW_006432451.1:4033383-4040423 GCF_000325575.1 Pteropus alecto | reverse complement strand
GCAGTCGGTCTTTGGCGCCCCAAGTCTGCCTGGTGGTGCTGGGGCTGCTGAGCCGCTGGATAGAAGCAAATTCGAGGAGAATGAAGACATTGTGGTGATGGAGACCAAGTTGAAGATCCTGGAAATCCTGCAGGTAGCTGGCCCAGGAGCATGGTGGGAAGTGTTGGGAATAGGGCAGGAGAGTGGCGGCAGGTACAGTGAGGTGGGGTGGAGTGGCTCCCTTAGGTCACAGTGTCTAGTACTGGGAGGCTCCATGACGATCGGCTGTGTAGCTCAGTGGTTCTCAAAGTGTGGTCCTCAGACCAGCAGCTTTATCTGGGGACTTAGAAATGCAGGTTCTTGGGCTCCGCCCCAGATTCATGGACCAGAAACACTAGAGAAGGGGCCCACAGTCTGTGCTGTGACAAGCCCTCCCAGTGATTCTGGTGTACACTAAAGTCTGCTCCATCTTCCTGTTGTACAGATGAGGAAAGGAACAGGGGGAGGAGACTTTCTCATGGGCACACAGATTTTGAAGCAGAGCTAGAGATTTGAGAGCCAGTTTCCTGGCAGGTCAGACAAAGTCTTTCTTCTTGTAGGTCTCCTTTGAGACTCCTCATGAACCCTTGGGGAATGGGTTGATAGGCTCCTTAGAAAGGTTAAGGACCCTTGCTTTTCCTTGTTGCCACCAAAAGACAGGAAGTGTAATGCAGTGACCTCTATGGGGACCCAGTGTAGGCAGGGCATGGTTGGGGGAGTTAGAGGAGGGGGCTTCTGGTTCATTCCTGGACCTGGGGCTTCCAGATCTGAGTCCTGGGGTATGGCCAGAGGCTTGTGCACCGAGAAGATGGAGGCCAGTCAAGGGTGTGTGCATACCTTGTGTCTTTACCACCCCTCTACCCTAACAGTGGCCTCTACTGCCTCCTCACAGTCCTCAGTATGCCCCTACCCACCCCGAGCCCCAGGGTCTGTTTGGTAGAGCAGGATGGGAGGACAAAAACGGGCCTTTGGACCTGGGGAGCTTCATTCCCTTTCCTGTCAGCATCCAGCCTGGGAAAGAGAGGCTGAATGGTCAGGGGTTGGGAGTGGTTCTTGTCTCATTCTGAGAGGAGGTACAGGAACTGGGGAGAGGGTTCCCTGGACCTCCCTGGGGAGAAGGTCTTGGTTATTTTGGTTGTGATGTCCTGGAACATTCCTGAAGAGCTGTGCTGAGATGCCTGAAATCTGGAGCTCATTCGGGGTACCTGTCATCCCTCCAGGAGCAGGATTGGCCTCCTGTCCTCAGAACGGTCCTTACACCATCCTCTCCCTGTTTTTCCAGTTCATCCTCAACGTCCGCTTGGATTACCGCATCTCTTACCTGCTGTCCGTCTTCAAGAAGGAGTTTGTGGAGGTGTTTCCCATGCAGGACAGTGGAGCTGATGGCACAGCCCCTGCCTTCGACTCCACCAGTGAGCCCTACCCCGCCCCACCTCAGGTTGAGGCTGACTTGCCCAGGGGTACACAGCAGTGAGTGGAGGATACTCAGGGACAGGTCCCCAGCCCTGCCCCTGCTTCCCAACCTCCAAAGGCCTTTCTTCTCCACTGTCTAATTTAATTGCCATAGTGAAGAGGAAGGTCAGGGATCATTCCTTCTATTTCCTAAATGGGGAAACTGAGGCCCATAGAGGGGCAGGGACTTGCCGAAGGTCACAGCCACTCAGAGGCTGAGCCAGAGCAGGACCCGCAGCCCAGAACTCTGCTCGTCCCTGCAGGGCAATGGGGCTGCTCTGGTCCCTGCCCTGGTTGGTTCCACCTCCACCCCAGGAAGGGGCAGGCAGAGGGCTGCCACCCAACTAGGTGTGGAAGCGGGTAGTTTGGGGGTCTCCCTGCTCCCTCACTCCTTTGTCCCCCATCTTTCCTGCTCATGAACTCCACCTGCCCCTCTCTGCCCCTCTTGCTCTCTACAGCTGCCAACATGAACCTGGATCGCATTGGGGAGCAGGCAGAGGCCATGTTTGGAGTGGGGTAAGGCCAGGGTTGAGAGGGATTG
Source organism: Pteropus alecto (assembly GCF_000325575.1). Taxonomy (NCBI): domain Eukaryota; kingdom Metazoa; phylum Chordata; class Mammalia; order Chiroptera; family Pteropodidae; genus Pteropus; species Pteropus alecto. The sequence goes on along the minus strand of NW_006432451.1, from coordinate 4,038,412 downwards.
TGTGTGAGGTTGGGTGGGTGATGCTGATACAGACTTGAGACCACCTGGGAATTGTCTGCATTTCCCAAGGCTGTGGCTGGCCTCTCCCTCCTCTGTCATTCCCCTTGTGGCCCCTTACTGGTCTCTGGGCACAGGAGTCCTCCTGGCCATGTGCTCTGACCCTTCCTTGTCTGCCCAACCCCAGTGAAATAGGGGCCACTTGGGTCCCAGTGTCATTGTGGTCATTCCCCTGCCTCCATGCAGAGCAGTTGTGCCTATGTGCATCAGGACTTGGCCAGGTAGCTGGAAGGACGTCTATCTCCCAACCCCTTTTCCTCCAGGGATATAGAGCGGCCTGCTCTACAGAGGGCTCAAGTTGGAGGGGTCACCTAGGAATTGGGGGCTCAACCATTTCTTTGCCACGCCTTTGGAGTCTAGTGAAGCCTTTGGACCCCTTCTTAGATGGCGTTTTTAAATTCATAGCACCAACCAGTGGCATTGAGATACAGTTATCAAAATATTGAAGAAATCAAATTTTAAGTGACAGTTATATATGTGCCTGTTTATTAACACGTTAAATAAAAAACTGCTGGGGTGTAATTAGTACCATTACTTCGAAGTGGTGATGGATGGAAAGGCTATTTTGCAATTTCTGTAACAACTCTAAAGTGATGTGAAAAATCTGTGATTTTTATTGGTGACAAAGTCATAGGTACCGCTAATTTTTTCTCATTGAAGAAAGTGCTACATTTTGGTTAGGGGTTGGTAAAAACAAAGATGTAGTTTTTTCCCCATCTCTGTTCACGGCCCCAACTTCTGTCCATGAATCCCCTTGAATCCCTGCTTCAGTTGTTTAATCAAAGGGAGTCCTGTGGGACCTCCGGGAGCATGAGGGTCACTTGGAGAGCTCAGGGCAGTGGCTATTTGTACACTGGTGAGGAAATGTCAACATTTTTTGCAAATATTATACTGGGCACTACATCTGCTGGATGGGTGGCAGGGAGTGTGCTTGCCCCTCGGACAGCAGGGTGCATGCCAACCCTGCCCACACCCGGTGCTGCAGGAAGACAAGCAGCATGCTGGAGGTGGACGACGAGGGCGGTCGCATGTTCCTGCGTGTGCTCATCCACCTCACCATGCACGACTACGCGCCGCTGGTCTCAGGGGCCCTGCAGCTGCTCTTCAAACACTTCAGCCAGCGCCAGGAGGCCATGCACACCTTCAAGCAGGTGCTGCCCCTGCCTCAGCAACCCCACCCTCAGGGAGTGGGGAGGGAGGCCCGAGGACCACCTGGCCCTGGTACTGAGCAGGCAGGCTGCCTTGGCCACGCACTGGCCTGTGCCGGGCACTGGCAAGATGGAGGAGGAGCTCACAGCTCCAAGGGGAGCTTGAGGTGCACAATTGGGGTTCTCTGCCTTGCTGAGTTCCTTAAAGGTGAGGGCCACATTTTGGCCACTTTTATCTCCTCCCAGCCTGGCTCAAGGCCTGTCATTTCTTAAGATGTGGCAAGCACTTTACAGTTTGCAAGCTCTATTGCATGCACCTTTGCTAAGTGCTTCAAATCATGTCTGGCACGCAGTTGGCCCTCACTAAGGTGACTGGTTTTGTTATTGCGATGTCGTATGATCTCGACGGCTCCTTGTGAAATGGGACTGGCATTTAACAAGTGCTTGCTCTGTACCAGACACTGAGCGTTGGACGTGCATTCATGGAATTCTCTCAGCAGCCCTCACAATGTGGTTGCTGTTCTTATCCCTGCTTTACAGAGTGGGGAGATCAAGTCCCAGAGAGCCTTCCTCTCTTATCCACTGATCCAGATTGGATAAGGTGGGAGTCAGGGTTCAGGTCCCCCTCTTCCAGTCAGCATTTAGCTATGTCAGTATGCTCTGCCCTGCCCTGGTTAGGGTCTGAGTGAACAGTGACAGCCCTAGCAGCATGTGACATGAGGCAGTGAGTAACTGAAGCCAGGTGATGAGGCTGCTCACGACAGGGAGTGCAAGGATGCCTGCAGCCATCAGGGTAGGCTTCTTGGAGGTGGTGGGCTTGTGGCAGGGCCATTAACACTGAGCAGGATTTGGCTCAGTGGAAAAGAATGGTGGTGGGGCAGAGATGCCAGGAGCAGAAACCTGGAGCAGAGTAGGCTCCAGGAGTCTATGAGGCAGCGGACCTGTGGTACCTGTCTCACCATGCAAGCCCATCCATGACATTCAGGTGCAGCTGCTGATCTCAGCCCAGGATGTGGAGAACTACAAGGTGATCAAGTCGGAGCTGGACCGGCTGCGGACCATGGTCGAGAAGTCGGAGCTGTGGGTAGACAAGAAGGGCAGCGGCAAGGGTGAGGAGGTGGAGACAGGTGCTTCCAAAGACAAGAAGGAGGTGCGTGGGTTTGCGGGGAGCTGGGATGGGGATCCCTGGCACGGCTGGGCTTGGCTGACCCCAATTCCTTGTGCCCTTAGCGGCCCACAGATGAGGAAGGCTTTCTGCCCCCGCCTGGGGAGAAGAGCAGTGAGAACTACCAGATCGTCAGGGGCGTGAGTGGCTGGGATCCTCAGGGATGGGGTCTGCCTGCCCTGGAGGCTTTGAGGGCCTGGCCTCTTCCTCCTCCCAGCTCTGCCGGCCACTGGCCCTCAAAATAGACATCTTCCAGCTTTTCCTGCATGTTAAAAACAACCCTGCCAAAGTCCAGATGGAATTATTTTAAAGCCGAAAGAATTTAATGAAATTCCATTTCACAGTCACATTGTTTATTTACTTTTATGGGTGGAATTGAGTTTTTAATGCTCCCTTGCTTTATTATGATGTTCTGATTCAGTGGCTATGGCCTTCTTCTCCCTTCCTGTCCGCGATGTAAGCTGGGACCTAGCTGTGGTGGACAGGGCACTCTGAACAACCTGAAGGGTGGGCTGCGGGGAGGGGAAGCCTGAGAAAGAAAGGAAGGGGCTCTGGGCTCACTCCTCTCCCCCACCAGATTCTAGAGCGGCTAAACAAGATGTGTGGTGTCGGGGAACAGATGAGGAAGAAGCAGCAGCGGCTACTCAAGAACATGGATGCCCACAAGGTCATGCTGGACCTGCTGCAGATCCCCTATGACAAGGTGACCTCTGACTCCCAGGGCAGTTTCACCCTGAACCCTGACCATCGGATGCAAACCACACACTAATCCATAGATACATCCTGACTCCGCAATGCAAATTTAATATCATCTCAAGCTTTGACCCTCTGCCCCTTATCCTGATGCATTTTGACCTTGATTTGACCACAATCTCACTGTGATTCTTGACCCTGACCCTAGTTTCTATCTTCTTTTCTGGTCTAATCCTGATAATTTCAGCTTTGTCTTAACCTTTGACCCTTAGTCTTCTTACCTTGACCCGTGTTGACCCTAATCTGTCCTCAGCCTCTCCCTGACCCACAGTGTCAACTCTGGCCTCCTCATCCTGACCTCTGACTATGGCTTCTGACCCTAGCCTTACCTTGACCTCGTACTCTGACCTGTTCCCAGGCTCACCTAGGCCCCTGACTCCAAACTTAGTCTCATCTTAACCTTTGACCCTTCACCCTTCGCCTTGACTGACCTTGATATTGATCTGTCCCAAGCCTCACCCTGACTCTTGACCCTGACACTACCCCAGTGTTCACCTGACCCTGACCCCTTAGCCTTACTTCCCTACTCCAGCCTCATCTCAACCTCTGACCTTTAGCCCCTCACATGCTTCCATATTCTGACCTGGAGGCCCAGCTTTCACCTTGAACCCAAGCTCTGACGCACCCTCACACCTGTCTGACTCAGGCCCCACACCTGGCCTTGCCTGCCTTCTGTGGTGGGCCCAGTACCCTTTCCCCTCTCTGCCCAGGGCGATGCCAAGATGATGGAGATCCTACGCTACACACACCAGTTCCTGCAGAAGTTCTGCGCGGGGAACCCTGGCAACCAGACCCTGTTACACAAGCACCTGCACCTCTTTCTCACGCCAGGGGTGAGGGTGCAGGGGTAGGGGCACCGGGGTGGGTGGGGTGGGGTCAGGACCCCCGCTTTCTGACGGACGTCCTGCCACCCAGCTCCTGGAGGCAGAGACCATGCAGCACATCTTCCTGAACAACTATCAGCTCTGCTCTGAGGTCAGCGAGCCCGTGTTGCAGCACTTTGTGCACCTGCTGGCCACCCACGGGCGCCACGTACAGTACTTGGACTTCTTGCACACTGTCATCAAGGCCGAGGGCAAGTACGTCAAGAAGTGCCAGGACATGATCATGACTGAGGTACGGGCAGGGCTGAGTGGCACATGGGACTCGGGTGGTGGCCTCAGAGGAAACTCGGGCGGCGGGAGAGAACCTGTGGGGGCCAGGCTCAGAATTAGAGACTTCACACAGTGGGTCATGAAAGGAACACTGGGGTGCTGGGTGTGGAGGGGCCACAGAGGGAGAACTAAGGTAAAGAGGCAGGTCTCATAGAGCTCAGGCTGCAGCCTAACAACGCAAGTGGGACCCAGTAAACTTAGAACTCACACATACATTCCTTCATTTATCATTTATTATCATTTATTTAAAAATCATGAAGCACCTGCTATGTGTTAAGGACCATGTACACCTGGGGAAGTCAGTCAAGTATAAGCTTGGAGGGAATGGGGGGACATGGACCAAGTCCTTTGTGCTCATTGCTAGGGCCCCAGCGTCTGGCACATAGTAGGTACTCAGGAAATACCTGATAACCGAAAACAAGAAAGGTGTGAAGGGCTGAGTTTAAATCTGGAACAGACATGGTCTCTGCCCTGGAGCATCTTACAGTGAAGGATGGGCAGGGGAAAAAGGAGCCAACACTAAAGTGAGATGAGACACTGTGTACTGGAAGTGCTGCACAATGTTAATTATTAATTGCTATTATATTACTGTGAATAACATAATCGCTACATGAGGGAGATGCAGTGTGTGCTCTGCAAGGGTTTAAATTAAATGCTGTGGGAGCACAAGGGAGGGAGGGGGTGAGCTGGGTAGGGGCAGGATTAGAAAGGTCTTCCTGGAGGAGGCACCTCTGAGACAAGCCCCAGTGGGA
>NW_006432451.1:4011148-4032911 GCF_000325575.1 Pteropus alecto | reverse complement strand
CTAGGGGAAGATGGGGGACTTTCTGGGTCCAGGGTTCGGTGTCCCTGATGGCAGAAGTGTCCCTGAGGGCCAAAATCTCAGGCAGGAGAGGGTTTCCTGAGTGTAGGGTGAAGGCAGGGGTCATGGTCCCAATCTCTCCCTGTGGGCGGGAGAGGGGTAGGGCCCAGGCCCTGCTGGACTGAGGGGTCTGACACGTGTCCCCCTGCTGCATGCAGCTGACCAATGCAGGTGACGACGTGGTTGTGTTCTACAATGACAAGGCCTCACTGGCTCACCTGCTGGACATGATGAAGGCCGCTCGGGACGGTGTGGAGGACCACAGCCCCCTCATGTACCACATCTCCCTGGTGGACCTGCTGGCTGCCTGTGCCGAGGGCAAGAATGTCTATACTGAGATCAAGTGCACCTCCCTCCTGCCCTTGGAGGACGTGGTGTCTGTGGTTACGCACGAAGACTGTATCACTGAGGTGGGCCTGTGTGTCTTCTCGGGGACACTGGGGACTGGGAGAGGTGGCTGGGGGTTGGGGGAAGTGCTTGGGAGAAGAGGGAGTATAAAAACCAGGCCAAGCAGCCTTTTAGCTCTGCATGGAGGGGCAGGAAGAGGGAGGTAAAGGAAAGTAGGGAAGTGGACAGGAACTGGTAGGCTCAGGGAAGGCAGGTGGGATGTGGACCGAGAACAAGGGGAGGTCAGGAGGAATTGTGAACTTGTGGAGAGGTGACCTGGGTGGGCAGCCCTTCATGTGCTTCTGACCTCCCACCCCGGCTGCCCAGGTGAAAATGGCCTACGTGAACTTTGTGAACCACTGCTATGTGGACACGGAGGTAGAAATGAAGGAGATCTACACCAGCAACCACATCTGGACACTCTTTGAGAACTTCACCCTGGACATGGCTCGGGTCTGTCCCTGTGGGGGCGTGGGCCTGCAGGCGGCCAGGGGTGATTGGGGGGCCTGGGCAGCCTTCCAGAGGGTGGGAGTGGTGGCGTCCTATGTGTTGGACACTCCCAGGCATCTATCTCTCTTCAACCCAGGTCTGCAGTAAGCGAGAGAAGCGTCTGGCTGACCCCACCCTGGAGAAGTATGTGCTGACCGTCGTGCTGGACACCATCAATGCCTTCTTCAGCTCCCCATTCTCTGAAAACAGCACCTCCCTACAGGTGTGCTTCTGCCCCAGGCAGCTTTTGCGTAGGAAAGGGGGAAAATCAGCATATATATTTATATTTGCTCCTCGTGAGTATAAAGATACTGCAGGAGGATAAACAAGAGTATTAGTTATCTGTGCAGTATAACAAATGATCCCAAATTATTTAGCAGTTTAAAACAACAAACATTTATCATCTCACAGTTTCTGTGATCAGGAATTACAGTGGGAAGTGGACCCTAAAACAGGAATTCCTAAATTCACTTGGTGTGATGGATCCTGGGGTGGCAGGGGATGCCAGGCAGCACTTACCAAGGACAAGGTGGGCGTGCTTCCCACAACGGACAGCAGAGCCAAAGCAGGAACTGGGAGAGTCTGATGCACAGAGCACTTTGGTTTTGATCATGGTGTCCCTAGAACTGAAATAGGCAGCCTTCAAAAGTCTTACCTATCCGTATAAGCAGAAAAGCTCCTGGCTAGTGAGCAGAAGTTTGACTTGACTCACTGAATCATAGCCCCTCAGTCAATTCCCAGACTTCACAGCCCCAGAGCCTCTTGAATGAAAGAGCCGCCAGGTTCCCTTGAGGAAGGAGCCTGCTACACCACCTGAATCATACAGTAACCCTGGAGGGATACAGAAGAAACGGATAAAAGGGGCTCCCTACAGGTGGAGGGGTCGAGGGATAGTGCTGCTGAGAGTGGTCAGAAAAATGGTGGGTCCCACTCTCTCAGCAAGGGTGGGTTTATTTTGACACACATGCGTTTGGGCCCTGGGATCTCTCTGGGACTGTGGGACGCTGGTAATTTGCAGTAGCTTTCCCTGCTTCTCACCAGCCCCGAGGCAAAATGTGAGAGGATAGGAGTGATGGGGTCAAAGGTCGGGGCGAAACTTCTCAAAGTATGTCTTTTTATTACCTTTGGGTTTTTGAACCATGTAAATATATCACCTTTTCACAAAATTAATTTGTTTAAAAATATTTTTAAAGAAAAGGGTCAATGATAGGGAGATAAGTCCCAGGCCTAGACCTTGAGGAATTCTCGCAGGGCTGCCATGTACAGTTGGGCAGGTGGTGCACTGCTGAAGGAAGAGGGTGCCTTTTTCTCACTGGCAGGTAGCACATGGCAGCCATTGGAAGCTCTCTCCTGCCACCCATGCCCATTCTCCATGGGCTCTGGTCCCTGGGGCTGGGGCTGCCCAGGGTGGATGGTGGGCCTGGCTGCAGTAGCAGATGTGTTGTTTCTTGCAGACACACCAGACAATCGTGGTGCAGCTGTTGCAGTCCACCACACGGCTGCTCGAGTGTCCATGGCTACAGCAGCAGCACAAGGGCTCCGTGGAGGCCTGCATCCGGACCCTCGCCATGGTGGGTGAGTGTGCCACGGCCGCTGCCTAGCTCCCACCACCCCTCCCCTCCCTTTGCCACAGGGACACCTGCCCTCACAATAAACACGTTATCCCTAAGCTCACCCTTCATCTGCTCCCAGATGGTTCTCAGTAAGTCCTTCTTGGTGTCTAACTGGCATCTTAGCAATTGAGAAAAGCTATTTTCTACCGAGTCAGCTCCCCGGAGGAAGATGCTGGATGACATTCCCCAACCAGAGCTTCTAGTGCTTGCGCTGGTCTCAGGCAGGAGAGGCTTGTAGGTTGTTAAGGAGAGTTGGGGAAGGGGAAAAAAAGGTGGGAGGGAAACGGGGAGGGGTCAGGGTGGATCTAGGATGGAATTAAAGAGGCAGAAACTCCCTTTTTTACCGAAAAAGGGGAAGAGGGCATATTAGTCCAAGTGGGGCCAGGTGGGGGTCCCTGTACCTGAGACCCTCGGTCTAGTTCATCTTGTCCCCCAGTATGGCAGCCTTGGGCCTGGCACCTATAGCTGGCTTAGCCTTCTCACCCCTGACTAGCCCTTCAGTACCTACTACCCCTCTCCCCACCCAGCCAAGGGCCGGGCCATCTCGCTGCCCATGGACCTGGATGCCCACATCAGCTTGCTGCTCAGCAGTGGTGCCACCTGTGTGGCTGCTGCCCAGCGGAATGCTTCCAACTACAAGGCAGCCACAAGGGCCTTTCCCAGAGTCATCCCCACCGCCAACCAGTGGGACTACAAGAACATCATTGAGAAGCTGCAGGTGGGTGTGAGGCATCCGTCATGGTAGTGGCTTTGGAAGGGTGTGTTTTTGAGGAGCATCCCTTCCCAGGAAGGGGCTGGTCAGCTCGTTCCCTCCTTAGGGGCTGCTAAGTGCTGGTCCGGGGCAGGGGACTAAGGGGCATCATTCCAGGAAAGCGAGGAGAACCCAGGTGTCTTCTAGTGGGGTTGGTGTTCATAAAGAGGATCAGAATACCCCTCAGTCCTGAGAGCACCTTTCTGTTTATGCAACACATTTCTGTCCACTGTCTTGGCCTGTACAGGGAGTGTGGTAGCCTGTTATCCCCACATGGCAGGAGACAGAGGTCCTGAAAGGGCAAGTGATTTGCCTGAACAGACAGATGTCATGCTTTGTTCAGGGCAGCTCTGTGGGCCCAGGACCCCTCAGACAGGTGTGGGGCAATCTGTAGGGCTGTTTGTTGTTGGGGCATTGGGAATGGCAGTCAAGCCTCAGTCATCTCTTGGGCCTGGGTGGCCTGTACGCCGCCCGGCGGTGACCCTGTCCTGCCTACCCCAGGACATCATCACAGCCCTGGAGGAGCGCCTGAAGCCCCTGGTGCAGGCTGAGCTGTCTGTGCTGGTGGACGTCCTGCACTGGCCGGAGCTGCTCTTCTTGGAGGGCAGTGAGGCTTACCAGCGTTGTGAGAGTGGGGGCTTCCTGTCCAAGTGAGTAGGATGCTGGGTGGGGGTGGAGAGGTGGCAGGGTAGCAGCAGCCTGCGACAGGGAAGGGCCCAGCAGGGACTAGATGGTCCAGAGGTCAGAGGGCTACGGGGTGTTCCTGCCAGGGGTGGGGCAGGGGCAGTGGCTGGAGGGAGGCAGCGGAGGCTGCCCTGACATGTCCTCCTTCCCCACCGGCCAGGCTGATCCAGCACACCAAGGACCTCATGGAGTCAGAGGAGAAACTGTGTGTCAAGGTGCTGCGGACCCTGCAGCAGATGCTACTCAAGAAGACCAAGTATGGGGACCGGGTGAGTGCCCAGGCGGGCTGGACAGCAGGTGGGCCTGGCCTGGAGCTCCAGGGGCTCAGGACTAGGATTGTTGGGCCAGTGGTTAAATGGTGAAATGTGCTAATGTGGGGCTTTGCTCCTTTTTCCTCCAGGGCAACCAGCTGCGTAAGATGCTACTGCAGAACTACCTCCAGAACCGCAAGTCCAGCTCTCGGGGGGACCTTCCGGACCCCATGGGCACTGGTCAGTACCGCCTCCCCCTCTGGGTAGCCCATTTGCCCAAGCCCTGGGCCCTCCCTCCCCCAACCCACTAGTTCCCTCTCAAGCGAGTTCCTCTATTCCAGGCCTGGACCAAGACTGGTCAGCAATCGCAGCCACCCAGTGCCGTCTGGACAAGGAGGGGGCCACCAAGCTGGTGTGTGACCTCATCACCAGCACCAAGAACGAGAAGATCTTCCAGGAGAGCATTGGCCTGGCCATCCGCCTGCTCGATGGTGGCAATACTGAGATCCAGGTGTGGAGTGGGTGGCTATGGAGTGCCAGGGGCTCACCTCCTTTGGGTGGGTGCCTCCTATTCAGGAAGGAGATAGTGTGCCAAGTCTTCAAGGCCATGGGGGCTTGGCTGCCAGGTTGGGTGCTGGCAGCCAGCACAATTCTGTTACCATGGGAGGCTCTAACTCCCATATCTTCCCTGTGTCACGTGGCTACTTCTCTATCCACACGCACCCCTCTCTGATCCAGCCAGGCCTCAGCCTGTCTCCCTACCATCTTGCCTGCCATTACGTCCACCATTCTTGCCTCTCAGACTCTGCTCAGGCCTCCTTCCTCCTTTTCCACATCCTCCTCAGCCTTTGTTGCCCAATTAGAGGTCTACCTCCTCCAGAAAGCCTTCTGTGATTGCTTTATCCTTTTCTGTCTGTCTGTCTGCATCAAGTGCATTTTGTGTACCTGGTAGTGTTCTAGGTGCTGAGTATTCAGCGTGAACAAAAGAGACAAAATCCATATTCTCTTGGCACTTATATCCTAGTGGGGACAACAGTCAGTAACTGTAATCCCTATGTAACATGGAGAGCATGACGGACAGTGATCATTCAGGCAGGGGGCTTAGGATGTGCCACCACAGGGGTATCTTAAATGGAGTGTTCAGGGAAGGCCCTGGAAGTGAGCATGTGCACAATGGGCAGTGTACACTGGGCAGAGCAGGCTGCTGGTACAAAGGCTGTGAATAAGCAGTGGCTGATGTGGCTGGAAGGGGCTGGAGGAGTCGTGAGTGGTATGGCTCGGGGTCAGAGAGGTGGCAGGCCATCATGTGGCCTGGTGGGCACTGTGAGGAATGGCTTTTCCTCTGGGTGAGACAGGGCCACTGCAGGGTTTCGAGTGGAGGAGGAACATGACTCAAATGTCAGTGGGACCCCTGGCTGCTGTGTGGGAACAGATGAAGGGTAAGGCAGATGCAGAAGGTGGTCAGGAGGCTGGTGCTAGCCTTCAGCATCATAGTTACAGCAATGACAGGCCCTTTCTTCCTCACCGCCCCCCACCCTTGCCTTAGTCACAGGGCACAGAGGTGTCTCTGGGTCCCCCAGCCTCAGTCTGGTTTGGGTGTGTCTGGGGGCCCGTCTGTGCCTGATCCTTGTCCCTGTAGCACAAGATGGAGGCTCCTGGGGCCTCGCCAAGTGCTGCTACCCCCCATCTCACCGTCCACCCCCAGAAATCCTTCTACAATCTGATGACTAGTGACAAGAAGTCAGAGCGCTTCTTCAAGGTGCTGCATGACCGCATGAAGCGGGCCCAGCAGGAGACCAAGTCCACAGTGGCTGTCAACATGAGCGACCTGGGCAGTCAGCCCCGTGAGGACCGGGAGCCAGCAGACCCCACTGCCAAAAGTCAGGATTGGGGCCAGGGACACAGGGGAACAGGGTGGGAATGCTGGGTGGGGTCGGAGGGTACAAGGTGAGAGTATCACAGGGCAGGGATAAGGGCTTAGAATGTGTGGGAGGGGGCTCAGTGTGGGAACACAGAGTGAGGATGAGGGTCTGGCTACTTCAGGAGCCCCAGCCTCACCAGGCCTTGTCCTGCAGGCCGAGTGGCCTCCTTCTCAATGCCTGGCTCCTCCTCCCTCTATTCGCTGAGTCCCAGCCTGCGCCGGGCGCATGAGGTGGGCGAGCGTGTGCAGAGCAACGAGATGGGCATGTCTGTGCTCATCATGCAGCCCATCCTGCGCTTTCTGCAGCTGTTGTGTGAGAACCACAATCGGGACTTGCAGGTGAGCATTTCGCCACACACCCGCCCCTTTCCCTGCCATCCAGCCAGCACGTGGACCCCACCCCTGCCATCCAGCCATGCACTGTCATCCTCTGGCCTGGGCACCACTGCTCTGTGGCTGGTGATCCCCCGCCCCTGCAGCGCACAGGATCATGGTTCCCCGGCAGGCCTTTCCCCGCCTGCTGGAACTGTGCCACGCCCACCCTCTGCTCTGCAGAACTTCCTGCGCTGTCAGAACAACAAGACCAACTACAACCTGGTGTGCGAGACGCTGCAGTTCTTGGACATCATGTGCGGCAGTACCACGGGAGGCCTGGGGCTGCTGGGGCTCTATATCAACGAGGACAATGTGGGTCTTGTCATCCAGACCCTGGAGACCCTCACTGAATACTGCCAGGGCCCTTGCCATGAGAACCAGGTGAACTGTCATGGGGTATGAGCAGCACGGTCAGTGGCAGTATAGACGGGTGGGAGGATGGCGTAGGGAGGATGGAGCACCCTGGGCAGGGGAGAGATTGAGGCTTCTGGAGCCGCCATAATTCTGAGAGGCCTGGGCCGCTCGTCTCTGTACCCCTCCCCACTCCACCGCTCCTGCTAGACGTGCATCGTGACGCATGAGTCCAACGGCATAGACATCATCACTGCACTGATTCTCAATGACATCAGTCCCCTGTGCAAATATCGTATGGATCTGGTGCTGCAACTCAAGGTGGGGCCTGTGGCAGCCCATGTAAGTGTGCATGGGTGTGCGCGCGATGTGTGTGCACATATGTGACATGTGTCGAGTGTGTCTTAGCATGCAATGCAGGTACCACGTGTGTAAGTGGGTGGCTGTGTATACAGGTTGCATGTGTGTGATATGTGAGCAAACATGCTGGATGTGCACTTACTTTAGAAGTAAACATATTCTTAGTTTATCCCAGGGTCACCTGTTTATATGCCTGCTGTTTGGGGGGTTGAGTGTGGCTGCCACAAGGCGGGGTACAGGGTGAAGGTGGCTTGTGGGTGGCCTAGATATGCAGGATACTTCTCAGTAAGCCCTGGGGAGTAGGGGCCTGGGAGAGGCTGTTATGGATTGCTCAGCAGAGGAGGTTGTGGGGCACGTGGTGGGGCCCTCAGACTGTGGCCTGTCTCCCCCTTCTCTCCAGGACAATGCCTCCAAGCTGCTCCTGGCTCTTATGGAGAGTCGGCACGACAGTGAGAACGCTGAGCGCATCCTCATCAGCCTGCGGCCCCAGGAGCTGGTGAGGCTGGGCTGGTGAGGCTGGGCTGGTGGCAGGTGGAAAGGTGCCATTGGTGGAGTGTGTGGGCATGGGGATTAGGTCCCAGCCTGCCCTATTCCCCAAGAAGAGGGCATTCAAACAGTCACTGCCCCTCTAGGTGGATGTCATCAAGAAGGCCTACCTGCAGGAGGAGGAGCGTGAGAACTCAGAAGTGAGCCCACGTGAAGTGGGCCACAATATCTACATCCTGGCACTGCAGGTAGCAGCCCTACCCATTGGCCCCGTCCCTAGCAACCGTGTGCCCCAGCAACTACGCTCAGTGACAGAGCACTGCCTTCTTGGTCAGCTCTCCAGGCACAACAAACAGCTGCAGCACCTGCTGAAACCTGTGAAGCGCATCCAAGAGGAGGAGGCTGAGGGCATCTCTTCCATGGTGGGGGCTGGGATAGGGCTGGACATGGGGCCGGGGCTTGGGTCTAAGGGCGTGGCTGGGCAGGGGAGCGAGTGGGCAGTTATCTGGGGGTGAAGCTGGGAATTGAGGTGGGACTATGACCCGAGGGTTGGGATGATGGCAGAGCTGAGACCTGAGGATGAAGCTGGAATTAGAAATGAGGCTGGGGATGTAGGATGGATCTGAATAAAGAGCCAGGATCAGAGAGCAGAGCTAGAATTGAGGGAGCAGGGCTTGGGACGACTGGTATCCAGGGGTGACAGTGGGACTTAGAAATAGGAACAAGGCTAGGGTGGTTCTGCATGGGTCTGGAAGCCTGGAGCAGGACCTAGGGCACACCTGGCCAGGACTTCGGAGGATGCTGACTGTCCTATAGGATTGTCTGGGTGTGGGTCTCTCATTCTCTCCTACCCCTTTGGGACTGGGTCCTAGTTGGACTGGACTGGGTCTGTTCTGGCTGTGGGGGGTATCACTCACTGGGGTGTAGTTCAGAGCTGGGTTCAGGCTTTTCTGTGGCGGCTGCTGGGGCTGACCTCAGCGTCCTCCTCACCCCTAGCTCAGCCTCAACAACAAGCAGCTGTCGCAGATGCTCAAGTCCTCACCACCTGTGCAGGAGGAAGAGGAAGACCCCCTGGCCTACTATGAGAACCACACTTCCCAGATTGAGGTAGGGCCCAAAGGCAATAGAGGCATAGGAAGGGAACCCTGAGCTCAGCCTTTGGTGACCTCAGCCCAGGTGTGACCACGTGCCTGTGTGCACCCAGATCGTGCGGCAGGATCGCAGCATGGAGCAGATTGTGTTCCCAGTGCCCGGCATCTGCCAGTTCCTGACGGAGGAGACCAAGCACCGGCTCTTCACCACCACGGAGCAGGACGAGCAGGGCAGCAAAGTGAGCGACTTCTTCGACCAGTCCTCCTTCCTGCACAACGAGATGGAGTGGCAGCGCAAGCTTCGCAGTGAGGACCCCATTGGGATGGGAGGGAAGGGCAGGGCCTGGAGCTGCTTGCTCCCCTCATGCCCCCTGATGCCTCCCTTGCCTGCTGGTGGGTGGCCCACCCTCACCCCTAGGGAAGCTCCAATCCTGGAGCTTGTGCAGGCAGTGGGCCCACGTGGAGTGGGCAAACGGTATTAATCAGGACCCCTCCTTACGCCATCCCACTACCACCCTCCCCCTGTAGGCATGCCACTGATCTACTGGTTCTCTCGCCGCATGACTCTGTGGGGCAGCATCTCCTTCAACCTGGCGGTGTTTATTAACATCATCATTGCCTTCTTCTACCCCTACGTGGAGGGCGCGTCCACAGGTCAGGACAGGGGGCCAGCAGGCAGGGACCTCGGAGCCCATGGGCCCCTTTCCCAGGTTTGGACAGAACCGTCGGGCCAGCCTGGCTCTGAGGGGACCAGATGTGGAGTGGGGAGAAGCAGCCACTGCATTGCCCTCTGGGCTCCACATCCCATCATGGGGAGACACAGGTGTGGTCCAGTGGGACAGACAGGCTCCTTGACCTCTAGAGACAGTGCTCGCATGTGCACACATACAGACCAGAGACCAGATATGGGGCAGCAGCTGGAGATGGTCTCCTGCCTTAGGCCCAGAGATGCAGGTGTAAGGGGGTCCCTAACACTAGGTGACCAGGAACTTAACAGGGAAGGCTTCCAGGAAGGGGTGGTTTTTTGGGGTCTGTTGAGTGGTGGATTTGAGCGAGCCATGCTCAGCCCTGCTCCCTGGCCCCAGGAGCACTGGACTCCCCGCTCATCTCGCTGCTCTTCTGGATCCTCATTTGCTTCTCCATCGCGGTCCTGTTCACCAAGCGCTACAGCATCCGCCCCCTCATCGTGGCACTCATCCTGCGCTCCATCTACTACCTGGGCATTGGGCCCACACTCAATATCCTGGGTGCCCTTAATGTGAGTGCCCTGGGCAGCACGCCACCCCCCGCCCCCAGCCCCGGGCCACTCCCATGCTTGCCACGGTTAGACCTGAAGCTGGCCTGCTGGCTCCCAGCAGCTACTGTTCTGCCCTCCCCTCTTGTCCCTGGGTTGGGATCCCAAGCTTGTTATGGACCTGCAGTGGGGACCCCTCTGTGCCTTATCCATCTCCCTGCACAACCTGGGGCAGCTGGCACTCAGAGAGCCAGTCAGCCAGCCAGGAGTTGCTTTGGAGCCCCGGCTTCAGGCCTGCTCTGCACACAGTGTTAGACGCATTGTTCCCACTGAGGACAGCAGAGATTTATATATTATGTCAATTTCCTGACGGATGGAAATAAAGTGCCTTGAGTAAGGGTAGTACCTTTTCCTTAGTTACTGTCAAGGCTAAGGGTGGTCTTCTCTGACCCATCCTCCTTTACTTGTATCTCACTTTCTTCCAGAAAATGTGGGACCTAAGGGACTTCTCTATTCTAGTCCCAGGAGCCCAGATGCATTTCTGGAAGCATTTTCATTAATTTGTCTGCCAGGCTGAGCAGGAGCAGCTCAGATCTACTCCGCAGAAGGCCTGGCCTCTGGGCAGGGTACTGGGTGGGCAGGATAGCAGTGGGTCCCTGATCCCCATGCCCTGCACTTGCCTACAGCTGACCAACAAGATTGTGTTCGTGGTGAGCTTCGTGGGTAACCGTGGCACCTTTATCCGGGGCTACAAGGCCATGGTCATGGACGTGGAGTTCCTCTACCACGTGGGCTACATCCTGACTAGTGTCCTGGGCCTCTTTGCCCATGAGCTCTTCTATAGCATCCTGGTGAGACCTGGTTGGGGACCAAGCTGGGCAGGGGTGCGGGGCAGTTGGGGCTTCCCACAAGTTGCTCGCGGTTCTACAGCACCAGTCTCTGTCCAGTCTTCTTGCTGCTTGGGTGGACAGAATGGATTTCCAGATTCCTCCTCTGATTCAACCCATCCTAGCCTTTAAGGCCCTGAATGCCACTCCTGGCCCCTGTCTGATCTATCTTCCCTGTATGGTGCTGGTTTAAGCCTGGACTCTGGAATCAGTCCATCGTAGCTTGGTCACTACTAGCTGTGTGACTTCGGACAAGTTTCTTCAGTACCCTGTGCCTCAGTTTCCCCATCTGTGAAACAGGGATAATTAACAGCGCCTACCTCCTAAAATGATTGTGAGGACGAAATGAGCTAATGCACAAAATTCACACAGAGTGTGTCCTGGCATGTAGCAAGTACACTATAAGAGTTTGCTGTCTCTCTCCCTCTGTGTATCTACCTACCCCTGGGCCTCTCCCTTTCTTTGGCCTTAGAACTCCAGGTTCCTTTGAGAAGCCTTCCCTCCAGGCCCGCTGACCTGGCTATGCTTGCCTAAGCTCAGACCCTACTGGAGGAGGCTGTGGGAAACCACTGGTAGCTGGGCAGCCCTTGTTTCCAGCAGCGTTCCCAGCCCCTCAAGGCCCAATCCCTGCCCTGCAGCTCTTTGACCTCATCTACCGTGAGGAGACACTGTTCAACGTCATTAAGAGCGTGACCCGCAATGGCCGCTCCATCCTGCTGACTGCCCTGTTGGCCCTCATCCTCGTCTACCTCTTCTCCATCGTCGGCTTCCTCTTCCTCAAGGATGACTTCATCCTTGAGGTTGACCCACTGCCTGGCAACCACTCTAGAGGTCCGGGCCCCACTCCCGGGGAGGTGTGGGATGAGGCCCTAGGAGTGCTTATCCCCCCGGTCCCCTGCTTCAGTTTCTCGTCCTAGGTTCTCACACAACCGCCTCCCTGTTCCCTGGGACCAGCTGAGGGGATGGGAGAGCCTTGAGTCTCCAGCTCCCTAAGGAGCCACTTGATTGCAGACCCTGTCATTCATGTTAGACTCGGCATTTGCAGAATCTGCCCATGTGCCAGGCTTAGGGGGTACAGAAGCCCTCCCCTGCCCTTAGCGTACAGCCCAGTGGGGATAAGCATGAAGACCCTTTATTTCTAGCCAGAGTGGAGAGCTAGAGGATGTGATGCTGGGGGAAGAATCACAGGGATGATAAGGCCAGGCATTTGGGCCACCTTGTGACCTCATCCATGTCCCCTCCAGCCAGCCCTCTGGGGATGCCACATGGAGCTGCCACGTTCATGGACACATGCAGTAGGGAGAGCATAGACTGTGTCTCGGGGGTCTCAGTGCCTCAAGTCTTGGAAGGTGAGGGCAATGTGTCTCGGGAGTCTGGGTGCGGTGGGGGTCGGAGGTAGGTGGCCTGGCCTGGGTATGAACAAGGAACACTCCGCTTACAGAGGATGAGGAGCTGGACAACACGGAGCGGGCCTGTGACACCCTGCTGATGTGCATCGTCACTGTCATGAACCATGGGCTGCGCAACGGTGGCGGTGTGGGCGACATTCTCCGCAAGCCCTCCAAAGACGTGAGCACCCCTGCCCCACTCCCAGATCCACATGGCCCAAGCCCTGGCCGGGTCAGCAGCTGTGAGGGGCCTGCCCTCGGGTCATGGCCAGGTAGAGCAGCTTGGCCCCTTCAATCTTCCGTGTTAAAAGCTCTTCATCTGTATCCCCATTTTCCTGCTTTTCTACCTGGTCAGAGTGCAGTTATGTTGTTGATGAGCCATCCCCACCCCAGTCTGCTCAGTCACCCCCACCAGCTCACTATGGATGCTCCAAGGAAAGACCTTGGCAATGGAACTTTGCCCAGGCTGGGAAGGCATGAGTCAGCTGGTGGGCAGATCCCCGGGGCACACTGGCTTCATCTTAGAGGCAGAGCCCCAGTCCACAGCAGGGCAGGCAGGGTGGGGAGCTGAGTCAGCTTCATAAAGAGGCCTCAGGATTTGGCTCTGGCAGCCCAGCATTCCCAGAACAGCAGTCTGTCACCAGTCCCATGGGGGGTGAGAAGCCACCTCCCTGGCCAGACAGAGGGTTTCTAGAATATGTGAGGCCGGGTATCCTGAGGGCGGGGCAGAGGAGTTCAGCTCTGGCTCTTCCCCTAACCAGAAGTTAGGGGCAGGCACAAGCCTAGGCTGGCATCCTTTCTGAGTCCTCTGTTCCAAATCTATACTTGGGGGTGTGATTCTCATTCCGTGGGTCCACTCTGCCATCTTTAGGGCCCAGGGAGCTAGAGACCCTCATTTCGTTTAGCTGTGCACTGGGCCCCTCTGTTATAGCCCTGACCCTGCCTGAGCCCTGTCTGCCAGATGGACCCGGCACTGCTGAGCCCAGCCTCCCTGCCTTGCCCTGCAGGAGTCTCTATTCCCAGCTCGTGTGGTCTACGACCTCCTGTTCTTTTTCATTGTCATTATCATTGTGCTGAACCTCATCTTTGGGGTGATCATCGACACCTTTGCTGACCTACGCAGTGAGAAGCAGAAGAAGGAAGAGATTCTCAAGACCACATGCTTCATCTGTGGTGAGGCCTGGTTCCTGCCCCACAGAGGTTATGGCAGGGCCAGGGCAGCCTGTGGGCTGGGACATCATTTGGGCCAGTGGCAGCCTCAGTTTGGCCCTTCCCCAGATTCCTGCAGCCACAGGGAAACCCTGCTCTGGGACTGATGGCTTGATGGCTGTTCGCTCATCCCAGAAATGGGGACAATAGGACCCTGCCTGAATTCAGAGTAATAGAGGAAGAGGGAAAGGGCCTCAGAAACCATTCTTTTAAACCCTTTCAATTTACAGAGGAAACAGAAGTCCTGTCAGTGGCCTTGAGCCTCTGGGCTTTTCCCATCCCTGGTATGAAGTGCTGGTCCCTTCATCAGCCACCACAGGCTAAGGAACGGGTGTCACCTATAGGACAAATCTCTTAACCTTTTCCTTGGGTTAGAGGAATTCTGGCATTTGCTCCCATAGTCCTCAACTGCCATTGTGGAGGGCTGCAGCTGTGGCAGGGCGGGATCTCCATGGCTTTAAATAGAAGTGACCTAAATAGCCCAGAGTGGGCTGTCGCCTATGTTCATCAGACCTTTTAGCCTAAGAACAGATGTCCCTATTGCATCAAGAGGTGGTGTGTGCAGCAGCAGGTGGCCTCACAGTGGCTCATGGAGGCGGATGGTTTTATCCTCACCCTCTTCATCCTCAGGTCTGGAGAGGGACAAGTTTGACAACAAGACGGTGTCATTTGAGGAGCACATCAAGTTTGAGCACAACATGTGGAACTACCTGTACTTCATTGTGCTGGTCCGTGTGAAAAACAAGACGGACTACACGGGGCCCGAGAGCTACGTTGCCCAGATGATCAAGGTGTGGGCCCTGGAAGGGGGTGGCTGTGTCTGCCTGCACTGATCAGGGAGGCCTGGGGGTGGGGCGGGACAGCTGTGGACACTTGTTGAAAGGCCAACGTGGGAGCAGAGGAGCAGCTGGAGCCAGCCCTCAGTAACATGGGAGCTCGGCTAGCTGCCTGAGCTGCAGAGGGTCCTGCAGCTCTGTTGTCACGAGAAAGCCCTTGGCAAACCCATCAGACCCCAAGGACAGGTGTGGTACCCCTGGGCCCTGGGTGCCTAATGCTGAGGTGGCACGGAAGCAGGCAGACCTTGCCATGGCTGCTGCTCTGTGGACCATTTTGAGAGAGCCTTTGTAAGCTCAGTGAGAGGAAGGGCAGCTTCCCAAAGCCTGTATGGTCCCAGGCCGAGAGGGAGCCTGGAAAAACTTTATCAGGCTGTGGCGGAATCAAATTTAATATGTCCAAGTTCTGTTGTAACACAGGGAATGAAGTTAGTGAGTAAAAAATGGTCTTGTGGTGTTTTGGGTAAAGGAAGGCCATCAGTTCCATCAGATGTAGTGCATCTTCAAATTGCTACACAGCAGATAAATTGCAGGCTGAAAGAAAAGACCTATTTAGTGTGCAAAAAAGTTCTGTTTGTTTTTTAAGTCTGTAATTTGAACTGCTCTTTGAGTATAGGTTTATCAGTTGGTCTGAGAATTCAATTTGCCACAAGGAACTGGGAAAGTGCTTGGTGCCCCTCTCCCGCTCCTCCTCTGTCCTGAGAAACATGGCTTTCCCTCTCACATGTCAGATGCCAGTGTCCTCAGCAGGCCTCCCTCTCCCTCAGCATGCCATTTGTCTGACTTGCATTTTCCTGGGGTGTGTGGCGTGGGGTGTGCATGTCAGGGTGGGGTGGGGAGAGAGGAAGGAAGGAAGGAAGGAGATTCAGGGTCTGGGTGCAGAGGCCTTCCCTCCACCTCTCGAGGAGTGTTGTGAGAGTAAACAGATGGTGCTGATAGCAGTGAAAGACTTGAGGCAGTCTAACGGAAGTCAGCCTGTCACAGTGCCATAGCCTTAATGCCTGAAGAGTGTTCACTGCCAGCTCACTCTGGCCCCGGGGAGGACCCTGGTCAATTCAGACTGTCCCATGACACA
Organism: Pteropus alecto; assembly: GCF_000325575.1. Lineage (NCBI taxonomy): Eukaryota > Metazoa > Chordata > Mammalia > Chiroptera > Pteropodidae > Pteropus > Pteropus alecto. The sequence goes on along the minus strand of NW_006432451.1, from coordinate 4,017,469 downwards.
TCCCTGGGGAGTACTTTTGTCGAGGGCGTGGCAGCAGGCTCCCCCTGCATTACTGCTTTTCAAAACGAGGGCTTCCTAGGCCGGGCCCAAGCTTGCTCACTGTATTGGTGATCTTTTTCAGAACAAGAACCTGGACTGGTTCCCCCGGATGAGGGCCATGTCGCTAGTGAGCAACGAAGGGGAGGGGGAGCAGAATGAGATCCGGATTCTTCAGGACAAGCTTAACTCCACCATGAAGCTGGTGTCCTACCTCACTGCCCAGCTCAACGAGCTCAAGGAGCAGGTGTGCACCCCAGCCCTATCCTAGCACCACCCTTGGGGTTCCATACTGGGCAGCCTCAGACTGTCACAGCCTAGCCTGCCATGGGGGAGGAGGGAGTAGGTGCTGGGGCCTTCCTGTCCCACATTTCTTCCTGGTCCTTGTTCTTGGGTCTGGGGTAGAAGACAGGTCCCAAACACGTCCTCCCTTCTGGGGAAAGCTAGACTAGGGGTTGCAGCCCCCATTCCTGAGCTCCTGAAAGACATGGCCAAGAGGAACTTTGGTGCAGGTGTGAGCCCCACCCTTTTTAGCAGTGGCTAGGAAGTCCCTCCAAAGGGTTCATTGGTGATAGTAAGAGGTCAAAGCATCCTTCTGCTTCTCAAGATGCTCTTTTGCCTAGAGCATCTTCCTTTCCATCTGGCAGCGACAATGAGGTTAGGCAGCCCCTTTTAGGTAGGGTGGTTTCCCAGCTGCACCAAATTAGGGGTTTGCGACATGCTAATTAAGGATGAAGGTTTGGGGCTGACATCCTCACTGCACCCTGAGGGCCTCGGCCTACTGCCAGTGCTGAACGGCAGCTGGGTCCATGGTGGGAGGGTGGGTGCCAGCCCCTCTGCAGTTCTTGTGGAGAGATGGTCCCGGGTGGCCTGACCTGTTAGCATCTGTTTAACTCTAGATGACAGAGCAGCGGAAACGCAGGCAACGCCTGGGCTTTGTGGATGTCCAGAACTGCATGAGTCGCTGAGAAGAGCCATGGAAAGCCCCATCAAAGGCCCAGACGGGATGTTTGTCACTAGAGAGCTGTAACTGGGAACATTGCCCCTTTTCTCTGGTCAGGTGGCCCAGCCAGCCTACCAGCCTCTCAAAGGCTAGGTGCCTACCCAGCCTTCAGCTCTTAATCTGCCAGACACTCCCCAAGCGTACCCAAGATCTGACCAGCATGGAGAGGATGGCCTCAGAGCTGACAGTCCTGCCCTAAGACTCAGATACTCAGTGGGACTCAATTTACCTTAATGCCTTAGAGCAAAGTAAGTCCTCTTAAAGGACTACTGCTTGGCACTTGTCCCTTAAAGCAGTAACTGACATTCCTTTGTACTACTCCTCGTGGGTGATGAGTGGGGCCGCCTCTTTCTTCCAAGCACTACATTTTAGTTGCTGCCTACCTCTGGGGGAGGTGCAGTAATGCTGTTGCTAGTGATTCTAGGGCTTTGTTAAGGAGCTTATTCACAGGCTGTGCTCAGCCCTGCTCAGCCCTGCCCAGCCCTGCCCAGCCCTGCCCATGGCCACACAGCTCCCACCGTGCCTTGGATGTGCTGTAGACAGTGTAAATGTGTGTCCCAGGTGGAGCAAGGATGGAGACCTTTGCTCATGGGACCTGTCTCTTCCTGGGCCTCCTGGAGAAGAGTCACAGACCTGGTGACAGGGCTGGGGTATGTTAGAGTGGATGGTTTTTGACTGCTTGTTTTTTTTCCTTTTGGTGTAATGTTTTACAAGTCTTTTGGCCTGAGAACTAATATGTTAATTGCCTTAAATAAATTAATAGAAATATAGTCCATTAGAAAGAGGTGTGTTTCCTATACCCCCAGTGTACCAGTGTCGTACACTGGTAGAGGACAAAATACGAGCCCTTGTCCGCTGGCCCCGCCTTACCTAGAGCTCTCGGGAGATGCTCCGAGTTACCCTAACCACAGTAATTCCTAACCAGGGGTCCCTGGACAGAACTAGAACTGTATTGCAATATAACTGGTTTATGTCATAATCCTGTGTATTTTATTATATGCATTCCAAGACATACAGAGGAGTCCAGGTACAAATGAGATGAAGAACCCATTTCCACTTCTCCATGAGGGGTGCTGTTGATCCCTGCCCCACCACTCCCCAGCCTGGTTTTTGACAAGAAAGCTCAAGAATGAATTGTGAAGGTCTACTAGTAAGAGCTAAGGTTTCATGGAATAATAAGGTGACCCTGTGTATGTCCCCGGCCAGCGAGCCCCTGTCCTGTGACCTCCAAAGAACCCGCCCAGAATGCTGAAACCACCGCAACCCAAGGCCCCCACTGGCCAAGGCCTGTCTGCAGCTCTTCTCTGTACCTTAAAACAACTTGGAACATATGTTTTCTGCAAGGCCAGGGGCAGAGGACCAAGCTCCATCCTTCTGAGTCAGGGAAATGAGGGCCAAGCAGGCTTTTCTCATGTCTGCTGTACCTCCCTCCTTCTGCTATCTATTTGCGACAGGATGCCTTCTTCAATATTTACTGCTATTTTTGGCTATCTCCCAGGAGCTCCTACAACAAAAGGGAGCTGGAGAATCTTGCCAGAAGCCAGCCAGACCCCTGTTGACAGGTGGGGCTCCCGTGGCTGAGCAGGAAGCACCTTGTCCAGAGGCCCTGTCACCTTCCCTTCTCAGGCCCAGGCAGAGTGCAGTGTTTCCTCCCTCTGGGAGACTTCCCTGCCCTAGCTGGAGGGCAGGGCGGATGCTTAATGGCATCTCTTCTCAAGCTGAAGCATTCTTTTGAGCAATAAGGGCTTCCTTTCTGAGGAGGCTAGATGAGATTCCCAAGGAGGCCAGGGGGAAATCGGGGCAGTTTTATTTATGATGGCAACATACAAGACTCCACGCTTAGGTACGTGGGCGAGATAAGGACTGAGCCCAGGCCTTATGCTTCTCCTCAGGACTTCTGGGGCTAAATTTCTCCTGCAGTTTCTTCCATATGCCTTTATTTATATCCTTAAACTCTTCCAGGGTGTCTGCAAAAGGGCAAGACAAAAAAAGAGAGACTAAAGTCTAAAATTTGATTACTTACATTGGCCCCACAAGGCTTTTGCATGAGACCCAACTTCTGAAGCAAATCAGATAGGTATTAGAAAAATGACTGCTGGCATGAAATGAGTGCTTATGAACCAGGACCATGCTAAGCAAAATGCATTCTTACATCAACATCTAAGCAGGGTCCCTGATACCCTGCTTCACATGAGTGAGTAAAGAAATGGCACTGGTGTCAGCTGTGCAACCCACAGGCCAAGATGCTCACTCTCAAAACCTGGCCTCTGTCACACAGACCTTACTGTCTCCATTTTTCAGATGAGGAAACTGAGGCAGAGGAAGGCTAAATAACTTGCTTAGGTCACACAGCTAGAAAGTAAGTGATAGAGCTGGCACTTGAACCCAGGTGGTGCGGGTCTACCACATGCTGTGGGATTGAGTAGGCACCACAGAGGTAGACAGACCTGAGCCAGAATCCCTGCCTATCATCTTCCCACTGGGTCCTCTCAAATAAATTACCCTGTGAGCCTCAGGTTCCTCATCTGTAAAGTGGAGATAAAAATTCCTGCCTCAAAAGTTGTGAGAATGAAAGGACATAATGGAGGTAATTTGCCTGGCACCCAGCCTGCACCCCGCAAAAAGTGGCTATCTTCTTAGCTACGAAGGCAGTAGGGAGCTGGTAGAAGGTAGGGTAGGGCCCCTGTATAAGCACACACACACACGCACATTTTTAATTGCTGATAAGGTGATCCTGCCTGGCCAAAATACCCCAGTCTTCCAGAGAGCACTGTGATAAAAACAGGACCAGAGTAGACAAGTATAAATCTGGAGGGCCAAATCCCCAAAACTTAGTTGCTGAAAGCTGCCAGAGGAATAGTAAATACAAATTTCTAGAGTACCAGAAGGCAAATGTTTCAGGGCCATGCCCTCCCAGAAAAGGTTAGCCTATTTTTGTATATGATATTCTTGGCAATAAAAATAGCAATTTTCCAGAACCTGCCTACTTCAACCCAGGCTCCCCCTGCTGCTACCCCCCAACTCCCCAGTCAGTGACAATGGACATGGGGAAGTAAGGAGGGGATCAGCTAGGCAGGGTATTTCCTTTCCTGTTAATCAGGGTCTATCAACCACTCCAAAACATACCTATATCTAACCCACAAACCATGTCCCCTGGGTCAGATAACTCTTAAGCGGATATCCCCATATACATTTATTGAATGGCTTTTTGTTTTAATTAAAACCTTCATTGTTTATAAAGCCCGCTTAGGACTATAAAAATAAAATTATTTTCCTTCCATCCTGATTTCAACTACTTCCCTTTGGCAAATACGTATTCCCCTATTCTCTGTTGCCCGGTCTTGAATTTAAAAGCTCTAAAGATGGATTTTCTTTTTTTAAATAATGCTTTTGACCTTTTTCATATTCTATGGCCAAAGTCTGAGCCCTGTAGCTTCAGAATTTCCTCTGGGCTATTCCACAAGACTTTACATCAAACAAAACTGTCTTATTAGACAATTCCCCTTGGCCGCTCAAACTCAGGATCATTTGCAAACCAACCAGAAAGGGCAGCTGTGCTTTCAATACCTGTGGACAGGATCAGCTTGTACTCTTCCACAGAGAGGCCACTGAAGCTCGTGTCTCTGGGGCGAGGGTACTGGTCACACAGGGCAGAGGGGAAGCGAGAAGGGAGGGGAGAGAGGATTAGTTCTGCAGCACAACCTGAGACCTGATGATCCTGGAGAGCAAGCAGCCTTGCTCTTTAACTGCAGTTCACTGGGCCCTGGGTGTCCAGGGGCCAGTCCCAGCAAGAAGAGCAGCACCACCTGGAGGTCAAAGACTTGACCTGGAAAGACCCAGTATTATCTGGAATAGGCGGCTCCAACTTGATCATGAACAAGAACCCTCTGGGGAAATGCAGGCTGTGATTCAGGAGGATGGGTGGGGCCCACGATCCTCATTTTCAACCAGCTTGCAGGTGATGCCCTGCTGCTGCTCTGGGGCTACTTTTTGAGTTGTGAGGATTCAGAAGAAATCCTCTTCCATGTAGGCTAGGCATTTGGCCATGTATATTTGGGAGTTACTGAACACATTTTTCAAGGCTGGGGAAAACAACACTCAATGAAATTTGACAGTAATCCTGAAAAGGCCAAGAAAAAGCTCAGTTTTGTCTGAGAGGACTTTCCCAATCACCCCATCTTTATCACCAGGGTATGGGGAAATGCCAGTTCCATCAGAGTGGATAGGAAAATAGGTATAAGATCCAATAATTATCAGATATACCCAGAAGCATACACTGGTATAAAAAATATATGACTTTTATTCGGAATTATAAATAGCTTTTATTTAAGTGATCTAAAAGTCTCTACCAGGTGCCTTTTGTTGGCTTGGTTGAAAGAAATTACTGGTTACATTTGAAAGAAGCAAATCTGCAATTCTTTACAAAACATTGTATAAACAGATTTTCATTTGTTCTTACTGGTCCTCTCCAGTCAGAGGGCCGGGAATATAAAAGACTGGCCCACTCACCTTATGTTTGTAATAGTTTGAATGGAGTCGTGCTAAGCTCTCATACATCTGATCACAGGCCTCAGGCTCTGCAATCTGAAAAACAAAGAACCCCCAAGGAAGTGAAGAATCATGCCCTGCCTCCCACATCATGTCTACACCTCCAGAAAGGACCCCCCCCAAACACACACACAATTAAATAAGGCATTCACATGAAGCAGACCTGCAGCTTAGCACTACCTTTGCCACTCCATGGGAAGCAAACTTGGCCTACAGCTCTTGCTATCAGAAATCACCTTTTTGGAGTAAAGGCTCCACCTAATCAACTCCCTAATTTGAAAAAACTCAGTTGATCAACAGGCAAACAAACATTTCTTGAGCATCTGTGACCTGTGAACCACACCAGCTGCAGTGGGAGACGTCACAATAAAAACAATACTGGAAGGGCGTATCTCATAAAGGGAGTGCTAGGGGCAGTGTGAGTTACAAGAAGTCAGAGAAAGGGGCATCCCCACGTGCTCGAGTGGTCTGTGTATGGTGGAAGCGAGACTGAGCTGGGTTCTGAGGGATACACAGGAGTTTGGGAGAAGGGAGAGTGGAGAAGCCCTTCCTGGTAGAGGGGATGGCAAGAGCAAGGCAGAGGAGGCAGTAATGCTACCTATGCTTTAGACCAGACTATCTGGCTGAGGGCCTGAATATGCAGGTAAAAGAACTTGGCCTGGAGAAACAGAAAGCGCTTTTGAGTTAAACCTTCAATATGAAATGCATTAAATAAAGATTCTTTCATGAAAGGC
>NW_006432451.1:3967856-4011121 GCF_000325575.1 Pteropus alecto | reverse complement strand
CATCTATGGTAAGTGGAGAGCCGTTGAAATTTGCAAGGAAAGAAACATGAAAGTAGTATATTAAGATGAGACAGGTGAATTGAACCAACAGGGGGAGTCCAGTTAGGCCCTGCTAGGAAGGATAAGGCCCTGAACACTGAGGCCTTGCAAAAAGGAAGGGGAAAATACTTTGGGTGCTGGACAAAGAAGTACTCCTGCTAGAAATTCCAGGAAAGATGGGCAACGTGCAGATGAGAGGTGGTTATTTACCTTTCACACCTTTTTAGTCTCCCCTTTCCTCTGCCCTTGCTATTATTTATCTATAGTTCCTTATACTATTCAGCCAAGAATTCTGAAAGCTCCCCAGACCAAAACTTTCTCTTCGTTTTTTTAATCCAGAATTCAAATGATGGATTTTTCCAATATAAATCTTTTCTCAAAGGGCAGAGCATAGATAAATCAGTAGGTAAGCGTTTTAATGAGGCAGCTCCACTTCTGCCACTATGTGTGCATCAAACGACGTCCCCACTTTACAACAAACAAAAAAGATGATCCATTTATTTAGTTCCTACTTGATTCATCCCCAGGTTCAGGCCACTCATCATGAGAATGGCCAGGTAGCACAACAGAAGAGAAAGGATTATGGGCTGAGGAGGTAGCCAGTGTATGTTGGGCATTATCTGAGTGGATTGGGGCTAAAGGCTGAAGAGAAAGAATGGATGGGAAAATGTGAGAATGTGATTGTGTTCTTTCCAGGGAAAGCCCAGCCGGAACAGAATTTTGCAGTACTCACTCGGGAAGAGCATTTTGAAATCATGTCTTTAGCAGGGCATGCATAACCCAGAAGATAAGAGGAACAGAAGGTATAAGACACAAAAGGAAAAAGAATAACAGCACAAAATTTTAAAGAATATTATATAAATTATCAAAAGATGATTGTGCATTTCATCTTTTGCCTGCTCTTTTCATACCTGTGGACATGTGTTCCCTTATGAATTTAAAAGACATGCACCGAGAACCTACAGTGTGCTCAGCCCCAAGTATGAGCAGGTCTCCATGGCTGTGGAGAGCAGTGGAGTCAAACTGCCTGGGTTTTAATGTCAGCACCATCACTTATCAGCTCTGGGGATGTTGGGCAAATCACATAATCTCCTCCTGCCCCTGGCTTAAAAAATTTTTTTGACACATTTGCTTCATCATTCTGTGTATCTATATATACATATTTTCCTTATGATGCATTGAGAGTAAGTTGAAACATAATGTCCCTTCACTCTGGATATTTCAGGATGTTTCCTAAGTACAAGGACATTCTCTTATATAACCACAGTTCACTGATCAAATTCAGGACATTTCACATTGATACACTTTTATCTAGTCCATTGTCCATATTCCAAACTCTGTCAATTGTCTCAGTAATAATCTTTAAAGAAAAAAAAAAAAAAAAACCTTTTCAGCCTAGGATCACCTACAGCATTTATCTGTCATGTATCTTATTTCAGCTGGGACAGGTTGCTCAGCCTTTGTCTTTCAAGCACTGACATTTTTGAAGCTTACTGGCAAACTTAACCTTTCTTTTAACAGAAAAGATAATAATAGTCCCTATTTCTGAGGGTGGTGTGAGGGTAAATGAGGTAATCCAGACTGCTCTGAATTCGGGACCTGGAACACTGAGGATGTGAGTGATTAGTTTCTGTTACTATTATTAGTAGTAAACAGTTGTATAAACACAGGCCTCTGCTATACGGGGAAGAGACTGAACAGTACAGGACAATCCTGGCGATGGGGGAATGAAGGGTGCTGTGGGCACATGGAGGGCCCCTGACGCTGCCAGGGGAGCCAGAGAAGGCAGGGAAGACCTGCCGGAGGGTCACAGTGGAGGATGAGCAGGAGTTAGCAGAATGAAGTAGGGCTCTCCAGGCACAGGAATGGCTTTAACACATGCCCAGGGAATGGCAGGCAGGAAATTATCAGTTGCTGGTGTGACTGCTGGTATGAGGATAGAGGTGGAAGTGATGAAGGGACAGAAAATTGCTGAAGCTTCACTCCATACTTGACTGGCCTCTGGTCCTGACCCTCAAAGTTCTCAGTGGATATCGAGCACTCTGTGGTCAGCTCGGCAGGGCTCAAACACTGACCCCTGGTTTCTGCCAAGTGAGCAGCTGTCTGCTGCACCTGTTCTTCACCTGATGGCTGCTCTTCTGGATTGTCCCCTCTCTCACCTTCCCAATCAAGGTCTTAGGAAAGGCGTTCACACCACTGACATGCCTTTCTCCCAGCACCTCTGTCCTGGGCTCCTACCACTGCTTCCAGGCCACCAAGACCGTGCTTCCTCATCAAACCCACACTCTGGCCAGATCCTCGCCCTCAGAAACCTTGCCAATGCAAGTTCCCCTCCTGCTGCTTCTTTAACTTCTCTCATGGTGAGAATTCACAGAGGGCTGCTCAGCTACCTCCTACTATACCCTCAAGAGGGTGAGCAGGGTGTCCTCTTCCTCCCATCTTCCCATCTCTGATAGTGCAGCAAGGCAGGGAGAGGAGGGGTCGCCCTTGCAGAGAACTGCTCCCATGAGGGCAAAGAGCAGAGGGTCTGAGTGGAAAAAACAGAGTGACCCTCTGGACTCTCTCAACCTCTTAAAATTCCTTCAGTAATAAAGAGACAGTCTGCTAGATTATTTCACATAATGCCTGGAGCTCAATTAATAACCTAAGAAGGAACCAAATACCTAAACACTAATAATTCACCAATCACCAAAAAAAGAACTTGTCACCCAACTTCCCATTTGAGGTCAGAAAGTATTTCTCTGAGGCTGTAAAAGTGGCTCATTGGAGGTGATGAGAGTTTGTGGTATGCCAGCTTCTAGTCAAGTTATTACTGCTTAAGGAGAGATGGAGCCATAGCCACTTCTGGGTTCCTAGTCATAACCAAGCCAAGCTCAGCAATTAAAAAGTAGTCTTGTTTACTACTTTAAAGGTCATCAATACAAATCAATACTTCTAATTCCAGAATTAGAAGTACTGCCACACACCTACATCCTCCATCCTCCAGCACAAACATTCTTGAATTCTAAAATATAGTTTTCCTGACAAATGTACCATGCACCTTTAGAAATATTCTTATATGCAAGCTTTAAATTACCAGATTTTGCATTCACACCTAATGAGATTATGGACATTTTAGGACTAATAGCAGTGCTAGGTTTAAAAAGGCAGCGGTGAGACATGATGAAAAATTCAGCTCTGTTCCATAAATGTGAATAAAATAGATGTTCAGCTGACAAAGTATCCTTTATGGCTCTATTTTTGCTCCTTTCACATTTCCCCTGCTCTGCCGTCAGTAAATTTCTCTTTACCATATTAAACTTTTATACATACAAATTTACATCAGTGCCACAGGCACTGATTTCGATTTTCAAAATTGAATTTTGGGTGGTGACAGCAATTGGTACAGCGGCCCTATTCTTGCCACACAAAGGGACGCAAAACCACTTTTGGGAAAGGGTGTTGCAAACTGCTTAGCTAATTAAGGTAGAGCTGGATGCAGTCCAGGAGGATCTATGAAAAAAAGGTTTTCATGACTTGGTAATGAACTTCTCAAATGAGTTCATTCTGCTATGGGAGCCTATTCCCTTCAATTCAATTGAAAATGTATTTCTTGAGCACCTACTATGTAAAGGGGAAGCTGTGGGAGGAGAGCCTTGGCCCTGGAGAAGCTGGCAATCACTGAGGAGACAAGACATGCACAGATTAAACATTGAATATAGCCAGGGTAGTGTGTAACTGAGTGTCAGAGTTATAGGAGATCAGAGGCTGGAGCTGGTCACCAAGCCTGGCTAACAGGACAGGTGTGGTGGGGAAGGTCTTCAGGTCTACTGCAGTGACAAGTTCAGAGTAAGGGGTAACCAGAGTCCTTCACTTCGAGGAGTGTAGACTTCAGAGCTGGACCTGAGCATGGGTGGAATGGGGATATGGGAGTGACTGGGAGGAGGCATGAAGAGGCAGGAGGACAAGGATGTTTCAGGCAGGCAGGGTCTTGAGCCAAGGAGCGTTTCAAGGGAAGCCATCAAATTCTTGGCAAGCTCTATGTGTTTGCGGGGGAGGACGGTGGTGTTCACAGCGCTCTAGATTATTAAAAGTTAAGAACCACTTACATTATGGCCAATGTGGGAGGGAATAAGAGGACACCCTCACTGAGGCTGGGGCAAGGGCTGGAGTGTGATAAGACATGAAACAGGCTGGGACCAAGGATAAGAGGACAGTGAAGGCCTCACAAAGCTGCCTGCCAGTTGTCCAGGAGGCAACTGGCAGACCCAAAGATCTTTGAGTAAAGTGGAGACTTACTGAAAGTAGTTGAGAATTTATCCCTCTAGGAGAAGCATCTACGTCTTTAAACATGCACAGAAAAGTACCACCCCTTGGTCTAAATACTACCATACTTCACTCTCACTCCATGTGGAACTGGGAGAGAAAAAAAGAGATGGATAATAATTCTCTGTACAACTCCTGTTTTGCAGTGTGTTTCATATTATAACTAAAAATAGCATAACCTATCCTTGGGCCATTCTTCAAACACTTGACTTCAGGGACCACATATGGGGGTGAGCAAGAATGAGATGGTGTCACTGCTGCCAGCTCCCTGCCCCACTGAAGAATGCATTAGACCAGGTCTCAACTGGATGACTGATAATCCAGGATTATATAAAACCTTTGAATTCTCCTCTGAGCAGTTGGAAATATCATTTATATTACTGCAAACCCAAGACAAAGTTTAACTTCTCTCAAATGGGGCTGGTATTATTTAAACGTAGATAGAAATACACTGGTGGGTGAGCCCTTCCTGGGTGGCTGTGTTTCCCAGGCTGTTCCAGGCTGTTCCTCAGAGCTGTGCTCCGGGTTAGGTAAGTGGGTGCTGGTGTGCAGTCAGGGACCTTTTAGGAAGCTGCTTTGTACCTAATGAGGTTATTAGAAGGATTTGCTTCTTTCCCTGTATTTAAGTCAACAATGACTGTTGTTTTGCCACCTCCCCCCATATTGCGATTCTTTTATCAAGCTCTCAGTGCTGCAGAGGACACGTGTTCTCTTAAGGAAACTGTATTCAAAGGGGGCAAACCCCACATACATTAACTTTTAAAAACTGCACAAAAGGATAGAGGATATATGTAAGAGGTGTTAAGTGTGTTCCTGCTTCCCACCACCCTCTCCCTCCTGGTGGGTTCAGGGTGGACCGTGATACTCCCCAGAGGGCAATCTGAGGTGAAATAAATGGTGGCAGTAGTTTTCATACTCTGGTTTTGACTCTGAATGATGAACATGCTTTCTAGTGAGTCTGGCTTTTACACATTGGTGTCCGACTCAAGGACCATCTTTCTTCCCACCTGCACTGGGGAAGATAGTGACTGGGCCAAAGAAGAGCAAGTGGGTAAACACAGGAAGATGTTTAATTCTTTGTCCAAACGTCCATGGTCCAAAAAGGTTTGATCAGGGAATGATGGGAGGGGAGTAACTTGAAGTTTATGGAACAAGAGGCCTTTCTAACAAGAACTGAAGTGGAATGGCAGCTGAGGACTGATCCGGCACCAAGGACGCAAAGCCAGATCAGGCCAGGACAGCTGGGTCCGTTTCTACTTGTTTTATCTTGCCACTTAACTCCCAGGGGACTCTAAGTTGTTTTATTTTTCCGATTTTGCTTCCTCATTTGTAAAATGGGAACAGAGATGACTATTTCACACAGCTGCACAAAGGATTAAATTAAATGAGATCATACAAGCAAAAGTGTGCCAAGCGTGTGTTCAGTGTTATTGTTAAGATGGAGGAGGCCATGGGGCCTGCCCCTCTCCTTCATAGGAACAAAAAGGCTGTGAAGCAGAGCTGTTTCCCCTCCAGTCCTGTCTTTATGGCGACTGGCATAACCAATGGAGAATTCTACACTAATCAGCCATCTGGGTCAAATGCCGGCTGCTGGCTGCCAGCTTAATGAAGAGTCTACCAGAACCATCTTTCTTCTCAAGGTCTTTATAAATGATCTAGGGGTGTCAGTGGGAGTGACTCACAGTGATGTTCTCAATTCCAGCAAGGAGCTGCTCCCTCCAAAAATCACAAAGATTTACTAAACCCAGGAGTGTTCTCAAGTGACATCAGGATGAGGTACCATGACAGTGGTCCTGAGTAATGCACTGGTTCACTCTACCAGAGATGCATTCTTCGGCTGCTCTAGAACCATCAACCAAACCATGACTTGCATCTATAGCCACGATTCAAATCTGTGTGGGCCTTCTACTGATCAGAACTATCTCCCTAGGTGACGACAAAGGATGACAACGCCAAAGGAGAAAGTTCTATCCTCTTATTCTGGCTCCTCTTACACTTACAGTCGAGTAGGTGAATGTCATGCTCTCTCACCTCCCCAAGGATCTAGCCTCTGTTGGCTTTTCTGTTGGCTGGTTTCGCCTTTGGGATTTCATTAAAGTCATGTGTCTGCCCAAGTGTAAGCTCACTGGTGGTAAGGGCCAGGTTATGTCCCTCTTCTGTAGTTCCTGCAGTCCCCCCAACATGCTAAACTCTCAAATAAATTCTTTCCACTTAGAACACACAGATATCCTTTCTCACTCTTCACTACTTCTATCTAGTTCTACTACATCTGTAACTATATTCAAATGATGTGTCTCATGAGCCATAACCAATCATTTATTTATTCATTCAGACATTTACTGAATGTCTTTTATGTGCCAAGAATTATATTAGACACCAGGGGGGAGAAAGATAAAAATGGCACCATCTCTATTCTGAGGAAGCTCATGCTAAAAATATGTAGGGAGCAGAGCCCTAGAAAGCCTATGGGGTTTGCAGAGTGGGGACTAGATTTGAGTCTTGACTTTAAGATCTTTATGCTTTGGGGCAGTGAAAACCACTGTAAGAGGTATGAGGACACTCAGTATAGTGTGACCACCCCCACTCCCAAAGCACTGAGCCAGACATTTCATTCATGCCCACCACTCACTAGGTTTCAGTGATGCCACTGGGCATATTCTTGCTCCAGTAGGTGGTCTGGCTTGGCTCTGTATTGGGCTAAGCTGCAAAAAAAACAAGTTCCTGCTTTGACAGGTATTGGCCAAATTTTGCAAAAGTCATTTCTTCAGACTGTGTGTCACATGTCACATCTCTGACCTGTTGCCTGAGCCCCAGGCTCAAATATCTCACTGCCTATTTGACATTTCTACTTGGAAGTAAGTCCACTCGGCATCTCAGATTTAACATGTCTAACACTAAACTCAAGATATTTTTTCCACATCCCCCCTGTTCCTCATCTAATTTTTCACATCTCGGTAAGTGGCACCAACTTCCACCCAGTTGCTCAGGCCAAAAAACTCTAGCTGTTATCCTTGGTTCTTCTCTTTCTCTTTACCCCACTTCCAATATATCAGCAAGTCCTGTTGATGTACCCTTCACATTGCAACCCGAATGCAGCCACTTCCATCTCCTGTGCTGCCACCCTTATCAAAATCATCACCATTTTCTTGCTTGGGCTACAATGATAGCTTTTCTTCTAGTCTCATTTTATTATTAATCCCCTATAATTCACCACATAAACCAGAGTAATCTTTTTTTAAAAAGTAAATTAGGTTACATCAGCCCCCTGGTAAACTCCCCCAATGGCTTCTCCCTGGCCTTCTAAAAGCCATCTTCTGACCAGAGACCCTACCGTGCCTGGTTCCTGTCTTCCTCTGACCTCAACTCTTAGCAAATTCTACTTCATTCACTACTCTCCAGACACTCTAGCTTTCTTCTTGTCCTCTAAATGCCAATCTGCTTCCTGCTGCAGGACCTTTGCGCTGCCTGATATGCCCTTCCAGTAAGAGCACATTGCTGGCTCTTCTCCTCTTAGGTCTCATCTATGCGGTGCCTACACAGTAGGGCCTTATGCGACTATTGTAATTATTACCCTTCTATCATGCTACTCTATTTTATATTCATCATAGCACAGTTGACCCTTGAACAACACAGGTCTGAACTGCACGGGTCCACTATACACGGATTTTTTTCAATAAATACGTACACTACTGTAAATGTATTTTCTCTTCCTTATGATTTTCAAAATAACGTTTTTTCTCTAGCTTACTTTATTGCAAGAATACAGTATATATTACATATAATACATAAAATGTGTTAATTGACTGTTTATATTCAGTAAGGCATCTAGTCAATAGGATGCTATTAATAGTTAAGTTTTTGGGGATAAAAATTACATGTGGATTTTTGACTGCTGGGCTGGAAGTCAGTGTCCCTAACCCCCACATTGTTCAAGGGTGAACTGTACTTATCTAGGCTGTCTTATATATGTCTACTTGCTTACTGTGTCCTGAACTAGAATGTGAACTTAACCTCATCTGTCTAGTTCATTGCTGTCGCCCGAGCACCTAACACAGTTCCTGGCACGTGGTGGATGTTCAATAAATATATGCTATACAAATGACGGAATTCCAGAGCAGGAGCTAACCTGGAGGAGAGCAAGAACATACGTCTACCACACCCACACGCACACGAGCTGAGGACCCAAACCTGCTGCAAAGGCTTACAGGGGCCCAGGAAGCAAGTAAAAGCTTAGCGGGGGCCCTGCAGAAGTCCTCAGGGATCAGCTCAGTCAGTGCACAATACTGCGAAGTAATGGCATAATGTCAGGGGAGAAATAAGCCTATCACTAGTGGTGTGGCTCTCAACCTTGGCTGCACCTCGAATCATCTGTAGAGCTTTAAAAAATAGAGCAAGGTTCCACTCCCAGAGATTCAATTTAATAAGGCTGAACGGTCCAGGCCCCTAGATTTTCAAAAAGCTCCTCCAGTAATCTCAAAGTGCAGCCAGCTGAAAGCGCTGAGTAAAAGTTAGGGTCGTTGTTTTCTAAGGTTCCCCAGGGATAATGGGGTCCACACGCACGTGCGGCCTGAGGGACGGCGCACGCACGCGCAGGTCCCGCCCCTGCCTCGTCCTTTCCTCCCCTCGCCCCAACCACCTCCCCGCCGAAGGCAGACCCACAGTCCGATCACCTGGGTGTTCTCTCCCTCCCGAAAGGCCTGTGCTACCCGCTGCCGCAGGTAACTGCCCAAGTCCCGGCCCCGTTTGGTCTCGTCCACTGGCCATTCTTCACAGAGCTTAAGGAAACGCCGGTAGCGGCTGGCCGCCATTTTGGGCCCCGCTTGTCCCGCCCCGGAGGGTGGAGTCGGCCAGACCTGTGGCGCTTGCGCACTAAGGCTCGCAGCCTGCCCGTGGAGGCGAGGCGGGCAGAGGGAGCACGCGCGACTTTGCCGGCTCCACGCAGCTCCCCTGGTAGGGGCGCTGCTGGCTTGTGTTTGAGAGCAGGGCTAATTCCGTCGTGGTTCTCCAGGAACCAGCCCAGCAACCAGGGGCAAGGCCGACGTGGAGAACCTTAGAGACAGCTTTGCTTCTCTTTTTCAGTGACTGCGCAAGCTCCAGACTGAAAAAACCCTTCTCGGCGAACTCAGCCAATTTGCATAAACGACACATTTGCATGTAACGACAGGTTGTTATTGGATGAAAATGTGTTTGAACTTAATCACGTAGCACGCACACATGGTTCACACCCCCCCTCCTGCTCCGTTCTCCTCACAGCACCTGTACCTGTCACTACCACTTGGTGTTCTGCCACAATTTCTTCTTTAATGCTCCTCAGCTCTTGTCCCTTTCTCTCCAGCCCCTATTAGTGTCCCCTCTGGACCCTTCCTCCCCAAGCCAGGCACTTTAACCTGGGAGGCACAGATTCTCTAGCTTGAGCATCAGCTGGGAAAAACTTGATTCAGCATGGAAAAACGATGTTTTACCAAGTCTCTTCATATATCTCCAGCTGCATCATCATGTGGAATGTCCTGATTTTTCTTTTCAAAAGATCCTCCCACCTACCAGATTTTTTCTTAAGAAAGCTTCAGCTCCCCGCCCGCAACACACTTTACTGTCCTACATTTAGTCAGACAGGACTGTCCCATGCATACATGCTTCCCCAAAACCTTTTCTTTCTCTCTCCACTTATTTTGTCAAGGGGAGTCCAGGAGACTCCTGCCTTGAGTAGGGGAGTGAATACACAACCAAAACACAAAGTTAAAAGTGACAAGGGCTTGAAGTGATAAAGAATGCAAGGGAGTTTGAAGAAAGAAATAGTACTTCTGGCTGTTTAGGAGAGCAGGGCGGAGAAAGATCAGGGATGGCATCTGAAGGGCGTGGGTAAGTGGGAATGGAAGGATACAAGCTCAAGAGCCAGGCCTGGTGCAGGAATGGGAGAGAGAGGAAGAGGGAGGAATCTAATTTGGGGAAAGATCAATGGGTGGTTTTAACAAGGAATAACTTTGAACTGTTCTGATGCCCTCTTGAAGTAAGTGAGTTCAGGGGATACCCACCTGAGGTAAGGAGAGTTCATGGGAAGTAGAAAATGCATTCAAGGGTATCCCCACCATGTTCCAGCCCATCAATACCTCCCTGCTCCATCTTTACCATCAGCTGTATTTATAGCTGCATAGTTTTGATGGCTGCCTCACAGCCCAAAATGCCAGGGTTGTAACTGTTATTGTCAAGCAGTAGGAACCTAAGGCTGTGCTGGATGCCTGGAGAAGCCTTGTCATTCTGCCTGAGGCCTTACTACAGTTGTGGCTTTGAAGAGCACCTGGCAGGCTGAGAACAGCTGTCTTGGGAGGCAGGGACTGAGGTCCCTCTGTCTTAGGCAAAAGGAATAGTAACATTAGGTGGCAGCAAATGGTTTTCACCACACTTGAGGCACAGCGCAATGAGATGTTGAGAAGAACAACTGGTTGCCAGGGGAAAGCCCAACCAGTGCCTCCTCCTAAGGCTCTCCCTTCACCAGCAAAGCATCTTCTGCGTCAGGTTGGGGTTGTCCCTGGTTCAGACTGCCTTACCCACCTCTCTTTCCCCCACTGGAAGCATGCTTTTGTCTTGATGGTTCAGTAGTGAGACTTTGGAGTCTGACAGACCCAGGCTGAAATGTGGGCTTGCTCATTCATTCACTCATTTGTTTATTTAGGACAAATCCATATCATTTGCAGGGGCCCTATGCAAAATGGAAATGCGAAGCTCCTTGTTAAAAAATTATTAAGAATTTTAGGACAGTAAGAGCAGATCGTTAAACCAAATGTGGTGCCCTTCAGAGCACAGAGCCCTGTGTGACTGCACAGATCACACACCCATGAAGCCAGCCCTGAACTCCTTCCATGTGGTGGATAAGGCGGATGAGAGCCTTGATCCTATGGGTTTTACATTTAAGTTAGGGGAGACAGATAACAACCAAGCAAACATGCAATAACAATAATAAAAGGCTTCATATGTATGAAGTAATTTGCTAAATAAACAACATAATTTCAGGGAGAGATCAAGTCAGGGTGCGGGGTCCATGTGACTAGGGCAGGCGTAGGGTATGGGTAGTCTGGAGGGGCTTATGTTTGAGAGAGACCTGAGTCACCTGAGAGGCAAGAGCAGCTTCCAGGCAGAGGAGCAGCAAGGGCAAAGGCCTTCAGAGAGACCAGCCTTGAGTAGGTTATTTAATCGCTCTGAGATTCAGTTCTTCATCTTAAAATGGGAATTATAGTGATAAATGAACATTTACTAAGTATGTGCTGTGTGCCAGGGACTGTTCTAAATGCCTTACATATATTGACTCATTTTGTCCCCATTTTATAGAGGTGGAAACAAGCACAGAGAGGACAAGATAAGGACTTGCCAATGTCACCAACTGGTAAGTGGCAGAGCCTAGAATTGAACCCCGCTGACTAGTTTCAGAGTCCATCCTCTTGCCCACCTGGTGCCTCTCCTGGCCTCCTTGCAGCATTATGGTTGTGAACTGTGTGCCAGATGTGTTTCTGTACGCATTATAGTTTCCTGGGGGCTCTAGGGTCCTCTCTGACTTTGTTTTACCTAGCCCACCACCCCCCATGTCCACATGCCTGTGGGTGGTTGGAGCCAGAATCTGGGCTCACTGGCTTGTCAGTCACCCAGTGTCATTCTGAGCACATTAATAAGCACTGCCTGGAATGTGACCTGGGCAGTGGCAGCCCCTCAGAGAGCTGATGACATCCACCTGTGAGCTGTCACTCATTCCACTCAGAATGCAGTGGCCCTCCTGGCTCCTTGAAAATCCCCACCAGAGCCTCACCTCTCCAACCATTTGGAATGGGTATTTGAGCTTTACGGAGCCCTGATCTTTCTTTATAGAAATGAGGCACCTTCATGGGGAGGAGAGAAGAGGAAGAGAGCGCTGCTTCAGTTTTTCAAGTTATAATGATCCCAGTAATTGAGACACTGAATCACACATTTTAATTGCTTGAAAGTAAAAAATATCATTTTGTAATGCTAGTGTTAATAATGTAAACATTAAAAAGGAATTAAATACTTAGCTGTATTGTAGGGCATGATTGCCTGATTTTTCTTCTTTCAACTATTCAACCAGAGGAAATGATTGGCTGCAACACTCATATGTTACCGTAAAAAGTGGGTCTAGACTTGCATCGGAATAGTTAGTCATTTAATACCCCCGTATAAAGGTAGCTAGAAAGGTCATTGCTGCCTTATTCTGGAGATGAGCTCTTTTTTCAAGAGACACAGGTTTTTTGAAGTATGCTGGGACAGACTCCAGTGGGGTCCTAGAGTGTACCCCAATATCTCCAGAGCCCATCAGCTCTGTTGGGATATCTTTTCATCTGCTCACCTCCCTTCATTTTGCTCTCTGGTCCATATCACCTCAGAGAGGCATTTCATGGCCTCTGGCCCTGAGCTAAAGTAGCAGCCCCATCACTTTTGGTCCCCTTTTGCCTCAAAGCACTGTTTGACAATAGGTCCTGGTGCATGGTAATCTCTCACTAAATGAATCTGAAGAAATAAGATGACATTAGACTATAAACCCAGGTCTTCTCGTCCACTTGTCCCCATCCCTACCCCTGCCCCTATAAAATTCTCATCTTTAGAGAGCTGAGGGAGAAAGGTGAAAGGCAAATCAAAAGCAGGTATGTTTCTGGATTTGAATTGTTTTCGGATTAGCTGTCAAATTTCCTGTCCCATTTCAGGGCAGCTTAGTAACAGAAGGGAGAAAAACATAATGAAAAGGACCCAACCTGGCTGCAAGTCAGCCTGCCTGGCTGGTGTTCAACTTATTGTCCCAGAGCTGCTTTTTTCCCTTCCTCCTACCCTCTAATTCTTGGCATCCACCCCTTCATTTTAGTTTTTTTCCCTCATCTTTTGGTTTTATGTTTTTGGCCACAGAGGATACAGATTTAAATTAAAAGTCAGAAGTTTAGATCATTTTGAAGAGCTGTTGATGAGTGGTCTTGCCTTGCCATTTGTTTTATTAGATTGTTTCCTGCCCTTTCCAGCATGGTCTAAAAGACTCCATGCAGCTGGGAAGAGTGATGGGGCTGCCAGGGTGCTGCCCAGAGGCCCAGGGCTTCCAGATGACATTGTATTATGGAGCAGCTATCATAACATTCCGCTCTTTAGCTTTCTTTTCAGTCACGCAGGAATATCAGAGGGGCAGAAATGGGGCTGGGTGGCTGTCTCTCAGGCTGCCCATATCCCCAACCACTTGATGGGGAGGTCAGGAGCAGGTTGTTCTTTAACATCACCTGTCTTGAGGACCAAGTTAGAGTAGATGAGGAAACTGAGGTAGGGGAGATGCTAAGCAAATCTACTAGCACTCTGGGCACACTCAGTGTATGAAGATATGGCTAGGAGACAGAGCTGGATCAGAACCCACAGCTCTGGCACTGCCAGGCCCCTGCTGTCTCCTCACTTGCTTTTTATATCTTTGCTTCTCTCTTCTTAAGTCAGATATCAATTTAACATGTGGATATGGAGAAACAGGTTATAGTAGAGGCTGAGTTCTCATCAAACCCATTTCCTCTTCTAGGCACACAAACTGTATCTTTGCCCTCTGGCATCTGGGTAGGGCCACATGTCTGGTTCTTGTCCACAGGTATTAGGGTAGGCTAACTGTTATGACAAACAATCCCCAAATATCAGTAGCTTAACATTATAATCCAGCATGGTCAACAGATAGCCTCTGCTCTTCACAGTTATCCAGAAGGAAGGAACCCAGGTTCCGTCCTTCTTGTAACACCACCATCTTCCACCACAAGGCCTAAAAGACAGCATGCTGTATAAGTTTCTAGACCGTGACCCCTCTGAGTCTGATAGTCCAGTAAGAATGGTCTAAAACCAGGAGCCAACTTTGTCCCTTGCAACAGACTGCTCTTTCATCAGGGACCTCTTCAGGAGCAGGTTGGAATTTGGGCTGGGCCTCGAATGATTTGTAAGGAGGAAGAAAGCCTCATGTGAAGGGCACCATGGTTTAAAAGAGTAGCTAAGAGAGGGGCATCACGTGGGCAGGAATAAGGAGCCAGCCCATGGAGAGTGGTTATAGCATAGTTAGTGATGTGGGTGGCCAGCCCTAAAAGACTTAGGTTTCAGCTGATTGTTCCCACCTCATTATCGGTCAAGTCCCACACACCCAGGGCTGCTAATAGTGGCAGAGTCAGAAGGTGAGCCAGGAAGCTTTGGACTTGGTTGATGTGGAACCAGGTTCTCAAGCAATGAAGGGGCTTGAAAAAGCAGTATTTAGGGCTCTATTTTGTCATTAGCAAATATTTAGTTTTCGACTGACTCCCTTTTGCTGCTCAATAGTCTTTGACTCAAACCTCCCACCAAGGGCACAGAGCATGCAAATTAGTTTTGTCATTACTTCAGCCAAACATAATTAGGGAAGTTAACTTGCTTTGGAATCCATATAATGTATCACAAAATTAAATGAAAGTTTTTTATTATCTAGGCCACTCTTCTATTAGGATTTTGGAAAGTTGATGGTAATTAGCCACGGGAATCCAGAAATTATTTAATTTTGCATTGTATAAGGTTCAAGTGAAAGGACTACTTACTTTTCAGGTCTGGGGCCTGCCTTGTAGGTACATGCAAATATTTTATTAGCCACCATTTCCCACCAAGTTCCCCGAAAGACAGCAGGAAATCGGTGAACTGTTCCTGCTGTATTCCCATAAATTAGAGCTACCATACAGTGTGATGATCAGAAAAAATAAACAGAAAGGGTAATAAAGTACATCAAATAATCACTGGTGACCTTAGTAATTTTATTAACAAATTTATTTCTCTAACTGGGTAACGTATCTCAGTGCTTGAATCAGGCATTGTAATAGGTTTCCACAGTGCAGAAGAAAGAATTCATTGGAATTGTTTGTTCCATGTTTATACTTGTCCACTGGTCTTGTAAACATTGTGCCTGGTTTCCTCAGTTCTTCAGGCTCATCACTTCTGACTCCTCTCCTCCCCCACATACTCCAATAAATAAATGGAAAGCTAAGAGTGTAATTTAACATCAGTGGTTCCTCCTCATGTGCATTCCACCACCATTGGAAAGCTGTATTTCATGGTCAGATTCAGAGGCATTTTGAGGTTAGATTCTGGCAGAATCGTTGCTTCCAACAGGTACTTAGAAGTCTGTAAAGAGACCTTTCTCTCCACAGGTAAAAATGGGAAATCTGGGGTGTTGGTTTGCCAGTGCTGTGTCTGGGATTGTCTTTGTCCCTTCAGAACCTGGTACAAAATTGGTGAAATGGGCAGATCTGTCCCACTTCATCCTTCCCCACCTACAGTCCCTCTTAGGAAGGTAAGAGGCATTCATTAGTTCTGTCTGCCTTTGGAGCAGGCAGCTCATGCAAGCAGAAACCCGTGAACTTGTTAACTCATTCTTTAAGTCTTCTTCAAGTAAGATTTTTTTGCCTCACAGCTTGCAAGGATTGTAGCGTGACAACAAGGAAGCATTTTAAAATGCAAATACTCTAGAATTTCACCGTAATGCTGGCCTCTAACCCATGCTGCACCCCTCCAGTATACTCCAAGATGATGCCATTTCATACTGACTGTCCAGTCTGTGGTGACCAGCATTAGCACAAGATGCCAGGTATGTGAATTATCTCCAGAGCTGGTTTTTCTAGCATATATTAATATAGCCTGCCATGTATAGTGATGGCTTTTGAATGTAGATATGATTATTACAAAGATATCTAGGGGGTGTCTAGACTACCCTCACTACCAATAGGTCCCTCTTAAGATCTGTACTCCAGAAAAATGTGGATAGGCCCAACATCTCATTTTTTCTCCTGTATATCCTGCAGAATCTGGATGAGGTTCTCCAGACCAAAAATATAGCCTGGATCTGGTCCATCGTAGGTCGTATGCTCATTCCAGGAGCCCTTGTATGTCGTATGAGCAAAGTCGATCATCCGGATGTCAACTTTAGCAAGACCTCCAGGAGAGTTGCTGTGGGCTGTCTGCAGAGCCTCCTGAGGATGCTGGCCACCCAGGGTTCTTTCCATCAGCTCCTGCCCATCATAGATGATGAGGAGAGAGCTGGAATAGAATCGGTATGAACTCTGGCTCCTAATGACCGAGAGGAGGGCCCGGAGCTGGCGCTGGATGGGCTCCAGCAGTTCTGTCCGGAGACGGGTTCCATTGTGCAGGAACTGATAGAGGGCTTGTCTGAACCCCTCGACTTTGAGTTTTCTTCCATAGTACTTGTCTTTGCAGAGAAAGTGCTTCTTATCAATTTGATAAACCTTATGTTAAAAAGAAAGAGAACGTGAAGAATTACAAACAAAAAAATTGCATCTGCTGCGGTTGCAGCATCACAAGCTAACATAATATATAAACGGATTTCCAGGAGACACAGGGCAAAAATGGCTAAAATGAACAGAATGATGATCTTTCATCATGCACCTATTGGCTTTTACATTTTAAAATGCTTTCTGTGCAAGCCTTTAATAGAAATCCAAGGTCTAAAGATCCTCACCCTACAAAGGTGACCCTCCACCCAAGAGGAAAAGAGTTGGATTTCCTTTCTTGTGAATTTCCAATGTCAACCTCCAAATCATGATTTAAATCCTGGCTTCTGGCCCTCCTCAATTCAAATATTAGCTAACCCAAGCTAGAAAGCTTCAGTAGGAATCTGAAGTCACAGCCAATGGCCTTGGAAAGCCAACTAGATTAAATTTTCCCCAACCGTTTATAAAGTTCTTTCTCTGCAGATTCCAAGGAAATAATGGCTCTTGGAGTGGAAGAGGGTGAATTATTTGAAGATAAAAGACAGGCTAGATCAGGTGTGGATGGAATTTTTGGGCAGCCAGTGTAGCTGAGGGGATCCTGCATATAGGGAAGTTCACAACAGCTCTGTGGAGCTGGTGGCTCCTCTCCTTGGCACCAGACCCTCTTCCCTCACTTGTCATGTCTTGGCCACCAGAAGGGAGCAGATGAAAGAGGGACACTGATGGGGGGGACAGTGGCAAGCATCCCCCTTTTAATTTGGATGGCATAAGCAGCAGCAAAAGCTAAACTGAGGCCAGCAGCTGGCATTGCCAGGGAATGACTTGGCACGCCTCTGCCTGGCACACCTGGGAAGGGCTGCCCATACCTGGCCAAGACAGTTTCTCAGGTCTTTCCTGCCTTCAGATTATATGATATGTTTATGGGAAACCAGTAATGAAAAAAATCAGAAGAATATAATAGACTAGGTGTGGTTTTGGAGGGTTAGAGATCGGCTGCTAAATTAGCCATCTTAAGTACATGATAGGCATCACTTTCTAAATAAATCAGATCAATTTCAGAAGGTTTAAGATCCAGAGAGAGATTTCGTTTACACCACAAATCATCACACCCCATTCTCTTGAGGACTGCATTCCAAGCCTTTTAAGGGACATCCGTGCAACAAATTTATAGACTCAACTTCCAGCTTCAAGGGGTGGCAGTTTCAATTAAAGAAAGCTATAACATTTACCGTCAAATCGGTATCTGGTTTTGCTTTGAGTAGATAGACTATAAGGAGTGAACGAATGGAGGAAGTTTATTTCCAACTGTTCTCCTGCAGCCCCTGCCACAAGCCACATCTGAACAGCAAAAACAAGGTGCAGAGTCTGAGCAATAAAAATTAACCAATGCTTTGCCTGGGCTTAGCAGGTTACTACCTTCCCACTTTGTTAAGCCGAACAGATAGCAAGAAGCAGAATAGGTGGAGTAAGAAGAGAGAATGGCGAATAGGAATTCAGAGACAGACTGCCTTATAACATCTGAGAAGGAGTTCAGCTTTATCATTTAGAGAATGAGGAATCCACAGAGTGCACAGAGAAGCTCTTTGGCATAGTTCTTTCCCCAGACTCTGCTCACACACTGTCATCAAAGCTCTGTTCTCAATGTGGGCAGGACCCACGTGGCCACTGTGGAAAGTTTCAACTGCCAAAGACCCTGAGACCAAGTTAAAAAACGGTGGAGTTTTGACACTGCTACCCTGAAAGGTGCTCTTTAGAAAACCCAGTGTGTCATAGATTAGGATGTGCACTTCCTTGGTGGAATATTAGTACCTGGATGCTTCCCCCAAAGTGGGGAGCTCTGCAGGGGGCAGTAGTGTCTGGATGGGAGACATCCTTGCTCCACAGTGGAGATACCAGGATGCCCAGCCCTGCAGTGGGTCCTTTGCCACTCACCTGCATGCCGCAAATGCGCATGCCCAGGCAGGCTGAGGTGCTCTGTGCACACTTCGTCATGTGGCGGGCCTTCTTCTCCTCAGATGCATCATCCCCATGCTGCCTGGTCCCCATCTTCAGGTCCAGGATGCAGGGATACTTGTACTGTGACACGACATTTTCCAGCAACAAGAACCCTGATCACACTAAGTTAAGGAAGATTCCAAAGACACTAAGGCCACTGCCCCACAGGAGGCAGGCAGCACACCTCTGAAGCTGGCTAGAGATTCTCTACTCTGAGCATTATTCCTTCACTCCCATTTTTTCATTACAGACAAACCCATCGTTGCTATTAAGAATCCCAGGTAGTAGCTTTGCAGGCTGCTTTAATAGGTCCATTTATTTAGGCAGAATTTATGAGTATGCACGCTTCTTTTCCTTTTTGCTCTGAGGTTGAAACTTAAATGTTAAGTCTGAAATCCCTGGCAGGCCTTTTGCCCAATTTACATTTTTTTTTTCTGTTTTATAGCAAACTTTTTTTTTTTTTAAATTAGTTTCAAGTATACAGTACATTTGGTTAGACATTTATAGTTTATAAAACGATCCCCCTAATTGCTCTTTCTCTCCTCTGGTTTTCCTTTTATGGCAGAAAATCATAAGGCTAAAACCTCTAGTCATTGAATGGGCCAGTACCTTTTGAGAGAAGTGGGTTGATGTTAGCTTCAGAGGTGAATTGCATGAATATTAATTTTAGTGGAATAATTATCCTGCAAAAGCTCTTTAGGGATGAGGGTTGCAGATTTGTCTTAGTAAATACTGAAACCAGCTGCCCTTTTGCAGGGAGGAGCCCAGTGGTGACAAAGGGGCATTTTAAGCCTAAATTTGTTCACTGAGAACCTGGAAACGAAGGGGAGGGTCCACCCATGGGCACTTCCCTAAGGGAGAGCCATACCCCTTCCCCTCCATCAACTCTGTAGGAAGACCCCTATGGGGAGAATTTGAAAGGATAGAAAGGAGGTTGGGGTGTGGGGGACCCGCCCAGCCCTCTGAGCCCCCTGCCAGGCATGGCAGTCATCATTCCTATCTGCCCACAGAAACCTTCAGCCCAGACCATCCTTACTGCTCAGGTGACAGAGATACAGCCAGTGGCCCACCAGGGGCACTGTGTTCAGCTTAATTCCCAGTCTGATTCCCCTATAATCTCTGAGTTTTCTTTTGGAGAGAACTGATTTCTTCTAGTCACAGGTCTGAGGCTCGTGTCTCCAACTCTCCCTCACATCTGTCTCTCCTCCTACCCCTCACTTGACCCTCCCCGTCTCCCTTCTGCCCCAATAATATCTCTTTGTCTCTATCACTCCCCTGGCCTCCCCTCCACCCATCCACCCCCTCATAGGTACACCTTCCTGTCCTTGGGACCCTGTGGTGGAGAGGGTGGGCAAGGATACGGTGTCGCTTGTTCTCTGGATACTCGGTGCACAGGCGGCTCAGGTGGGCCTTGTGGCAGTGCAGTCCCCAGGGGTTGAAGCTCTTCCTCTCGTCCTGGGCCTGGTTCCCATCAGGGTCTTCTACCAGGGAGGAGACGTGGGTGCTAAGGTGGAACTCAGACCTCAGGAGTGCTGTGGCTTGGCTGCAGGTGAGGGAAGCACAGGACAATCGGTATCCAGGGTCAGAGGTCTGGGGAAAGATGCCCTTTCTTGTGACTGACTGTGCTCTCTTGGTTGGACTCTGACACAGACTCTCCAGGACACTGGTAAGGCCTCAGAGTGCCTTTCTTGCCCCAACTTAGGCCCTGGCACCAGATTGGATCAGGCCATACTGCAGCCCCCACCTTCTGGAGTGGGGGTGCAGGTGAGGACTCTCTAAATTCAGATGAACTCATTAGAGCGTGTCACCCCCTCAGAAGGCTGAGATGGTTTAAATTCACTTATAAGCGATCTGGATTATTATCTCACTATTGGGGCGACACAGTAGGGAATCAGAAGGCAGGGGATTTAGACTGTTACCTTTGAGACCTCAAAATGCCATAGAGGGTAGAAGTCACAGATTCCTGGTCTCCCTCTCTCCCGCCCTCTGCATCTTGGCTTCCCCATCTGTGAAATGGAGATAATGTGCACCAGCTTCCTGATGCAGAGCCAAGAGGCTTAATTAGATTGTCTGTGCTCCTTGGGGAAGGAAGATACTTTCGTTGCATTAGCTCTCTTTTGTTTCCCATAAATGTTTTAAAAATCCGCAGGGATTCTTTTCATCTGAAAAAGGTCGGCTGACATTATCAGAGGTTTCGGAGACCTTTCTAGGGACCTCTGTGCCCTGAGCCAACCTGTGCCTTTGAGTTCCCACTGAGTGATGCATTGGCCTCTCTCCTCATCTCCTCTGGACTGCTAAGAAAAGATGGTTTTTCAGAGACATTAGCCACACTTTTCATTCATGTCAACTATTCTGAGGTTTCTGCTCTGCACATTTCCCCTCAGACACTTCAAGGTCTCAGTGAAATGGGTACTTAATTAAACAATATGTGCCAAATGCCTGCCCTGTATAGGGCTCTGCATGTGCATCAGCATCTGAGATAAATGCATCACAGTCCTCCCTCTAGGAGCAGTGTGAAGAAGATGTATTCCTTTCTTTGATCACATTGGTTATTCTAGACAGAGCCTTCATCTGAATTTCTCATTTTCTCTGCTTGGGCCTTCATGACGAGCCATTGGCCTTGTCACAGGTGAGAGTAGAGCTGGTCCCAGGTAGAGACGAGCTCCCAATTTCTGTCATCTGCCAGGTGTCCCTCACCTCTCCTTGAGTGAATGTGCCAACTGGGAATGCTGCCACTGGGAGAGGGGATGGGCACCGCCACTGCCGCTGGTGGTCTGCTGGAGTGTCTGCCATATTGCCACTGCCGCCGACTCCGTGGAGACCTTGAAGGGTTCCCGGTTCTCGTTCAGTGGGTTGGCAACCAGGCTGAGATGGCCGAGGCTGTCTTTCAGGAGGTGCACCGTGATGGTGCCTGCAGAGCACATGAGGGACAGGATGGGCAGAGAAACCAGATGGAATTTACCTGACTGGACACAGAGAAACCAGATGGAATTTACCTGACTGGACACAATGGGTGAAATCATTTTGAAGTGTGGCTTAATGACAATGGTCAACCTTCCCTCTTCCCCAATTCCTCTCTCAAGGAAGAGCTATAGCGATTGGCTTGGTTTAGCCTGAGCCCGACCTGTTCCAGAATGAGCCCAGTGCTGTGGAGCCTGCAGAAAATAGCCTTGGGCCGCTCTTGGCACGGCCGCTCCTTTATCGCACTTTTCTGCTCCTTCACACTTTAGACAAAGCCAGCCCTGTACATTTTGTTCTCACATTCTAGTTCCTCCGTGCACAGTCACACCTTCCCAGTCACACCACAGCTGTCCCACCTGGGCCCAGCCTTGGGACATCAGAGCTGGTCTTCTGCAAAAAGGGGCCCCTGCCTCAGAGTGGCAGTGAGGGAAGTTGGGGCCCATCCGTTCCTCGCCCTTGTCCTTTGCTTCTTCTATTATCCTTTCTCCTCCCTTTGTCTATCTGACCAGCTTCTTCGAGGAAGCCACCTCAGCCTGCTGGGGCTCGGAACTCTTTGTCACCACTTCATCCATCCTCACCCATCTCTGGGTTTCATGCCGATGCTTGCTATTTTCTTTGGTTAGATGCACAACATATGAAGATTATTGGTGGAACATGGTTCTTTGATATAAAAAGACTTGTGAGATTTCCCCAACTTACAGTCCCTCCTAACCATTGGCATTTATAATCAAGGCATGATCTCTTCCACTTGTGAATGTGACGAGTGTGAGGAAACCCAATGAACAGATGTGCTAACTGGGCTTCTCCTCTGGGAAGTCAGCCAGATCGGGTAATTAGCACTGACACATATATTCATGGCTCTGTGGCCCTCCCCTTTGGACTTCTCACTCAGGTGGCAGAGTACCAGGCTTTCCTCCCTGGGGCTCGGCATCCAGCAGTTGCCCAGCCTCACCAGAGTTCTGATGAAGAGGGAAAGATAGTTTTGGTAGCTGCACAGGAGACCACCCCCCAAATAGTTTTGTGAGAACTGGAAACCTAGAGTACTTGGTTCCCTGTTCTTCCAGCAGCTGATGTTATGTTTTCTGTTTGTTCCCTCCCCCGCGAGCCCACACACTTTACCAGTGTTCACCCTGCTTTATGCCTAACAGGCTGACCCTATGGAGCATACCAGTGGGTTTGCCCAATGGCAGATATTGGCAAGCAACGAGAGCTGGGAGGAAGTTCGAGATGTTTATCCCACTGGTTCTCTCCCTGCTGCAGCGTGGCCCTGCCACAACTATGTTCCTCTGTGGCCTCCTTTTCACTGGGTCAGTAATGCCATCCCTACACTTTGGTCTTTCAGGCTTAGGGGTGGTTACAGGTTTCCAGTGCTGCCGGTCCCTGGTGCCTCACCATGCCCAGTTGTTCCCTTTATCCTGCATGCACTTATGCAAATAGTTCCTTTTAAAAGTTCTCCTCATTTGAACTTCTTTGTATGTACCTCTCATTTTCTGCTGGGACCTTGACTGAAGGTAGATTGCATGTGATCGTGTCCTCCAAGATATTTATTTCCTCTCCCTGCCACTTGGTCACCTTCTCTTGGTACCATCCTAAGTGGTAATTTCTGCTGAACAAGCACTCAAGACAGCTGATTTCCTGCTTGTGTCCTGCCCAGCCCTCGGGGGCTGGTCAGTGCAGACACTCATTTTCGAGGCTGCTCTATAATTCAGCAAGTCGCTCTTCAGAGCCATCTGTGCCTAGCTCAGCCGTCTCCCTGGGCCAGTCCTGTCATCTTAGATTCCCAGTGCCCTAATTTTGCAACCTGAGAGTGACATTCAGTTTTCTCTGGCTCCTAAAAATACTCTGCTTTTCCTCAGCTCATCCCAGGCCCCTGTGTCCTATAAAGTAATAATGATACTAACAATAATACTGTGC
Organism: Pteropus alecto; assembly: GCF_000325575.1. Classification (NCBI taxonomy): domain Eukaryota; kingdom Metazoa; phylum Chordata; class Mammalia; order Chiroptera; family Pteropodidae; genus Pteropus; species Pteropus alecto. The sequence goes on along the minus strand of NW_006432451.1, from coordinate 3,987,662 downwards.
CCGAACCTGACATTTATGGTTTATCTGAAAACCAGCATGCATCTTAGACCAGGCCCACCAAAGCTGGTCTGTGCATGAGAGCAGGGGCTGTTGGCAGGCCGGGGAAATAACTGTGATAGTGATCATCACTGTCATGTCTTTCATGTCTACTATGTGCCAGCATTAGTAGCAAGCCTGACTGTGGTCACTGGGTCTCAGAAAGATGGAATAATTTGCCCAAGGCCACACAGGGGCAGAGCTCCAAGAAGGCCATCCATGCCAGACACAGATGGGAAAGAAGGAACAAACTGTCACATGGACTTGAGGACTTTATTGGGAGAGTCCGTGTTGTCACACTGTGTTTACCTGTGTGTGGATGAGGACCCCTCTGCTGTTACTCAGTCGTGTGCATGTGCTGGTCATTCTATGCCATGGAACAAACAAGCTGTTATCCCACCATCCTGTGACAGGGTCATCGGTACAGGGACTGGGAGCACCAGGAAGCCCATGGATGTAGGGTTTATAGTTCCAGTTCTGTTTTCCTGGGCAGGAGCCTTGCTGTGCTTATTCTAGGGAGGGGCGCTGACCTGGAAACCACCGCCAGGCCCCGGAGCCTACTCTCTACGTGTGAGAATGGGGAGAGCTCACTGGCATCTGTGATCATTGTTGGGGTGCTTGGAGCCTCCTGGCTGCCTGGGCAGCCCAAGAGGTGTGCAGCTAAGGGCAAGGCCCTTCCAGATCTTATAAAGTTCAAGTTACTATCCAGCAGACCCCTGGACTTTCCCATCCAGGCGCTGTGGTAGAGGCCCTGCCAGAAACCACACAGTCTTCGGGAGCCTGGACTCAGGATGCCTCTCTGGATGGATAAGAAATGTGACCTTCACTCACTTCCCCAGGTCCCAGCTCTTGTCTATCTCATCTGTTTTGATTGTCTAAATAAATGGAGGTGAGCAGAGGCATAAATAACCCAAAACCAATAAAACCCAAAAGTCATTTCTATTTCTCATATTGTCAGAGCTACACAGCCAGGCTCTGTGTCCCTGCCTTCTTGTTCCATCTTCCTGCATGCCTCTGACTGACTATGTGTCTCTGCCTGTCTTCTCTCCCTCTCCCATACACCCCTCTATGATTCAGCCTAGCCCTTCCCTCTGAAGCCTGGGACCCAGCACAGATAGGGCCTTGCAAACAATCTTGGGTTTCCTACTCTTCACAGGAGCAGCTTCTCAGTGGAATATAGGCTGCTAGGGGCTTGGATAGTTAATTTCATTAAGAGCCATGTTGGTCCTGCCCTGGCCTCCAGCTTACCTTGTATGTCCATGGGGACTAGGCCTCACAGGCCCGTGGGCTCCGAGCATGCTCTTGTCCCTGCCTGGCCAAGAAAATCGGGGACCCAGTGAGAGCCTCTGGCTGCCTGCTCGTCAGCTGTTCCCTAGCACCTTGACCTGCCACCATGCTAACTGGGCAGACAAGAGTGCTTCCTGCCACAATTGACATGCCCAGAACATCTCAGCAATTTCAGTTTGGCCGAGCAGCTTCCTCAGCCTCTGTGCATATTCCGTCATTTTTTTTAAGCTTTTGAGAGCATTTATTCACCACTATCTGTAATATGAATCTGGCTTATCTGTTAACCAGCCTGGACCTAGGAGCATGTCCTCACTAACCCAAAGCTGACAGGAAGCAAGAGGGGTGCAGCCCCAAGATGCTGTCATCATACCTGAGGAGCCCCGTAAAAGGTCTAGGGTGAGCTCCTGGCTCGGGAAGGCTGCCTTTGAGAATGACATCTCTGCCCAACATCCCCGATGCCATCACAGTGCAGGGTGATGAGCAGGAAGAGGATGTGCTCAGTGGTCACTCCAGAAACAGCCCCTCTCTCTGGGGCTATTCCCATCGGGGAGAAAAAAGGAGACCCCTATGGCAGGCTTGTGTGCACTAGAGTCTCCCTGACCTGAAGTCTCTAGCTTAGTGACCCCGGGCAAGTCACATACCCTCCTTCATTGGGCAAGATGCATCTCTGAGCACTGGCGTTCAAGGAGTCCATCTCTCTAGTAACAGTATCTGCTCGAGTCAAAAGCCACACTTGGGAGCCACACTTTGGGGCTTTGAATACTGGCTCTGCCTCTCACTGGCTGTATGGCCTGAGGCAAGTCAGATAACCTTTCTTGCCTCAGTCTCCTTACCTGCGAAATGGGGATAATAGTCCCCATTTCAGTAGGTGGTTGTGAGGATTAAATGAATTCGTACGTGGAAACTACTTACAGTTAGTTGTGTTTGGCACTGAGGGAACACTAAGGGTTAGCTGATGTTACTTTTCTTACCAGGTGAAACAAGAAGTCTACACAACCTGAGCACCCTTTGAGGGTTCCTTTCCCACCTAAAACCTGATCTCAGCTACCTACCCCAGGCGTCTGAGAGTAAGGGTCCTAGTTCTGGGCCTTGTAGTGTCTCCATAGACGTGCATTTTCTTAGATAGTGCCTGGATTGTGGCTAGTGAGTGAATCAGTTTCTGCATCATTGGAATCTCATGTTTGGGTGTCACCCCAGCCCAGGGTCTCTGCCTCATCCTCACCCTTGGCTGGGCTGCATGGTCTCACCTGGAGGGTGTCTGCAGTTCCCTGAAGCAGTTGTCTGGAAACACAATCTCCTGAGTAAAGCCCGAAGGCAGAGACTGAACTGTCCTCTGTGGCTGTCGATTCATGTAGCTATGACGCTGTAGCTCAAATTAATCCATTACCTTTAGCAGAGAGCCAGAGCAGCTGGCACTGGGGATGGGCCCAACCTGAAGCGGGGAGCAGGGCAGAGTAGGGGTCTGGACAGTAGACCGGTGCCCAAGTGTACTCGAGAGTGGTGCTGTCCTACTCCCAAGGGGGATGGGCACATGCAGATAGGGCTCAGGGAGCACACCAGGGTAGGGTTCTAGAGACCAAGCAGCTTCTTTCACTTTCCTGCTTTGCCTGCGCCTGCCCTGGCAGTCTGTCTCAGCTCCAGAGCTATGTTGAAGCTTGAAATGCTGCAGGTGGGAGGCCGCCCCACGCAAGGATCTGCCACCATTTGCTGGCTTGAGTTCAGTTTTGAAATGACAGACATTAATTCCAGTGGGTATTCTGACAAGATGGGCAGTGACCCATAAGCAAGGGTAACACTAGCCTGGGCCCCCAGAAGGCCCAGGGGAGGCCTATACAGGCTTCACTCCAGCCGTCCATCCCCATTTCGCAGCCGTCCTGTCTCAGACTCTCAGGAGGGCTTGGCAGGCTGGGACAAAAGCAGTGCCTAGGGCACAGGCCTTGGCCTCCTACTAATGGGTCTCAATTTAGAGCATGATGACATCAGGGATTCTGATTCCCAGGTCTGGGCTGGGGCCCAGGAACCTGCACACACGCATACATGCACACACATACACACCAGCGAGTCTGGTAAAATTGGTTGAACCCAGATCACATTTCGAGAAACACTGATGTAGATAGGCTCCATCCTTCCCAGTTATCTCAATCATTGAAATGCAAGTGAGTTTTTGACTGACTTGTTTGGATGTTATCATTGTCTTCACTACAAATACTTGGACAAGGAGAGCAGAATCTTGTAGTCATGACAGCTAAAATCCTTTAAAGGGGATCTTTTCTCTGAGTGCTCATGCCATTGCAGGGCTGGTGCCTGGCAGAGTCATGGCCTGAGCCGTGTGAACTGTGTTTACCAAAGGCTGGGTATGGACAAAACAGCCTGAAGGCCATGTCCGGAGGTCCCTTCTGGAGGTCCCGCCTGGAAGTCCCGCCTGAAGGCCCTCACTAGGCAGCCCTCCCCACCAGCTTTCTCTCCCCAGAACCCAGCTTGTGCTCAGATCAGAGCACACACTGATCCGTGCCCAATTTCCCCAGCTACACCTGGCAGGCAGTCCATGCCTCTGGCTTTGCCTCTGGATAAGGGCAGGAATTCTGGTTTCCTAAACTTGCCATGTCCCAGCTCTTCCATGTCCTGAGAGCCCAAAGCTCTCACCACCTGCCTAGGTCTCCAGAGGGAGGTGAAGAAGGCCTCTCTACCTGTCCTATGTTTACCAACCACAGTTGCAGGATCCAGCCATGGCACACCCAAAGCACAGACTAGAATGCCTCATTTTATTCCATTCTCAATTCCTCAAAGGCTTGTGGCTCCAAATGCTATTATACTTCAGACCTGGAGGCTTGAAAAGTTCAGAGAAACTAGGACAGTGAAGGCCAGCTGGGCTGCAGGAGAGGGGCGTGTCTCCATGGCAACTGCCTCACACACCGCAGTGCTTGAGGAAGTGGTGGGTGCATGCAGACAAGCCCAGTGTGTTGGTCCAGTGTGTTGGCCCCGAGCCGCATATGCTGCCCATATGCTCACCTTTGTACTGTGGGGTGAACCGCTTCATGGCCGGCGGCAGGGATTCATAGAACCTCTGCTCCTGGGAGATGAGGGGCTTGCATACAGTGTCCTCGTCATACTTCATCACACTCAGGTGTCCCCCGACCTGATGCAGGAAGGGCTCCAGTTGCACACCCACCCTGGAGTCCCCAGCATCTGCACTGTTCTGCACAACCATGGCCTGAGGTAGAAATGGTAGCTCTAGGACAGAAGGCGGGGCTGTCAGCAGTCCTCAACTTTCTCTTTGGGCTTTATTGTTGTCATATAGCATAGTTGTCTTCCCAGCTACGGACTCTCAGCAGAGACCCTGAAAAGCAGAAGAAGGTGGAAATGATGTGAGGGAGACAGTGTCTTGCGGGGCAGCACTCAGAAGGACCCCCAGTCCCCAGCCATAACCCAGCAATAGTTAAACAAGACTACAAACATGCATCGATTACTTGTGGAATAATCTGTTGTAAGAAATTAGTAACAGTGGTTGCCTCCAGGGAGCAGAGCTGAGAGGAAGACTTTTTTCTAAATATGGTTATATACCTTTTGCATTTAAATATTCAAACGTTTTAAAAAAACAGTACACAGAACTGTAGGCTTCCAGAGTACAGAGACTGTGTCTTAACTTCTGTCATGTTGCCTGCTCTTCTTGGGGAACATTAATCCCAGGCCCAAGAAGAGAGCAGTCCCTGCTGTTGGGGCAGTCGACATCTGGCAGGGGCTTGAAAGTACGGGAATGCTTCATTTTTGTATAGCATAGCTGTGCACTGTCAATTTATGTCATGACTCCACAAGTAATTGCTGTGTGACCTTGGGAAGTTACTAAATCTCTCTCAGCTTCAGTGTCCCCATCTGTGGAATGGGATAATAATGATCTCTACCTCATGGACAGAACTGAGATAAAGCCCATGAGAAGGTTAGCCCAGGGTCCACAGGGTCCATTTATTAAGCTAAGTGCTTAATAAATGTGATTTATCATTATTATTTCTGGCATTAAACCAGCGTCACCTACAAGTCACTGGCTGTACTGGCACAGGACCTCGATTTTCTGGCATTATTGGTGGTTCATATTTTCCCAAAAGCTCTGGGTAGTAGGGAAGGCAGACTTTCTCACCACCACTTTGCAAGTGAGAAAAGAGAGGCCTGAAGTGCCTTGCCTGGGGCCGGGTGGGGTCCAGGAGCAGAGGTGGAAGTAAAGCGGGGCTCCTTGTCCCTGGGCCTTCTCTTCTGCTACCGGCTGCTCTCTTTTCCTCCTAAAGGGTGGGCTTGCTAGACCACAGGCAAATGCTGGGACTCTGGGCTGGAAATGCGGCTCCTAAAGACATCTTGACTTTGTCTCAGGAGAGTGCCAAGGAGACACTGCGAGGGGAGGCTCTTCTGGCTGTATTTGTCGTGTCTGAGAGGACATTCCCACAGCGGTACCCATCACCGCCAAGTTATTAATACTCTCCTCTGCTGGACTCCCAGCCGAGGATTTGACCAGACTAAGCATAGCTGGGTATGATGAACCCTCTAAATGACCTTTAGTCCAGACCATGGGCATGGCTGGCTGGCTCCATGCATAAGAGTTTGTCCTATCAGTTTGTTCAGGACTCTGGCTCAGAGAGGCTCCCACCAGCCTCCCAGACCTCTGACACCAGGCGGCACTGAAAGCTTCTGCTTGGCTCACTCATTTTCCCCAGGGCGCCTCTCCCACATTGGCTACTATTCTTCAGGCAGAGTGCCCTTTGGAATGGGGGAGGGGGCGTTCTGGCTGATTTGTGGGTTTGCTTTGCTGGATGCAGTTTGAGGCTCCCAGGAGCTGCCTGCGTGGTTGGAGTGTGGCTGGGGAGGGTAGAGTTACTTGGGCAAGGACTTGGGTGGGGAGGCCAGAGGCCCGATGGCCAAGGGGCTGTGCCCAGGCCTTTCCCCAGCTCTGCTTTAAATAGAGGTGAGCCCTCCTGGTAGCCTCTTCCAGTCTCTGAGAAAAAGAATTGGTAGGAGGCATCTAGATACAGAGAGAAATCAGAATCGGCCCAGGGATGAGTTGATGTCACAATTGCTTGGCAAACCCAATCCTACTTGCAAGTTTGGCAAAGGCCACAGGAAGAAAGAAGGGAAAAACCAAGGTGAACCAACATCACTCCTCCCTGGGATCACTTGTGTGTCAGCCTTTGCCAGCTGATGTGTCCCTGGGGAGAGGGAGTCAGAGGCTCTTCTGGTGACCAGAGGGACAGCCAAGTTGTAAAATTCATTTATAGCCACTCTTGGAAGGAGTCTAGGTCCTGTCCCTCACACATGTCTCTCTAGGGTTGAGCCCAGCACTAACCAGCCTTACTGAGCAAGTATCCAGGCAGTGTCCTAGCAGACCCTCCTGCTCCCGTGCTGAGGGGTCCCTTTGCCATTCTTTCCCCCGACGCCCTGTCTCCCTACGGAGCTCTAAGGACAGCGACAGTGCGGGGAGGAAATAATAACAAATAGCATCAAACCGTGGGCCAGGCAATGTTCTAGGGGCTTTATATAGACGAACCCACTTAAGCCTTACAACAACTCTATGCGATAGTGTTATCAGCCCATTTTACAAATGAGGAAAATAAGGCACGGAGAAGCTACGTAGCTTGCCTGTGTGGACCCAGCTAGTGTGGGGAGAGCGGGGATTTGAATGCGAGTAAATTTGAACATTAGCCTCAGAGTGTGCTTACCCACCATGCTGCAGGAAGGCTGAGGGCTGTCGTTTATCTACTTTGAGAATTAGAAATTTGAGCCCCAAGGAAGCTGGGACTTAACCACAGTCACCTATAAGTCATTGGCTGTACTAGGACAGAACCCAGATTTTCTCGTCTCCCAGGCCTGATGATAGTAGTGCATGTCCTAGTGGTGGGTGGGCTCCACACCTCGGAAACGATCAATAGAGGTTGGGGGAGGCCCACCTAGACCTGGGGCTTGGTATTGATCTTAGGGCTTTCTGGCTACGGGTGTCAACCAGACCTGAGAGGCACTGTCATTCCCAGATGTTCTCAGAACCCTGGCTAAACCTTCTCAGAGAGCATGGAGCAAGCCAGGATGACCCTGGGCCTCTGAGACAGCCTGCAGCACAGCACAGTGACACAAACTCTTCTGTCCCTGGACATGAGGTAGATCGGTAGCGTTTGGGTATTTGCTGGGTAGTTAACTTGTACTTTTTAAAAAACTGTAACTCAACAGCTGGGGAAACTGAGGCCTTTCCTCTCAAGGATTTTCTTAGGGTGTATATTTGGTGACATCTCTTTAGACTCCCCCCTCTCTTGAGCTGTGTAGCTGCGGTTCTGCTCAGGTTGGTGGGAAGGGGTGGAGGGAGGATGGGTGGGCAGTGGCTTCAATACGCAGAGCACCTGCCTGAGCTGGACAGGAGGCTTTGCTGCTGCTCAGGAAGGCATTCTGTGGCTTCCCCTTGGCACTGATGCTGACCTTGGATTCCCAAGGAAGCTTGAGGTTTTTCATCTGTTGCTGTCTTTGTGTGTAGCCTCCTGCTCTGTAGGACAAAGGCAGGGAAGGCCTCCATTCTTACCATTCCTCCCTTGGAAGTCCCAAATAAATAATTCAACTTGACAGACCTTTCTCAGCCCAAGCTTCCTTTTGCCACATGCAAGCACTTCTGTCATTGGCATGGGCCTTGGCCTTTGATCAATGCCTCTGCGCCCTGTTTCTGTTTCCTAAGAGCACTGGGCAAGGACACAGGAGCCCAGGTCTGTTCCAGGTGTTCCTACCAGCTTGCCGAGGCCCCTGGCATCCACTGGGTAACAGTCCTATGTCTTAGTGTTCCACCCACTGCCACAGCCTTGTCATGATGCTCAGATGACAAAAGGCATAGCACTCCTTTGTGGAGGCCTCTTCCCAGGCATCTCCTCCACGAAGTTTGTCACTGCGTGGGTGATTCTCAGAACTGACTCAGCTTGAGTGCTGGGAAGGAGGGTGAGGCGTTTGTCTAAGACAGGACCTCACGCCCCCTCTGACACACTTGCTGAATACCCTGGGCTCCCTTTAGTGCTTTGAAGGGAAACAAACATCCCCCTCTCCAGCCCAGCCTCCTCCCACAGCCCCACAGCCCAGACCCCGCATCCAGCATCTTTCCCAGTGTTCCTTGGGGAGGGACTAAAGGGAGTAAGGATGAGGGAGGGAGGGAGGGAAGAGGGAAGATGCCCCCAGCCAGAAGAGCTCAGCTTAAAGACCCACGTCCCTCAGGAAGAATAGCCAAATGGCCTCAGGTCTGTGTCCTCCTGCTCTGTCACTGGGCAGTTATGTCCTGAATGACATAACTCCGGGCCTCACTCTAGGAGATTCAAGGGCTAATTTTTCTGATGGGTCCTGGCCATTGGGCTGGTTATTAAATGCCCTGGGTTGTCTGTGTCAGTGCAGCCCTGCGGGGCCTGAGTGACAGCCAGACTGCTGCTGGGTTGCAAGACTCCCTGGTCTGAAAGGAGGGTCACAGACAGCAGGGCCTGTGATTGCATTTGGCTTCCAGAGTAGGGACAGATGACAATACCAGGGATGTCAGACACAATGACAGATGCCACCCATCACACTGAGGTGGGTGAGTACATCGTGGCTTGTTACTACCAAGAGATAGGCTCTCTCCTGAGAGCCTGTGTGTGTATAACCCCTGCCCATGTGCTAAACCTGAGTTCATTAAAAATTTCAGAAGGTTTTTTTTTTTTGTTTCTGTTTCATACTTCACACTCCCATTTTATGGAAGATGGCAGGTAAAACCACAAATCAAACTTGTCAGGGTTCAAACTTGGACTAAATCCATCATGGACGATATATCAAAGCCTATCAGTTCCTTATATCTGGAAACAAGTTGGCTGACCGTGGTCATTGTCAGGGCTGCTCACAAATATTCTGGGGTTCCCCACAGGAACATGGTATGACTGCACTTCTCCTGCCCTTTAAAGGTAAGTGTGGCCACATGATTTGCTCTGGCCAGCATAACGTGGATGGGAGTGACAGGTCACTCACTCACTGAGTTGGATATGTAGCATGACAAAAATAAACCTCTGTTATATGAGGCCACAGAGATTTGGGGATGGTTTGTTATGCAGCACAGCTCAGTCTGTCCTGACTAATTCACCAGCTGGCAGCCAGACACCTAGTATGGGGTCCTTAAGTTGAAAGCAACTTCACTTGAGTCAGATATTCAAATATTTCACTGAACAAAGATATCTATACAATAATAGCCACCGCTATTGAGCATCTGCTGTGGACCACTGGCTTTACAATCACCAGCTCTGTTTCTCAAAAGAATCCTTTTCAGATGGAGAAAAGTAAAGAGTTCTCCCAGGGTCCAGAGCACTGGAGATGGGATTCAGCCATAGTGAGTCTATTTATTCTAAGGCTCCTGCGCATTCTGCCCCACCGTGCAGTTTTCCTCTGGGGTCCTGAGACTCAAGTCAGGCTCTTGGGCCAGGGTGCTCTCTGAGGCCCTGTCCGGGCTGTGTGCCTCTAGAGGCCTACATCAGAAATGGGAGCCTTCCAGGAGCTTGCTTTGGCTGGGTAGCTAGAGCGCCAGACTTAGGGTCAGCATGCTGCTGGTGGACAGGCTCAACCATGCACTTGGCAGGTGGATTCAGTGCCGTGGGTGAAGGATTCCCCCGTGGGCCGGTGGAGACCTCACCCAAAGCCATACCACCAGCAGCATTCTCTGAAGACCTGAACCATAATGCCCACAGAGCACGATCGTTTCTCAAGTGTATGTAAATGCTTTGGTGATTACCGAAATACAAATTCATTTAAAGGCATTATTGCATTCCTAGTAGTTTTTATCATCATCTATTTTCTCAATCAACAGATACTAAAAGTATAATGAGTATCACAAGGGGACTCATGGAAAAATTATGTTGAAAAATGGGTCCTAGTTGAAAAGGTTAGAAGAGATACTGCTGTCGGCTGAGATGGCGATGGTGTGAGGAGTCTGGGAAGGGGTCTGAGATGGGGAGAGAGGTCAGCTTGGCCTGGGGGAGCTTGAGGAGGGCCAGTTTGGGGGAATGTATGTGCAGGGAGCAATAGGGAAGAGGGAGGGCTGTGTGGGGAGGAAGAGGCAGGATGCTGCATAGGGCTGGCCCAGTTTCATGCCCTCTACACTGCGCTGCGGTCATTGGCACAGAGAGACAAGAGAGGGCGCCCGTCTGGTTCCAGCTCAGTGTAGGGAGGAGGGATTTGCCTGAGATCACTGGGGTGTGGAAGCCTTCCGGACCACATCTCAGTAAATCCAGAGGGAGGGGGGCATTCTAGGGAGGAGATAATTAAACAGCTTGTAGTGAAAGAAGACTGCAATATAAAATGTGTCAGACTGCAGATTCAGAGGCAGCATGGTTTATGGCCTGCCCGCTCGCCTCTGAAGCTCTGACGTACATTCGCAGGCCTCTCAGAGCCAGAGGTTTGGTATAAGTACCATTCAATGTCTTCTTGATGCCCAAGGGAGCATTTTTTAATCTATTAGAGATGAGAGGACCTGAAAACCATTTAAAGCCACTTAGGTCGTAATGGGCAGAATTTTGGTGTTTCTCACGGGGTGGAAGGTTGTGTATCATCTGGGGCCACCCAGGCTGGGATAATTTTCTGGAGGAAAAAAAAATCACGTGTTAAAATCCATTCTAAAAATGACGCAAGGGCTATAGGCCTGTGTGCCCTCCGTCTGCATGGTCCCTGGCCCTGTGGTATCAATACTGAACGCCGGGGGACTTCACACATCACCTCGCTAGCTGTGGCTGAAATATGCGGCTTTGGAGAGCATTCGTTTCCCGGGAAGCCTTGATCTCCAGAATTGCAGAGCGATACTTCATATTCCTCAGTTGCAGCAACTTATTTCGAGGCTGATTTTATCCTTTGAGGGAAGGGTTTTTCCCCCTCTCCTTTTCTCTTAACATTTAAAATCTCCCAACGTGCCTCCAGCTTGAGGACCAAATGTGATTTTAATACAGCGATTATTCGTTTAGAAGCCCTTCAGCCACTGACAAATGTCCTTAGCAGCACCAGCAGTGTTCTCCTGTCAGGGCAGGAGACGCATGGGGCAAAGATGACTCAAGAAGCTGAGCCGCTGGAGGGCCGCTCTGGGAGAGGCAGGAGCTGGGAGGGCTTCTCTCTCCCTGGGCCCTAACATATCCTGACCTCATGATGACACCCTGGGTCCTCAGAAATCCTGGGCCTGGCCAGCAACCATTATACCAGCCCTGCCAAGCCATGCTCCCTTGAGATGCACCTAGGATCTTGGATATTGCTAAGCACCCAGACCTGCAGATTTCTCAACCTCTAACATCCTGCCCCCACACCTCACCACCTTTCTCTAAGTCATAAAACCAGCCACCTGCCTTGTGGAGAGACCTATGAGCCAGAGATAGGTGTGGCCCACGGTTAGCATGGCAACTTTATGGCTGCAAGAAGAAACAGCTTTTTAAGGTCAAAACACAATAGTGGGGTGGAGCAAGTGTCTGTGTGTGAGTATGTAGACGACTGCGTGTATGCGTGAGTGTATGGTTATGGTCTTTCAGGCCGCAGAGCTGACCTGGCCAACAGAAGAGCGAGCCTCTTGGGGAGAACGCCAGCGAGTCTTTCCCCAGCAGAGGGCAGCAGCAGACATGCAGAATCTCCCACAGAGGGAGTCACACAGGCCAAAACTCTACAGCCAGCAAGCACCTCCTGGCCTCACCAGGGGATACATTCCTGAATTGCCCTGGGTTTGCCAGGTCTGTCCTCAGAAAGCCCAGATGGCAAAGTGCCTCTAACTTTCCAGATCGCTCTTTTTAAAGAGCTCAGAAGTTATCATCATGTTCCCTTCTTGCCACCACCCTCCACTTTTTCTAAAGATTGCTTGGCTGGGAGGAGCTTCCTGCCCTGGATGAGGCACGTTCTGATGAGTGGGGTGCCTGCCTTTATTTATGTGGGTGGGACCCCCAAATCAGGGACAGGGCTTGCCAAGGAGGAGGTGGGGTGAGGGCGCTGGGGACACATCTGAGCAGAGTAGAATGCATGGTCTTCAGTATCTCTACCCAACAGATCTCTCCCGGGGCAGGCAGACCCCATGGCTCCTTAAGCTGCCTCTGGGCCAGCCCAGCAGGAGGAAGAAGAGTTATCAGCATGAGGTAAGGGCTGCCAATGTGGCATTGGGTGTTTGGGCCTCTCACCTCACTTTTTCTGCCCGCTTCCTTGCCTCCCCACCCCAGCCAGTGCCCTGGACAACCCTATGCACCAATCTTTAATGCTGTAAAGTTGATTGCCCTTCCTGTGGCTGCGATCAACAAGACAGCAACCATCAGATTTCTGCCTAGGAAGGATTTATTCATGTGCCCTGATTGGAGCAGGAGGAAGCATGGGGAAGCTGCTGGTAGTGGAGTGAGCTCATCCTGGCCTGCCACCCCCAGGATGCCCTGGGGCAGAGAACAGGGAGGGTCCCAGGGGTCACAGGCCCTTTGCAGTTAAGTTTCTCAGATCCTTGATAAGGAGCTGCCTCTCTGGACCCTGGCGGGGCAGGGAGACCAGGAGACCTGGTTCTGCCCCAGCCTCCCTATCCCTTCCACTCCGGGCCTCAGTTTCTCTGTACTGGGGGTTGTCTGACCCAGCCACGTTGGTACTCTGCCATGAGACAACTGGCCCTTTAATTCAGCAAGTCAGTGTGGCAGGGAAAATCAGGTGTGGGGTGTGGTTGGCAGAGATGTTTCCACATTGAAAGAGACTTAGGAGACACACTGACCTGACATACCTTGATCGGATCCTGGCTAAACAATGCATAAAAAACATTTAGGGGGCAATTGGGGAAATTTGAATATGGATTGGACGTAGATGTTTTTGGTGAGTCGTTAATTTTGTTAGTGGGATAATAGCATTGGGCTTATGTAAGAACCTACCTTGGGAGGAATGCTGGGACGCCTATAAATTACTATAAATTATTATAAACGATTTAGTCTTAGTGTAGTTGATGAAGCAAATAGTGCAAAACTCAAACAACTATTTAAATCCAGATGCAAGATATGCAAGTGTTCATTATATCATCCTCTCTATTTTTTTCCTATAAGGTTAAAGTTTTTCATAGTAAAAAGGTTAAAAAATAAACTGCAAGCTTTTAAAAGCTGTAGAAGCCTGGGTCATGTCCCATGGGTTCTGAATCTCTGGGGAAGGGCCTGGCATGGACGTTTTTAGGCTCCCAGCTATCCCGAGGACCATGGCAGACCCCAGTCCAGGTCTCAGGTTCACTGGAGAGCCCAGAAGAACCCATAGGAAGGGGGCCCCAAAGACTCTGCCACTGCCCAGGGTGACATGCTTCTGATGTCCAGGTGACATGCCTCTGATGCCCAGATCTACCCTGCCACTGCCCAGGGTGACATGCTTCTGATGCCCAGGTCCACCCACACCCAGGCCCCAGGCCACTGCCCACGGGCTATGATGTCTTCCAGTCCCGTGGTCCCACATGGTGGAAGGGTGGGGCTGCTGGGACAGGATGTTCTTGGGCCCAGGGGGTGGTACCCACTGCTCCTGGGACAGCTAGCTGCCTTTGTTAAGGGTTAAACTTGGTGCAGAGTGTGAATCATTGGCTCTAACCCCTGCACTTGCCCCTACAGTTTCCTCTGTAGTCCAGTTCAGCCCAACAGCCCCAGGCCCCTGCCTTCCTACAAGGGGCACAGGAAGGGAAGGGTTGGAATTGCTCTAGAGGAAGGGGAAAAAGATGGGAGAGAAACAGATGACAGAATTTCTATGTAGTTGAACTGTTGCAGCTTGCCCCCATAAACGCACAGGCACGTACAGATGTCCAGACAGACACACAGACACACTGGCATCTCCACAGGGCAGATCTTTAGTCAGCCCTGGATGGAGATGGGGCCCACCCCCTCTAACCCGCAGTATGAACAGGCCCTATGGCCACGAGACCCTCTCTCCCCTCGCTCAGGCACCACCAAAGGCTCAGCAAGGCTCTCCCTTCCCATCTCCATCCCTACCCCCAAGGCAGCACTCACCAGGGCCTCTTTCCTGGTGAGGTTGTGAGGAGTGTGTAGAAGGGAGGGTCCAGTAATCTCCTCTTTCAGTGTCCACTGACTTCAGGCGTTGGGCAAAGGCCCTCCCAGGGTCTCAGTGTGGAGAAGTCACTGCCCACTATAGCACTGGTGGGGAGGTCTGCCTGAGGGCCAGGCTACAGTGGCCTAGGGACGGGATGTCACCTGATCCTGGGGAAGAGCTGGCAAGGGCTGGCATGTCCACCTGTCAGCTGGTATCTGCTAATCTGGGCAGGGCCAGATGCCTGGGAAGGAGTAGGGAGGAAGAGGAGGAAGGAGTGGACAGAGAGGGAAGAGAGTTCTGCTCCTCTGCCTGATGGATGTCAGGCCCTGTGCACCAAGGGGCAGTTGCCCAAGGCCCCGGTTTATTTTTGATTCCTTGTTCATGGGGTCATGCTAGGGTCAGGGGTCATCCCTACTCCCAGCCTCCCTACCCCTACCCCATTCCCCACAAGCTCACTCCCCATTTTCCTCAAGCTGTGGCCACCTGAGAGAAGGAAAGGCAGGCTACAAGACAGCCAACCTGCCAGACCAGTGCCTGTTGCCAGGGGGTTACAGTTGTGGGTTGGTGGATGTGTTCAGCAAGTCAAAGGGCAGTTCCAGTGCGTTTGGTGGGAGAATATGGTGCTTAGGGGGGCCCCTTCACCTACTTAGTGGGGACCGGGAAGGCATCTTGAGAGAAATGGCCAACAGACCTGAAGGAGAAATAGGGCCAACCATGTTGGGTTTGGGGAGGGTGTTGAGAAGATTGCTTTTTGTAGGCAAGGGAAGAGCACATTCAAAGGCCCAGCGGCAGTGATGGTGGGGGGTGGTCAGGGAGGTGGAGGCACTCAGAGCAGCTGGGGTACGCAAGGAGTGGGGAAGGGCAACAGATAAGGCTGGGGAGCAGGGGAGACAGGCGTCCCAGAACTTTCCTTAGCTTCTCAGGAGGAACAAAAGGGCTTTCTGACACGAAGGGCTGGCTTCAGGTTTGTGTTCAGAGCTCTTTCTGTTTTGACGAGAGCAGATTGGGGAGGAGTGGATCGAAGGCAGGCAGGCACGTTGTAAGGCCGCAGGTGCCGTCCCTCCAGGTACCCTAACCTGAGGGAGAGAGTGGCAGTGGGAGTGGAAGGAAGATGTTGAGGAGGCAGGCGTTATCAGGTTTGGTGACATGTGGACAGGGAGAAAGGGGGTAGAGGCAAAGGACAGGGATTGGTCACTTCAGGTCTGAGTGACTCTGGACCAAATACTAGGAAGGTCTAAGTCTGCCCTTCAAGCAGCTCAAGGTACCCCAGACTTTTGGCTGCAGTTCCCGTGGGCACTGGGTATTCTACTTTCCTGGGGCCCAGCCTGTCCCTTCCTGGGCTTCTCCTTGTGCCGGTCCTTGGCCCCCAGACGCCCAGCAGCAGCCTTGGGGTTCGGCCTCCTTTGGCCCTAGGTCTGGCCCAGCTTCTCTCTGACTCTGGGCCACATCCCCTATGTCCTTGCTTTTCCCAGGGTCCCCTCATCTGTCTCCTAGTTCTAACAGGGTCCCAGCAGGCCTGTTGCTCCAGCACTGAGTCATACTGTCTTTTCCATTTCCCCCTTTCGGCATTTCCTCGTGTCCAACGGAGAACTCACATCATACAGACAGCCTCTCCCCATTCACTCACTGCTCATCACCCGGCAGAGGAACCCTGGGTTTTGACAGAAGGTGAAATGGGAGAGGGGGCAGGACGAATAGCCAGGTTTCCTGGCCCTTGTCCCAGAGGTCCCCTCAGCCATTGTCCACTCAGTGTTCTCTGCACCCACTCCCGGCATGACAGCACGTGGTCCTCGACAGATATGTTAGCGACAAAGAACAAGGCGTCCTGGGAAGGCCACAGCAAGTTTGGAGGGCTGCCCGCTCACCAGCCCAGCTGCCCTTCCTGTGACAGACATCCTTTCCTGTCCCCACTTCGAGTCCTCCCTATACCCAGACAGGGCAGAGCCCTGAGGCATGCCAGGAATTTCCGGGTGTCCTGAGGCCTGGTTTAAAGTGGGGTGAGGATCTTATGCATGCCACCCCACTCCTCAGCCCGTGGCCAAGGATCGCATTTCACCAGGGAGGGCAGATGGCCAGGCTGCCCTGGAAGCCTCCTGCCTGCCCTGTCCCTCACACTGCCCAACCATGTGCTGGGCTCTGGTTACCTAGCCCTGAAAAAGAAGGTATGACCTCCTTTCTCCTCTGCCTACCCCATCTCCCCTTTTCCACCTGGCTGGGCTCAAATTCCTGTCCTGGGAACCCTAAAACCACCACAGGGCTGAGCTGGAGGACCTTAGGGGTGCAGAGGGGAAGGGACCTCCCACTTAAGCCTGATGGCCAATGAGGGGCTGAGCCTGGGTGAACCACAGGCTCGGGAGGGTCCGTTCACATTCTAGTACCTGGTTTCTGTTTTTGTTTTGTTGTTATTGTAAAGAGCAAGGTTCCATCTGACTTCTTATTTACCCACTTATTTAACAACAGTTTTGATCCCCTAACATGCGATCCAAGACACAGTAAATAGAACACACAGGCCCCGCTGCTACAGAGCTGGTGATCTGGTGTTTTCTGTTACGAAATCAAACAGGCCACTTTATTTCTGTTTCCTGACAGTGGCCAAGTTCATTTTCCGAAGCTTGGCTTCACCTGTAAGATGCTTGCCGTTAAACCTCTTTCCACAGCCATGTCTGTGACGCATCTCTGCCCAGTGACAACACCCGGCCCACCCTCTAGACCTGGCTCCTTTCCCTCCTCTGAGAAATCAGCCCTGAACAGCTCAGCTCTTCTGTGGACAGAGCATTCCAGGCCAGCTCTTAGATGCCACCACTGGAGGCAGAAAATGCCTGGGGCTCATAAGCACACACCAGCTATTTGGGAGAAAGGGGTGAGCTAGTGCCACCCTGGCAGCTCCCCCTTCGCCTCTCCCATCCCAGCCTGATTGACCATTCAGCACCTGTACCTTCACTGCTGCCTTCTCTGGCAGGTCATCCATCGCCACGTCCATCCTGCTGATTTCATCTCTCAAGCTGAACCCCTTTTCTCCGTCTCCGCAGCCACCACCCTGGCCCACCACCATCTCCCTCACCGATGACCCTTCATGGTGTCCTCCTTACGTCTCCACTCCTGCAATCCATTCTCCCCAGAGCGATGTTTTGAAACAATTTAGGAATTGTCACTTACCTGCTTAACATTCTTTTTTTTTTTTTTTTTAATTCAAAAGTTTATTTTAGTTTGATGCAGTTTGCTGTGGTAGCTCTGATGCACAGATCTCACGCTCAGATGTGCTGGTGTGCAGTTTGGATGTTTTTTGTTGAGTTTTAGATGTTCAGCTTATTATTATTTCAAGGAGAGAGATCTGGGGATGTCTCTCACTCCTCTATGTTTCTCCAAACTCCTTAACATTCTTTAGTGGCTCCCTGTCCTTAGAACACAATCCAAAGTAACCCCCTCACCCAGGCCCAGCTCTGCCCACCTCCCCAGCCTCATCCCATGGAGTGCTCTCTTGCCTTTGTGGTCCAGCCACATCTTGCGCTAGGCCTCTGCACTTACTGTCCCTCCTGCCCGGGATGTCCTGTCTTCACCTTTCCACCTGGCTTACTCTTCTTCACCCTTCAGATGCCAGCTAAAGCATCACCTCCAAGAAGCCCTCTCTGACCTCTCCGACACTGTCTGCCTCCCAGTACCTTTCTTCAGAAACTAATCCCATATGTAATTACACTTACTTATGCAATTATTTGCTCCTTGCATCTTTGTCTTCCTTGAGGCCAGTGACTAGGCTTATTTTGCTCCACACTCTGTCCCCAGCATGTAGCACAGCACCAGCCTCCCAGTACATGTTTGGTGAATGAATGGATGAATGTGATGTGTGAACCCATTCTGGGGCTCTGGCTTGCCCTCCCATCTTCTTGATGCTGTGGCTTTCACAACCAGGGGTGTGTGGAGTTAGGAGCCCATGTCTGGTTCTCTGGGGTTTCCTTCCCTCTTCCTGTTCCCTGGCATAGAGGCCTCTGGCTGATCACCGTGGCCCTGTGAAACTCTTCCTTGACCCCCAGCTGCTTTTCTGACCCCCAACTGCTTTCATGACCCAGTTTTCCCTCTCTGGAGATGACAACAACCCTTCAAGTTCCAGGACATGTCATCGCCCCCTTCCCTTGGTGTAAACATCATGGCTGCTACGATGTTGCTGACCTGCCCAGATTTCAGCAAAAGGCCCTCTTCCCCTGTGCTGGGCTCCCCCTTGCTCTGCTCCTCTTGGCATACTGGCCCTCCTCTTCCTTCTCCTCTTCCCTCTCCCTGACCATGTGGGGGCCTCCAAGACAAGTGTGAGGACTGCCCCATCCACCGACCCCTCTCGGTGGTGCTAGAAGCCCCATTTTCCAGGCCTGGATGGAGAGACTCAGAGGGAAAGCACACTCAGTCTCGTGACTTTCCCCATAATTCTCTTCGTCTTCCTCTTTTTCCTGCCTGTTTGTTATTTCCTCTGCTGTTTTGGCCTTTTCTGTTTTTGGATTTTCTTTTGTTTTTCTCTCACCTTCTCTCATTACCTTTTCTGTTTTTGCTGATACTTCTTGTTCCCGTTCTTCTGTATTCAGCCATGTGTGAATGCAGTGTGGGTGTGGATGTGTACATGCGTGTGGGTGTGGATGTGTGAGTGTATATGTGTGCTTGCATGTGAGTGTGCAGCATGTGGGTGCAGGTATGCATTCAAGTGTGGATATATGAGTGCCTCAACACAGAGGAGCACATTGAGCTAAACAGGTGTGTCCTAATTAGCGGGCTTTTGGGAACCCGCGCTCTGGGGAGGGCAGGGTATGGGGTTCTGCCTGCAGACTTGGGCACTGAGGGACCTCACACAAGCCCTGGGTGCCCAAAAGTGACTCCCACAGCAGGATCCTAGAGATGGAGCCCCTTGGCTCTCTTTGTGGTTGACTTGTTGTTCTTCCCAGTTCCCCCGAGCCGTCTAGAATCTCCCTGGGTGGTGGTGCCCTGGGCCCTCTAGGGGTTGGCGGCCTCCTTCATTACCTGCCACCCCCTCCCTGGAAAGCCAGGATGGCGCACAAGCTGAGGGAGGTCACTGTCCAGCACTTCACAGTGAGAGGAAGTTTGAGGCCCAGAGGTAGGCAGCTTCCCCAGAATCGTGTCAGCCTGACCCCACCTCCAGTTCCTGACCCCTCCTGGGAACTTCTAGCCTGGATCCTGTCCAGTGTTCTGCCCCAGAGCCTGACTGGTCATCTGTTGGGCTCCCCCTTGGAGAAGAGGGGCCCAGGCCATAGCAGCCACTCTCTACTCCTCAGGCTCCATCTGTCACAGGGGACCCTGAAATCTGAGGGGACTGTGCACAGCGAGGGCAGGTCTTAAGCCCTCTGTAAGTCAGCTGGGCTCCCTTGACTGGGAAGCTGCAGGATGTCATCAACCAGTCCTGGGAGCAACTGCAGGAGCACCTGACATACTGGCCAGATGCTGAGGGGAGTGGGGCGTGTTGGCTCAGGC
>NW_006432451.1:3939926-3967511 GCF_000325575.1 Pteropus alecto | reverse complement strand
GGTGCCGGCTCTTTGCACACACACATCACCTCATTGGATCCTCTCTCAAATGTGAGGTTGGGGCCATTATTACCCTCATTTTATAGCTGAAAAGCAGGAGCTCAGAGAGGCATCATGCCACACAGCTCATAAGTGGCAGAGTGGAGATTTGAACTTGGGGCCCCTACTCTTAAGCACACTCTGTTATTCACCAGGCAGCCCTGCAGTCACACACCAGTGCAAGAACATATCCCCATGCCAAGGGGAAAGCATGAGGTGATCCCTCCCTTCCTCAGCCAAGCCCAAGGGCCAGGTACAGGTGGGCAGGTGGCAGGAGGGAGGTGTTGGCTGGTCCCCACACATGGACACAGGCAGGAAACTTGGCATGGAGCTGATTCTCGCAGCAGCGCTGGGTTCTGAGCCACATCCCCCAGCTCACAGCTGGCTGAGGCTCAGAGAGGACACCTCTCTAAGGTAGCTCTCAGGAGGACAGACTTTCGTGGTTGTTAATTCAAGGAAGAGCCAATGTGTGGCACTGAGACCCCAATTATACACCATCAGTATTGCAGCATGTGTCTCCTTAAACAATCTGCGTGTAACATTTATGAGGCCTCCCTGGTGGCTGACATAAAAAGCCGTCAGAGGAAGAACCCTGCCCTGCCTAAGAATCCCCAGAGAACTTTGCCACTCTGCCCTCCTCAAGAGAACAGGCCACCTGTCTTCTGGGCACGAGGGTCAGAGCACTGGGAAGGGCCCTGCCCCAGAACATTCCCTGGGGGATGAACCCACCATTCCTGCCTTTAGTTTTAACAGCTTTGTCAGTTCTGCTGGTGTGAGCAGTGCTTTACAGAAAGAAATGAAACCCCAGAACATCAGAGCTGGAGGGTCCCTCAGAGGCTACCTGTTACAATCTTTTCATTTTAGAGGGGAGGAGAGACCAAAGAGTCACTTGGCTACCTGTGGAAGAGCCACACTTGAACCCAAGTCTCATGACTGCCGTTTATTGTTGCTGCATAGGATGGAGGAGTGGTGAAAAGCATGGAATGTGGATGTGAACACAGCTGGGTTCGAGTCGCAGCTCTACCATTTCCTGGTGATGTGACCTTGGACAAGCATCTTAACCTCACTGAGCCTCATTTTCTCGATCTGTAAAGCAGGGATAAGTTTCTTAGGGTTATTGTGACATTTCAATGACACAATGCAAGTAAAAACATTTAGCATAGTGTCTGACACAGGCCTCCAAAGTATTGGCTGCTATTATTATTATTATAAACGGCTAGCAAGGCCTCGTGTTGGACCTCAGTCGGGGAGGGGAACCATAGTGGCTGCACTTTCCAACCCTGAATTCAGATTCCTGCCTGACATGATTATGGAATAGTGACCCATAATGTAGGATCCACAGGTACCCCAGAGGCACATATAAGGTGCTGTGGGAGAATAAGGAAGGAGAGGTTAATTTGTTTGCCATGTGGGGTGGGCTTTGGGGCTCTCAGGGGAGGTAGCTTCGAAGGTGCATAGGAGTCCTCAGGCAGTGACGTGAATGAAGGGAACAGCAAGGGGAATAGCATCCACGATGGCACGGAGGCATAGGAGAACATGGCATTTCCGCAAGACTTTGGGTGCCTGGAGAAGAGGTGGGGGTGGGGGCAAGGGGAAGGAGGAAACTCGTCTCTCTCCCCTTTCAGTAATGTTTACATTTTGACTGTAAAGCCAGGACCACAGCCTCTTGCAAGAGCAATGCTTGACAGCTCACACAGACTTTTTCTGTCATTTCACAGATGAGAAACCAGAGGCCTGGGGAAGGGGAGGCTCCCTAAAGACCCCCAGCTAGACAGGTAGAACCAGCTGGGCACCCAGATCTGCTGACTCTCAGGCTGGGGACTGACTTTCAGACAAGGTGGCAGGAGCTGGGGAGGATTTACCTGGGGAACTGGGATATACAAGGCGATGGTCCCACACTGGCAGGAAGGTCTGGGCTGGGCCAGAGAGAGTGATGAGCGGGGCTGACAGCCCGGGGGTGGCTGACATGTGTTATTTATGCCTGTTTCCCTGCGAGTCCTTCAGGGCCAAGAAGGTAATTGAATAAGTGAGTGTGAGCAAATGCAGGCGATCATTTAATTGTGGCAGAAAATGAAGTTGGTTGCAGCTGGGGGCTGCCAGCCCATTACCGCAGGCTCTGGTTTCTGCTGAGCTGGGTAAGTGGGGCTGGAGTGGCCATCCATCCTTGGCCTAACCCTATCCTGTCCCCTGGCAGCTGTCCCCATGCTGGCAGGCCCTGGGGAGGATGGTGGTCAGGGAGTTTGTTCTCTGGCAGCACATTCCCCATGCCCCCTTCTCTGTCCCAGGCAGGCCCTGGAGGCTGCCACAAACAGTGAGGGCACTAGGAGGTACTAGCACAGGGGGACGCCTGGGGCTCAAGTCATGATGTTTGGAACAGTAGACACACATGAAGCCCTTGCATGTACCAGGCATTGTTCTAGACATTAATAGTATCAATTCAGTTAATCCTCCAATCTCCCTGTGAGGGCAATGCTATTATTATCTCCAGATTTCACAGGTAAAGAAGCTGAGGTATGGCTCTGGGCTCCTTGCTCTGGACTGAGAAGTCCTGGAAGGTGCTGAGATTCTGAGTGGGGGGCACGAGGGGCTGCAGCACTGAGGCATGGTGAGGACCTGGCCATGAAGATCCCACAGGGCCCTGCACGCTTTCTCTGTTTCACCTCTTGGCCCATTTTAGCCTAGCTGCCCTTCTGGGCAGGACCAGGGCAGAAGCCTGGGGCCTAAGTTCAGAGGCAGGAGGAGGCCCTTCAGGCCTGAGCCACGTCAGTCCCCAGAACTCTGGCCCTCTGAGCTTTGCTCCTCTGGTGCCATTTATAGCCCTTCTGAGGAGGCAGATAAAATTAGGCCTGGAATGTGAGAAGCCAGTTCAACTTCCCAGACTGGGCAGTCATAACGACCCCATAGCAGTTCGGGGAAGGGCAGGCCCAGCTGACTGGAGGGGCCAGAGCTGAGGTCGGGCTGGATGCAGGCAAGCTCAGATACTTCCTGGGCTTCCCACATTTTACCTGCCCCTTCCTGCAGCTCTTGGCTGCAGCCTGTCAGGCAGGATGTTAAATGTTCCCTGACATACTCACTGGGTACCCCTGTTGTGAAGAGCTGGAGAGTCATCAGGAGGGTCTCCTCTTTCCTGAGCACCTACTGTGTGCTAAGTGCTGTGTATCTGTCATCCTACTGAAGGCTCACAAGGAACCCATGGGGTTATCATTTAATCAGTTGTTCACTGAGAAGTGTCTTTTGAGCAGAGACTTGAGGAGGCGATATTGCTAATGTGTAGAAACCAGGGTAAGAGGATGTCAGGGCAAGTGCAAAGGCCCTGGGGCAGGAAGGAGGAAACAGAGCAGATGAAAGAGGGAGGAGTGATAGGAAAGGTAGTCTGTGTGTGTGTGTGTGTGTGTGTGTGAAAGAGAGAGAGACAGACAGACAGACAGACAGACAGACTTTGGCTTTTACTTTGAGTAGATGGGAGTCAACCCTAATCCCAGGAGGAATGTGGTCTTTGGTTTTAATAAGATCACTTTCGTTGCTGAGTGGGGAACCGACTAGTGGGGGCAGGACTGGCTACATAATTTGCAGAGCCCAGTGAAAAATGAAATATTGGGATTCTTGTTAAAAAATATTAAGAATTTCAAAATGGTGAGAGCAGAGCTTTAAACCAAGTGCAGGGCCCTTCTTAATGGGAAGTTAAATTCTAATCTTCTACAATAAAAAGTCAATAGGTAAAACCTAAAATAGAAAAACACAAATTCGTAGGATATGCATGTTAGGCAGAAATGAGACGGGAAGCAGAAGAAAATGGCCACAGAGGTGAAAGTAGGCCTGGGGGTGGGGCAGGGGACAGCTGCTTTTCCTTTATAAGCCATGAAATACTATTTGGTTTTCAAAATTATCTCCATGCATTACTTTTATAAAAATGAAACTTACCTAAAAAGGAGAGGGGGTGGGTATTTTACCACAATTTTCAAAGAAAAAAGAAGGAAAATAAAGTAAGAGGCCCCAAGATGCACCAGAGTGGAGCCGCCCTGCCCAGCTGACGCCCACAGAGAAATAACTGGTGCAGGTGGATCCGAGCAGGTGGAATGGGCTGAGGAGACGGAGAGGCTGAGGGACACGGTGGGAGGTCGGTCAGAGGCAGCCGCTAATGTGAGAAACTAATCCTAGCTAATGGGTTAATCGCTCTGCCTCTCAGATGTCACCAGAACACTTCCGCAGCTTCCTGTAGACTCCCCATAAATATTCACTGGAGGAAGCATTGACCCTAAATCAGAAAGCACTTCCCGGTGGGGTGCAGCTCAGGGCGACTGTCTGGAAAGGTGCCTGGAGGGGTCGGTGGAGACCGCTCCCCCTGCCTTCCCGTCAGGTCACCTGGGCCGAGTCTTCTGTTTCCTGGATTCCGTGTCATGTGCAGCACCTGGAGGGTGAGAGTGGTGGTGGGTGCATGTTTGCGTGTGCGTTTTCTCATATAAGCATGTGTACACATGTTTACACATATGTTGGGGGTGTGTGCATGTGTGAATGGTGTCTTAGGGTGGAGGGGAGTGAGTCTGTTCTGTCCCGTCTTGCTCCCTGCAGACAACAATGGCTCCCTTCCCCTGTAGGTGTCTTTAGAGCTGGCCCTTGGCCAAAGCTCTGTAGCCAGCAAAATAAATCCTGGGAACCCCCAGCCCCCAACTGAGCCCCCAACTCATGTTTTTCTTCATCAGGATGCTATGCATTCTCTCTCTCCTTTCCTTTGATTAATCTACTTCTGGGTGAGGCTTTGATAGGTTTGGATAAAGTATTAAGCTAAAGAAATGAATCTTTAATGGTGGAATTTCAGGCCTCTTCCTCTTAGGAGAGGTTTCATTTGCTTGGCTCTGGTTTGGTTTTGTCAGGGAAGCTTCCTTGTGTCCCTGGAGCCACTTCAAAGGCCCAGGCTCCCTCCTGGACACTGTTGGCCAGGTCACTCTCCCCATTAGTTGCCAGAGCATTTCCTGTGGTGGGGGGTGGTGTTATAGGTTTCCTCTGGCTCCAAAATGGACCCTCAGACAGAGAGGGTCCACTCTCTGCTCCTTTGCTCCTGCCTTCAGCTTGGCCCTTTCCCTCCTGCCCTGCCTGGTCTGGGCACCCCTTCCCAGAGGGAGGTGGGGGGCATTCTGGAGCCAGGAGTGACCTGCACCGTCTCCTGCAGGATCAGGGCTGGGCAGAGGACACCTTGAGCCATATCTGAGTATGGTTCAATGGCTGTGACACAGTGTCAACTCTAACCTGGACCTAGAGCTACTCTCTTTGAATGGAGAAGGAATAAACCCCTCATCTACCCTCAGACCCAGGTTGGTTCCCCCATCAGCCCCCATCAGGAGGCTTTGCGCCCCAGGGCAGGCTTCAGGGGAGGTATCAGGCTCTCCCCTCTGTGCCCTGCTCCCCACCCCACTGCACCCCTCTTCTCCCAGAGCAACTCTATTGCAGGCCCCATGCTCTTCAGACCCAGAGGGTGAAGAGGGAGAAACATCATTTCGGGGGTTCTCTGTCTGGCTGTGTCAGCTGGGACATGGTTCTGGGGACATGGCTGAGTCCCTAGTCCTTCCTGGATCTAGTCACCTCCTCAGCCATCTCTGGCCACTTGGGAGCCTGTACTTAGAGCTTTGTCTCCTAGGGTGCCAGCACCCCAGACTGGCCTCCCCAGTCTGCCCAGAGCCCCCACAGGCCCATGTGTTAGACTTGGGGTTCCTCACTGGAAGCCTCAGAGCCCTCCTTTTCCCATCACCCAGCCCAGCCTGTGGGGTGTCGGGACTCTGGCCTGACCCTGCAAGACATGCCTCAGCTTGGACCAGAACCTGTGGGTGGGGATCCTGTCT
This sequence comes from Pteropus alecto, assembly GCF_000325575.1. Taxonomy (NCBI): domain Eukaryota; kingdom Metazoa; phylum Chordata; class Mammalia; order Chiroptera; family Pteropodidae; genus Pteropus; species Pteropus alecto. Next base: position 3,961,638 of record NW_006432451.1, on the reverse strand, counting down.
ACCCCCAAACAAGGGACCATGGCCCAGACTCACTACAGTCCGCAGAGACAGTGGGGAGGTTGGCTGGCCACCTCCCTTCCCTCCCGTTGTTCTGCTGACCCCTGCTGGCCATCCACAAACACCCTCAGGCTTCCCCTCCCTGCATAGGCATCCTTCCACAGGGTGCTGGTGCTTGAATGCCTCTGGGGACAGGGGGCTCACCGTTTCATGCAGCAGCCTGCTCCAGGCAGAGATGTTTCTTTCTCTTAGAAAAGTTCTTTGAAATTAGCCGAAGTGTGAATACTGGTTACTTCCACCTATTTATTCATAGTTATACCCTCTTGAGTCATACTACTACTACTACTACTACTACTACTACTACTACTACTACTACTACTACTTCTTCTTCTTCCTCTTCCTCTTCCTCTTCCTCTTCCCCTCCCCCTCCCCTCCTTCCTCCTTCCTCCTTCCTTCTTCCTTCTTTCTTCTTCTTCCTTTCTTTCTTTCATCTCTTTCTCCTCCTCCTTCTCCTTCTCCTTCCCCTCCTCCTTCCTCTCCTTCTTCTCCTCCCTCTCCTCCCCCTCCTCCCCCTCCTTCCCCTCCTCCTTCCTTTCTTCTTCTGTCTATGTACCAGGCACAGTGTATTATGTCATTTAATTCTTTCAACACCTGTAAGGTTGATACCTGTGTCATCCTCATTCTATAGATGGGAAACCTGGAGAGAGATCTGGGAGTGTCACTTAAGTGAGTGTCACTTAAGTGAGTAACATAGGTAAGAAGCCGCAAAACCTGGGGTTCAAATCCAGAGCCCACACCCTTGCCACTTAGGGATGTGCCCATCCCACCCCTACTGACCGCTTGTCTCCCCTATCCAGCTTGTTCTTACTTCCCTGCCAGGCCCTGCTGCCCCAAACACACACCTTCTTTCCCAGATCCTGCAGTGGATTAACTCCTCCTCCAGGAAGCCCTCTCGGCACAGCCAAGGGGTAAGGAGAGAGCCTTCCTTCTCGCCCAGGTATCTCCTAACAGGGAGAGGAAAGGAGGGGAGGGGAAAACGGGGCCATGTCTGTGATGTGGGTGGGTCTGTGGTGACACAGTAGGGAGCGTCTACATCCATGTTGTCGCAGATGCCAGTATTTCATCTCTTCTTATGGCTGAGGTCTGTTCCTGCTGCTCCTGTCCCCTCCAGACCAGGCTTTAGTCAAGGAACTGATGCCCCTACTTGCCTAGCAGGGCCCCAGCATTTGAAAGGCCAGCCTGGGCCTGCTCTCATACTGACCCTTGGCAGGGTGGCAGGGCCTTTGGCAGTGGGGGTGGCATCCTCTTGCAGGCTGGTACCAGGGCCTGGCCCCCTATACACCAGGTTCTGTTGGGTCTCAGCCATGCTGAGAGGGCAAGGCTGATGGCGCTGACTTTATTGACCCTCGAAAGAAAAGGAACAGGGAAAGGCATGGAGAGGCTTCTTGAATTCCAGCCTTCCCTTAGAGCACCAGGTCACACACAGGGTGAGAAACCATGTGAGTGTGTCAGGGGTGGGACACAGGACCCTCTGGTTACCTGGGGTCTGGAATTGCCCCCATCCTTTGATGACCCCTGGCCTCACTCCATAGCCACAGTGCCCTCGGACATGCTCAGTCAGGCACCCTCACCCCTGGCTGCCACTTCAAGCTCCTTTCATTTTTCAGTCCAACTATTGAGACCCCAAGGAAGGGTACCACATTCGGGGTTCCCATGGGTAAAAATGCAGTCAAACTTTTTTTTTTTTAACAGTAAGGCATATATACATCTACACTGTGTGTTCACCTCCATAGTTAGATTTCTGTCACCACATATTTGACCCCTTTCACCCCATCTACTTTTCCCCTCCCCTCTGGTAACCACTAGTCTATTGTCCATGTCCATGAGTCTCTGTTTGTCCTGTTCATTTGTTGCTTTTATGTTTAGATCCCACATATAAGTGACATCATGTGATTTTCAACTTTTTCTGTCTGGCTAATTTCGCTTAGCATGATTATCTTGAGGTTCATCCATGTTGTCGCAAATGGCAGTATTTCATCTCTTCTTATGGCTGAGTAATATTCCATTGTATATATGTACCACAGCTTCTTTAGCCAATCAACTATTGTAGGACCCTTTGTACCACAGCTTCTTTAGCCAATCAGCTATTGTAGGGCACTTTCTTGATTCCATGTCCTGGCCACTGTGAATAGTGCTGCCTTGAACATCGATGTGCAAATATCTTTTTAGATATGGGTTTTCAAGTCTTTGAGGTAAAAACCCAGTAGAGGGATTGCTGGATCATATGGTAGATCTATTCTTAGTGTTTTGAGGAACCTCCATACTGTTTTCCATAGTGGCTGTACCAATTTGCAGTCCCACCAGCAGTGTATGAGGGTTCCTTTTTCTCCGCATCCTCTCCAACATTTGTTATTACTTGTCCTGTTGATTATAGCTATCCTAACAGGTGTGAGATGGTATCTCATTGTGGTTTTGATTAGTATTTCCCTAATAGCTAGCGAGCGGAGCGTCTTTTCATATATTTGTTGGCCATTTGTATGTCCTCTAGGGAGAAGTATCTGTTCAGGTCCTCTGCCCATTTTTTGATTGGATCATTTGGTTTTTTTGTTGTTACTGAGTCGTATGAGTTCTTTGTATATTTTGGATATTAGGCCCTTATTAGAGGCGTTGCTTGCAAACATATTTTCCCATTCAGACAGTTATCTCTTTACCTTGTTGACAATTTCTTTTGCTGAGCAGAAGCTTTTTAGTTTGATGTAGTCCCATTCATTTATTTTAGCTTTTACTTCCCTTGCTTTTGAGGTCAAATTCATAAAATGCTCTTTAAGTCTAAGGTCCTTGAGTTTAGTTCTTATGTTTTCTTCTATGAATCTTATTGTTTCAGGTCTTATATTCAGGTCCTTAATCCATTTTAAGTTAATTTTGGTGTGTGCTGATAGACAACAGTCTAGTTTCATTCTTTTAAATGCAGTCAAACTTTAACCAAAAGCTTTAACCTAGCGTCATGCCATTTCGGTGTAGGGCAAGACTTCCAAACTCATCTGGTTCTGTTTACCCATTCCATGCTAGCATCTGTGCTGAGTGCCCATGTAGTCTTCACTTACAAACCTCCAGTGACGGGAGTTTCATTACCTATCAAGACAGCCCAAGGCTCAAAATAGCAAAGGCCTTTCTTCTCCCGCAGAGCTGAGGTTTGTCTCCCTGAGGTTTTGCTCATAAGGCCCAACCCTGCCCCCTCAAGGGTCCTCAGAACCAACCTAATCCTTCCCCTTATGATGTTTGAAGCAAGTGACCATCTTCCTGCTATATCTTCTTGCCAGCCAATGCCAAGAGAGGGGACCGGAGAGAGACCTCTCAGTGAAACTGGGAGGTGCTTGTTAGAGGGGAAGGAGGCATCTCACTTTCAACCTTCAGCTGAGCTGCTGAAATTCTGAGCCCAGCCCTATCCACTTTGGGGTTGAGAGTGGGGAGAGAGTTCGTGGCAGAACTGACCTATGTCCCCCGCCCTCCACCTTTGGGGGGATCTTGGAGGCCCAGGCCTGACTCTTGCTGGGACATGTTTTAAGGGAGAGGATGTCGGGGGATACGTGGCCATAGGAAGGGAGAAATAGGCATGGGGGCCTGATTCCTAGGTGAATAGCATAGGGGAAGGGTGGCCGGCTTGTGTGCCTGAAAGTTCACTGCCCAACAGGACAGCCCGACTGTACTGGGTTTAGATTCCAGTGCTCTGACTCCCAAGTCCCCAATATCCTCCTCAAGCCAGTGCTGCACCAGTGTTGCAGCCACAGACCCACCTCCTATTCCTGCTCATAGAACTGACCATCACCCCTAAACCCCCAAGCTCATGCTGGAGCTCAGCCCCCATCCCCCTTCCCACCCCCAGGTCTGCACACTTAGGTCTGTGGCCCCGACTGCAGGCGTTACACTTTTTCCTGCGAGCCTGTTCCTCCTCCGTTCCTCCACGCATAGAGGCAGGGCACAAATAAATAAATAAAACAAAATAAATACGTTTGTCCCTGTTAAGTTTCATCTCATTAGATTCACCCCATTGCTCCAGCCTGTCAACTTCTCTTTAGATCTCAGCTCTATCATCTGGCATATTTGCCATTGTCCCCTATTTGTGTGGCATCTGCAAATTTGATAAAGTATATGGAGCATGTTTGTCTCAGAGGAAGCCCCCTCCTGGCTGGACCAAGGGTGTACGCACGCACGCACACACACACACACACACACACACACACACACACATATGCACACACTTCCTTCTCTGACTGAGGCTTGTCAGCTCTGTCCAGCCATATTCAAGATCCTGATGGTGTTCTGTGACCCTGTGACCCACAGAGGGCCTGGGGCTCAGGAGCCACTTGTGCACAGGCATCCCTGTGGGGGATGGGATGCTGTGGGGATGTCCACAGCTCCTCACCTCTACCGACTGTCATTTAAACAGCCTCTGACCTGGCCGTGCCCCGCAGAGGCTTCTTCCACCACAGAGCCTGGGCCTGGGCTCTTCTGGACAGTGGTGTGGCCCTCCCTCCAATCTAAACATGACAGATACAGCACCTGAATGCACAGTGCATCCTCTTCTTGGTTATGGCTGTGGCTGCTGGTGGTGGAGCCAGCACAAGTGCATGGGGTGAACACTCCTTGCTCATGTGCCTGCTGCCTGCCATTTCTGTGATCCTTTTCTTCAGGGGACCCCAAATTTGTCTTTGCAGTAATTGTGTAGCAGGAAAAGATCCAGATCCTTACTACAGAGCCCACTGGGCACTGCCTTAGCAGAACAAAAAGATCCCAGAGCCTGGTTAGACCTTCCAGAGTCTCCTGGTCTGTTCCCAGCCTCTAGGACTGGAATTTGGAGTGTGGAAGACCCAGGCATACACCTCCCCTAATACAATGCAAGCTGTTTTGTGTTCCCCCAGGGAAGGTAGCAAAAGCTGTGTCAGTCAGCTAATGCCCGTAACAAACATCCCTAGATTCTTGGTGGCTTATATCAATATACGTGGATTGCTTGCTCACTCTACTGCATTGTGGGTCAGCTAGGGATTCTGGTCCCAGCCATTGTCACTCTGGGATTTGGGCTGATGCAGCAGCCCCCACCTGCAGCATCTCGCCACGGCAGAGGAAAAGAGGCAGATGGCATACTAGCTCTTCACGTTTCTGCCTCCAAGTGCTATTTGTCACTTCCATTCACATTTCATTGGCTAAGGCCAGTTATAAGGCCATGCCCAGTTTCAACGGGAGTGGGGAAATCTAACCAGGAGTTTGGGCAAGTAGCCTCAGTGACTGCTCTGCATATAAGCTGTCCCTGTCCCTCCGGTCCACTGAGTCCCCAGCACCCCACTCAGATGCTTGTCTCTGAGTCCAGTGCAGAATGTTCTTCCACTTCCTGCCCTGGAGCCCGTGTGCTCAGGGGTTGGCCCTCGTTTCTCTCTTGCCCACGGTACACATATTTTCTTCCCATTTCAGCACTCTACCCCTTCCTTTGAGAGGTGCTCCTCCCGCCTCCTATCTTCAGTACAGATGTGCTCTGACTAAGGGAGGCCTGGATTCAGTTCTGACTGACCTACTCTGTCCCCAGTGACTGGATTGCAGGTGGGCCTGCTTCCTCTTCTTTCTCTTCCTTTGGATGTCCTCAGCACAGTGGCAGCCAGGTGCAGGAGCCCTATGAGAACTGGTGGCTGGCACCCAGGCCCTCGTGCTTCCCCTGCCCCTAGATGGGCTGCTCTGGGGCCTGCCCGCTCCTGTCTCTCAGTTCATTGATTTATGTGAACCAATGCAGTCCACCTTGTGCTGAAGTTTGTCTGAACTGCATTTCTGTCACTTTCAACTGCGGAATGCTGAGTAATACACACACCTGGGGATCTCATCCATACCTACATCAGTCATCTATTATGAGTAACAGACCACCCCGAAACTTGGTGGCTTTGTGTGATAAAATTTCATAGAACTACACATATGTGCGTTGCACACGCACACACACATCATGAAGTGCATGTAAAATTGGTAAAACCTAAATAAGATCTGTGCCTGAGTTAATATCGTATCAAGGTCGATCTCCTGGTTTTGACAATATTCCATGGTTATGTGGGATATTGTCATTGGCAGGAGCTGGGTGAAGTGTACACGAGAAATCTCTGTACTATTTTTGAATCTTTTGTGAGTCATAAACTATTTCAAATTAAAAAGTTATAATAACAATATGGACTTAGTGGCTTAAGACAAGAACTGTGTATTTACTCATGATTCTGCCATCTGAGCAGGGCTAGGTAGGAACAGCTTATCTCTGTTCACATGGTGCCGGTACAAGTGGCTTCACTCACACCTCTGGTGTGCCAGTGAGGATGCTGGAACAGCTGGGGGCTGGTGGGCATCTGTCTCCCCACAAGGTCTCTCCAGCAGGGCAACTGTTTCCTCTTTACCTGGTGGCTCCAGGCCCAAAAGGGTGAAAGCGGAAGTGACAAGGCCTCCAGGACCCTGGACTGGAAATCGCCAGTATCCCTCTGGCCACATTTTATTGGTTACAATAGTCACAGGGTCAGCCTAGCTTCAAAGGAGAGGAAATAGACTGCACCTTTTAATGAAAGGAGGGGCAGAAGCGTGGCATCTTTAACTCATGGCCATCACCAAATGTGCCAGAGCCTTCTGAAACTTCCTCCTAGGGAGCCAGACTCCACACTTGGGATGTGGGAGTCTGGAGAGGGCAAGAGAGTCAACCAAAGAGGAGTCCACACCTGGAATGAGGGGCAGAGCCGGATTCCCAACCTGGGACTCCAATCTCACCCATCGAAGCACCGCTCCACAGCAGGCCCACCTCCCTAGCCTGGCATTGCTGTGTGGGATTTTGTGTTGCACGTGCTGGTGTTTACAATCAAAAAGTTCAGCGGCCCTTCCAGTGTGCTTAAATTAGTCCCTATGAAAACCAAATCACTTCATTTGCAGAGAAGGGCTTAATTGCAAGGGGAATGAGGCAAAGGGAATTCTGTTGCCTATTTCATTGAAGAAAATTACTGTACTTTCCCATCTCCTCACTAAACAGAAGCAGCTTAGAAATTGGGCTGTAATCTGCAGTCATACCTCTCTACCCTTTCTTCTCAGAGCCTCTTCAGTTCTTTTCCGCTCCCAAGACCCTGCTCCAGACTCTTCTTCCTCATCTGCCTGGCCGGGCACCTCAGTGCTGGCCCCGAGGACGGCAGCCCTTCCGGGATTTACTGGGCTCACCACATGCCCACGAGGTCGAGAGGATCACCCTTGACTTCACAGGGGTCTTGGCCATGGAGTGGCCCATACCCTGTCCCTTTCTTTAGATATCACGTGAACTCTGCTCTGAGCCTTCACTCACTTCACCAGGGCTGCAGAGAAGTCGCATTTCAGACGAAGGCCCCTGCCCCTGACCAGTGCCTTACACAAAGCCTGGGGCTTATCTAGATTGGTGTCTGGCAGAGGGGAGGAGGCCTGGCTTCCAGACCATCTTCACCACGGCTCCTACTGTGGTCTGGCGGGTCTTCCAGTGTCTCAAGTGAGGAAACCCAGCAAACACATACCCTCTGGTCTGGGAAGGCTGGTCCCTCCCTGTTTCTTTGCCTGAGAGCTCCGCCCTATCTCAGACAGTCCAGCCCAATTCCCCTTATGGCCAGTGTTTCTCTGGGGAGGGCGTATGGACCCTTCAGGAGATGGGTAGCAAGCTGGTACCCTGCAGTGGGGAGGTACAAGTAAGTAAGTGAAATATGTAGCACATCTGGTGTTAGGAGAGAAATAAAGGAGGGCTGGGCCCTAGAGGCTGTGAGGGGTCAGGTGCAGCTCCAGCTCCAAGAGGGGATATGGTCCGAGAAGAGCAGGGAGATGGGGGAACAGCACTGTGGATGGAATAGCAAGTGCAGAGGCTCGGAGGCAGGCGCGGGCCTGGTGAGGGCAACGATAGCAAGATATGGCTTGAGCAGAGTTGGTGGAGACAGGTGAGAGGAGCCTCCCAGAACCTATGAAGTCCTGGCTCTTCCTCAAGACCAAGGTGGTTTTATTCCATTCCAGCAAAACCACAGCAGCACAACAAACCTGAGAGTGGCTTCCCTTTCTTTCTTTCTTTGGAGAAGGTAAGAGAGCAGGGCTGAGAACACAGGCTCTGGAGCTTAGCTGTCTGGGTTCAAACCCTGGCTCCACCACCTACCTGACCTCCCTGTTGCTCAGTTTCCCCCTCTATAAAGGGGACAACAACACATCTACCCCATGTGGTGGCTGTAAGAATTCAGTAGGCTATATCTCACTATGGGCATGCTGTAATGCTATCTTGTGTTGGCTAATTTTATCATTTCTGTCTTTATAATTTCCCTTGCTGTAAGGATAAAGTGATTAGCCTGAGGTCCCAGCCAATTAAGGGCAGAGCCAGTCCTGAGGATGCTGAGTCCCCAGCTCCACATTATTCCAGCGCAATGCCACCATCCTCCTTCCCCCACCCCGACCCTGGGGAAACATGGCAGTACCAGGCAGCATGTGCCCCCCCGCCAATCCCCTCTGCCTCTCTTTTCCCTGGTGCATTGTGGGACCCTTTGGCCAGATTCTCTCTGACTCAAGAGCTCTCTCTGGGGACAGGGTGGAGAAGCTGGTCTGTTTTAGAAGAGTCGGGTAAACTTACAGCATAATCTGCTCCCTACTCCTTCCCTTTGGGGAAGGGGCTGACAGGATAATGAATGTGAGTCCACACACGCCTCAATGAAGAGATTTTTTTTTTTAGGCTCAAAGTCAATGGTGTATTAATTAAGGGGTAACAGCTGCTACAGCAGTTCTTATGATAAGTCAGTGACGAATGGCTGTGTTTACCTTTTTCCTGAGCAGAGACTCTGGAAGGTGGCCTGGAGCTCCTGGGTAGACATCCATGGCTGAGATTTGTGGGTAGAGCCTCTTCCTCCCTCACCCCCAAGCTTCCTCATGGGTGCCCACCAAGACTAGAAGCTGTTTGTCACTGAGGAAAGACAGGTCTATGACCTGGGGAGCACTCAGAAGGGACTGGGCGGAGGAAAGGAATCTTCTCAAGGGCTCTAATCCAAAGATGCCCTAGGACTCTGCCTCAGGCAGATCCCACCACGAGCCCTGTCCCTTGTGAAATAAGAGCTACTTAAAAGGGAGACATGGCCCTTCAAAGCCCAGACAGGCTGCAGAGCTGGATCTGAGCCGTCTGCAGCACTGAGGACGCACCTCTGGGCCTTTGTGGCCAACACTCTGTGTACCATAAAGGAAGGGCCGGGCTGGCAGGAGCCTTTTGTTATTCCGTTTATTTTGATCTCGCTCCTGCTCTCCAAACAGCTTCACAGAAATAGAGCCCTGCATTAGCTCCCTTCCCAGCTTAAGACAAAATGCGGTGGAGGAAAAATCTTCCACTGAAAACCAGGAAAGGGAGACAGGCTCTTTTTTTTCTGGGTTGTTGTTTCTGGGCCCTTTGATTATCAATTTACCCACCAAGTTTCCAGTTGATGGGAGGACAGAATACGCACATGCCAGTCACTACCCACAAGTGGGACCAGTGTGGATGTGGTTAGCAAGGCAGTGGGAGGTCTCACAGCTCCCAGGCTGAGAAAGGTCCCTCTGGATCTCAGCACCAACCCCAAACACCTGCAGCTTTCACCCCACATCTGCTGCACTCCCAGGGTAGAGGTGATGCTGATGGAGATATCAATAGGACCCCTGAAGCACACTACTTCTGCCCTGCAGTTGGGCCCACCCCTGCAGGTGCGGTCCCCCAGGCAGCACTGGTGTTCCAGTGGTGAGGGGCAGGGAATGCTGCCTGCATCAACCTCCTGCCACCTCAGGGGACACCATTAGCTGCAGAGCAGCTGCATCCAACCTCACATTACTTTTTTCCTGTCTCACAGGGTACCTGGGGCCTTGAGGGGAAATAGAACTGGGGCCTTGAGAAAAGTGGCTTTATTGACCCCCACTTCTTGCCACCCACTGGGACCAGGCGGGTCTCTTGTAAGTTCACCCTGAAGGGTTGTCACGCCGTGTTAGAAAACTGAGGCTCTGCAACGTTATGCAGGTTGCCCAAGGACCCCATCACTGAGGCTGAGCCCAAATGCAGGAAGGCGCAGGGACCCTGCTCAGCCTGTCCAGCCGCCTCTTCCGGGTGACCTCTCCCGGTGCCGGTGCTAATAACTCCGCACATTGCCATTCCTTATATATGGCTTTGGGGGAAAAGAGCCACGGATGAGAAGCACATCCATTTTTAATAAATCGTTTATTTATCCAAGTTTCAACCCTGATAGTGAAGCCTGTTGCATTTCTTATTCTCCGGCTGGAGCCTGATTATGAGACCATTTCTTTGTCCTGGGGCAGGTGCTCAGATTCCAGCATCAGAGGAAATGAGAGAGTATTGCTCAAATAAGGGAGACGGGAAATTTATTAAGAAAACAAAAAAATACCAGTAAGACCAGAAAGGGGTGGCTAATGCCTTTTGGAGGCAGCTGTGGCATCTCCCGTTTGCCCCCTCTCCTGCCTGCTACAGACTATATGGGGATGAGACTCCGTTGGAGAGGCTCCTGCACTTAATAAGCATTCCCACAGGCCAGCTGAGGAGCTGGCAGAGCTGTGAAGGTCTGAGGCAGAGCAGGCTCTCTCCAGAAGCCAGCAGGGGGCAGCAGTGCAGCCACCGCGCCTCATCTGCACACAGAAACTCAGGTGCAGGAAGTTCTGGTTAAACAGCCAGGAGCAGAAAGCTGTGGTCGCTGTAAACGAGGTAATGTCCCACACTTGAAGTGCGAGACTCCCTAGGTCCTGGTATCGGCACTCTGGCACTCTCAGCCAGATGCAGTGCCCTGGCCGCAGGTCTGGTCTAAAACCACCTCTTCTGCAAAAAGCACCACTGAAGAGGTTCACCCCTGGGAGGCTGCCTCAATGAGGCTGTGGATGGAGATGGTGGCTGGTGGCAGCCTCAGCACTCCTCTCTGCTCTCAGGCCCTGTGACTACTCCAGGTTCTTCCCAGGAGGCTACACCAGCAGCTTTGCATTTCCTGATATGAAGGCCTAAGTGCCAGAGCCAGGCATTTCTAGTTAATTCTCCTATAGTTCTAATTTCTAGCACCTTCTCCCTTCAGGATAAAAGGGGCCTCATCCGGATGAAGGACAGGCTTTCTCCCCTCACCTTTGAGCTCCCAGGTAACATTCCCTTGAAGGCACATGGACAAGCTGCTCCCCAACCCCTGCTGCCCCAGCCCTCCATACTGACCCACCTCCCACAGGCAGATGCTACCTCCCTGCTGAGCATTCCTTGCTGGCAGTGGAAGAGCTCCAGCCCAACCAACCTCACACTTGCTCTGCAGGATTTCACAGCTGCTGCTCTTTAATCTTTTCTATTCGTGAAAAACAAACTCTTCTTCCCCTTTCTGCCAGCAAAACAGGGCAGAGGGGGTTGGACCAATACAGAAGACAAGCTACCCACCTGGCTTCTCTGGCTTCTCTCCTCCGCCCTTCAAGAAAGCTCACTTTCCTACTGAGCTAATCTCTCAAGAGTCTTAGAGACCTTTGGAACCAGGGTTAGGAGGAGGTGAAAGTCAAGGCAAGTGTGAATTCAGCACCGGCAGGTCTGGTGGCCCTCTCGAACCCCTGAGGGGACTGGCTGGGACAGGGTGACTGGGAACAGGCCCCAACCGGGTTTATCGCTCAGAGTCAGAGAAGGAAGAGGGCTTAGTCCATCTCCACACCAGCATATCTTCTCCAGCCACGCGGTGGGACTCTGTCTGGATCCGGGATTCGTTAGAGGCCAGAAACTCCACAGCCCGGTCCCAGACCCGCTTCATGCGCCTCCTGCAAAGAGAGGGGCCAGGCTCAGTGGACACACTGTCAAGGGAGGCCAGCTGGTCTGTGGATGCCCTCTGTATAAAGCGGGACAAAGCTCCAAGATCCCACGCAGAATTATTTATGAGAGTAACAGCCACAACGTACTGACAGGACTCCTGCAGAGGGGAGACATTTCTTGGGCCCTGGAGGAATGATTCCTCAGTATTTTCTGCTATAAAAGCATTCAATTAAAGAAAGCTGAAAGGCGCCAGAAGTCGCCAGAGCAGCCCTGGTGTCCAAGTGGGAAGGGGCTGTGCTCACCGGGCCTGTTGCTGCAGCAGCCTGGTCAGGCGGCCCTCAACCAGTGCTGCCTGCATCTTAATGCCTCATGTGGGCTAATTAAAGAGTGTTTGCCGGGCTGTTGAGTCCAAATGCCACAGCACTTCAGGGGATGAGGATGAGCTAAGCTTCTAACTGGGCAGGCTAAGAAACTAGAGCCGCTCCTGGAACTAGAGCTACCAGGTAAGGCCCCTTCCCAGCTCACTGGCCTTGGGCCTCAGGACAGTAGATGAGGCCTCCCTGCTCTGCTGGATCATCATGGCCCTACATCCCCTCAGAGAGCCTTTTATTTCCTCTTCCCCTCCAGAGTAGATGGGAAGACTCCAGGGCAGTCAGGGAGGGTTTCTTGGATGGCTACCCTTTGATGAGCCCCTGTGTTTTGTCAGCACTGCAGACCAGCACTCCATGAACCCATGCCTCCATGAACCCACATGCGGAGAGTGAACGTGTGTATGACTGGGAGCAGGAAGGCTCAACCTGGGGGAGGGCAAAGGGAGAAAAGCTCCTGAGGTGGCCTGAGTCAGGAGGCAGAGGGGGTATTGAGGCTTGCTTCTCTGGGGGCTGGGTCCTGCCACTAACCAAATCCCATAGCTGTTTCACAGCTCCTACTTGGCTAGACTGAAGCCGCACATGCCTGGAGACTGAGCCCCTCAGGCTAGGCCCTGAGGCAGAGGAAGTGGCGCTGTGTGGGGGCCATCCTTCTCAGGCTGCCTATAAATAGGTAATGAACAAGTGGCCAAGCAGCTGTTCTCCTCAGCTTCCTTTCCTTACTACACAAGCTCTTCACATCCCTGTGTCTCTCAGAAGCAGGCCTTTATCCACGGGGCGCATCTGAGTGTGCCGATGCAGGGCTGGCAGGAGCTCATGAGTCCTTATGAGTCCAGAGCTCGGCTGCACTGACGGGGCAGCTTGGAGATGAATCAAGTGTCTGAGAGTGGCAGGGCATGGGCCTCCTGAGGTCACTTAGACCCCGTGGGGTGGCTGCCTGCAGTCTCTGCTGATGCAAAGGAGCCAAGGAGCGGTGGTTCAGCCCTGTGACAAGCTGCAATGCCTTCTCATTTAAGTGAATGTGTTGCATATAGTTAAAGCCCAAGCAATAACAGCTGCCCTCTGATGAGTGATCAAGTGCTAGGCAACGACTTAGTGAGCTGTGAGGCCATCTCCCTGACACCCTTCTTCCCTTTTCCTTAAAACTTGTCACTACTTAATAGTATACATTTTCCTTATTCATCTTTTCCTGTATCTTCCTCTTTAGAAATAATGCTCCAACAGGCAGAGAATTTGCTTCTTTCACTCCCCACTATCTCCACATGACCCAAGATAGTGTGGCATATATCAGGTAGGCAACAAATGCTTGTTGAGTGAATAAGTGAATGACAGTCTCTTTTCACCACAGCCCTCTGGCAAGGTGGTAATATTATCTCTGTTTTATGGATGAGGAAACTGGCTCAGAGAGGTCGTTAACCGGTCCCATGATGACTCCTAGCAAGAATTAGGTGGGAGTCTGAATACAACAAGTGGCCTCTCAGTGGGGAAGCTGGAGAGCCAAGTGGCTGCCTTACACTGGGGATCAACAGCAGGCCCAATCACCACAACTCAGTCAGTCTGCTCTAAGCTTCCTGCCTGTACCTTCCCAGGGAGTGGGGTGGGCATGACAGTTATTAAGCATCTTCACATTTAAAAGGGTCCTTAAATATTCTTTCTACTCTTTTAATTTTTCTTGGGTTGCACAGAAAGGGGCGACCTGGACCATAGAGCCTGGCAGGGAGCACAGAAACGCCAACTGTGGGGCTCTGAGCAAGTCTCTTAACCTCCTGTGCCTCATTTCCTCATCTGTAAAATGGGGCCATGGTGAAGGTTAAGTGAGTCTGCATCTGTGGAGGGCTCAGAGCAGTGCCCAGGTGATAGTGAACACTCGGCAAGTTTGACTGCTTGACCATCTGAGAGATGATGGCAAACGGCCACAGACTGCAGTGAAATCTGCTGTGAGGGGCCCGCAAACACTGTGGTAGGCCCTGTGGACTGCCTCCTGGGACTTGGGTCCCCAACTCTACCCACCCCTGGTTCTTTCAGGGATCTATCCAGCATCTGCAGCCCATGTAGAAGGTGGCCCTGCAGTTGAACATGCTAGGCCTGCCATCCCTTCCCATGAAGCTGTGCACCCTGGACGCTGACTCTTGGCTGCTGTGAAACTTTGCTTTCAACTTACATGTATACACATGTGTGCGTGTGTGCGTGTGTGAACTGGACCATGATATTTTAGGTAACGTGTGTTTCTGACTGTGGGTCATAATTAAAAATGTTTGAAAATCAATTTCTTCCTTGCCAGTGACTGATTCAAGAAGGTGAGTAACCAATTCTAGCCAGCAGAGCCTCAAGAAGTGTGTCACTGGTGGCTTCTGAGGTTTTCTCTTGCCCACTTCCCCCTCCTGCTGGCTGTGACAAGGCAGATGCTGCTGGCCACCATCTTGTGACCAGCCAGCTAAGAACATCCAAGGAGGGTAGGACCATGAGAATCACAGAGAAATGGAGCCAGAGACCTGACTGTCCTTTGTCTGGAGCCTACATGACTCGACTTCCGCTCATAGAAACCCATCAGGCCCTTTCCTGCTTAAGCCACTGCGGGAGGGGAGTGGTTCTAATATTTGCTACCCAAAGCACCCCAATCAATATCAATGCTGATGGTGCTGCCATGTCTACAGAGGAGTGGGACCTGCTTCTATACCTGTCCGCATTCTGCCACAAAGAGCCGAATGCTGGAGGAGGGGCAGGAGGTATGGACAGCGCCCCCACCTATGATCCTGGGGGATTGCCTGATTCGAGGCTATGAGCCTCCTTCTGTGGCACTTGGTGGGGTCAGACTCAGGACTCACCGGCTCTGTGGAGGGATCAGGGTATCACGCACATGCAGGATGCCCACGTATGGGTAACGCTCCATGTCCTGCTCCCAGTCCACGTAATGGTCCTGGACAACATCTGCAGGACAGAGGATATTGTTTAGGGCGAGGACCTTGTGACAGCGGCCAGCAGCCCTTTTCCCAGGGGCCACACACCTATGATCTTCTTCACCATCTCATACATGGCCTGCTCCTCCTCTTCCAACTTGCGCCACCGATACTTCAGGAGGATCAGTAGTCCCCACAAAAAGGCCAAGCCTGTGCAGGAACAAAGCATCATTAATTACTCGCATCACTTCTGGCTGTTCAGCCACTCACTGGGTCTCACTATGGGCAAGTCGCTGTGCTGGAGGCTGTGGGTAAGCTGCCACTGTGTTCTAAATATCTACTATGCATCCGGCCCACGGCTAGCATGCAGGAAACAAAGAAATGCAAAGGGAGGACAGGCTATTAAGTGATCACCTTCCTCCTAGCCAGCTGTCACCACAGAGGCAACTCCAGCTGTCCAGAACTCGGCTTCTCCCAACCTCATTCTGGGGCTTTCATTTCCTCCCTTGTGAACGAGAACGCAGGGTCTCATACATATATACATGCTGGGCCCTTTGTATTCTGAGATGCTGCTGCCAATAATGATGTCTGTGCCTGATGGTGTGGGTGAGGGAACTGTGTGCACACCCAGATGCCTGTGATTTGTAAATCGACTATCTTGGCAGAGCCAGCAGGTTCTGTGATGTGGCCCTTTGCCTTAAGAGACACCCCGAGGTCTCTGCTCAAAGGCAGCTCTGCTGTTGGGAGACAAGGCCTATGCTCTGCTTTTTAGTTCAGCACTCTGGGTCCTTCCTGCTTTTATCAGGTATCTGTAGCTCTCCAGGAGATATTTACATTGTTCAGGGAGTAAAATTAAGCCACGCTCCTGCTGTATCTCCCCATCGAAGCGGTCTGCACTCTGGGGTCCTGGAAGTGGCAATGCCCACCTCCAGCCTGGGCTAGGCTTCCTCTTAGAAATGCGGATAGTCCCCGACGCTGAGTCAAGGACATTTTCTAGTCATCCTCATGCTCCTGCCACCAATCTCCATAGGTAAAGACGATTCAGAGCAGAGGCTGACTTGTTCATGTCCTCTGTTTTATGACAGAACTCAGGTTCACTAGATAGAAATGAACTCCAAGAGCTGGGTTTCTGTAACGCATCACTCATGCCTAGGAGTGTTATGAGCTGGGCTTCCAGGAGGTGCTATGTGCAAGCAGTCCCGATGGTGAATGGAGGTAAGAGGACTTACACCAGAAGAAGATGAGCACATGGGTGACGGCTGTGAGCAGGGCACGGCTCAGCCGGCAGCTCACACCCATTCGGGGGCGGGCAGATTCCAAGCAGACCACCTTGTCCACGGTCGTCACTAATTCAGATGGGTCTTCCCCTTTCAACCTGAAACAGGACACAGGGTTGTAAACATGTCCAAAAGCACTGAGGAGCTGCAGTCTAAACTCCACTTTAAGCAGAAGGAGGAAAAGGGGCTTCAAGGCTTCTACGTGCTTACAAAATAGACTTAGTATCCTGGTTATACTCTTTCCAGAATTTTCCCATGTTGGCTACTTAGAAAGAATAAAGCTTTAAAGAGGCAGCAGGCTTGAACCCCTACTGCTAAAGTGACATCCCCCTTGTTGGGTCTTTGACAGCCCCTCTCAGCGTGCAGAAGATTAAACTGTAAATTGGATTCCCACCTCCCAGCATAGAGAAATGAAAATGTTTACTGAATCGCTGGTTTTGCACTGCATGGTTAAGAAATGAAAGACAGAATCTGGAAGAGTGTGCTTTTCTTTTGTGACAAGGAGGCACATAGCTATTTGAGTATAGAGAACGTGGGGCGCTGCGAGGCTCAGCATAAAAACTGCTGGGCTCTCTGAGGCCAGGAACCAGCCACAGCACCTCCACCTTGGCCCCCAGCAATGAGGCGTCAGGACCCATGGGGATGCCGACATCAACTTCTTCCAGTTAGGGGACAAGCTCATGCTCTGGACTGCACACTGGAATGGCTGGTACCTGCAAGTGTCGCGATTTCTCACAATCCACTTTTAACACTGGTCGTCTGAGCTGGGCTCAGCCACCCTCCAGGCTGCTCTCCCCAGTATGAAAAGGCAAGTGTCATCATTCTCGTGTGCTAGCAGCTGTGTAGTCTCCTCCGCCTTTTCTAACACAGGAAAATTGCTCAGCCACTCAGGGAAGCTTTATTATTTTTTTAAGCCAATGAATTTTAATTGTGCCATGCATCCAGTTATCAAGCTTTAGGCTGAGCTGCCCTAGGGGCTTTTGCTGGATGCACTGCTGATGGAATTAGTAATTTGGGTGGATTAGAGAGGAAGAGAACAAAACCCTAGAGCATGTTTTAATATCAGGAGCTGTAACCTGAACAGAGACCCTGACAAACCCTGAGAAATGGGAGCTGGGTGACAAGGTGAATGCTTTTCCAGTAGGGAAATTTTCGGTGTCTGGCCATCAGCTGGTTCTCCCCACTCCCACACCAAGGGCTGAGCAGCCAGATGGGGCTTTTCAGGAAGGCGAAAGGGCTTGCTATCTCTGCTAACAGTGCTCACCAGAGACAGAAATGAGGCGGAACTGCTCAGTCAGAATAAAATCCAGTATTTCCTTTCGCAATTTCCATACTGAGTGAAACCAACATACAGAATCATTTCATCTACAAATGAAAACTAGCACCCGAGGAAAGGGTGTGTAGAAAAATGCCTTCTCCAGAAAACCACGCAGAGCTGGTGCATTTTAAAAAGGCACAGACTGAGTTACTTGACGCAGGTTTAGCTGGAACAAGGCTAATATCCTAACATCTGGATTTTGTGTCTCATCTTGAAACTGCTCCTAACACTTCTTCCTTCCAAAGCCAGCTTTAAGCCCAGCCCACAACTACTCAGCTGGGAGATCCGCCCTCTAACTTCAGACCAGAGACACCTCTGTTGGAGCGAGGGAGTCAACTGATGGGTGAGCACAGTGGCCGCAGACACCCACGGCTGTGCTGCCAACCTCATGATGCCCCGCCCACACTGACCAGATGCCCACGTCCTTGTTACTGCTCAGTATCCAGGTCAGTGCGGCTTCAAACTTGGCAAAGGAGCTGCCGGTCACATTCTGTGGGAGGGGATGAGAAAAGATTAGTTCTGCGTCTGGACAAAGCAGCTAGAGCAATGTTATTCTGCTGCTGGATTAAGGAAGCCCTCTCCTGTGTCCTCCACACGCCCCAAAGCCCTGTACTGCTCAATGTACAACAAACTGGCAGGAAAGAAATCTGGGGCTGATGAGAGCCAAGAAAGAGGCTCTAACTGGAGGAGGTGATGCGGAAGCACACACAGGAAAACAATGCGGGTCTGAGGCAGGCAAAAGAATAGTTTTCTTAAGGACTGAAGAATTAGGTAATTGAGGCAGCTCATCTTGAATAAAATTTTTAAAAAGTGTGGGAGTTGGGGGGGCCGGGCATCCAGTCGGTCTTAGCTGTGTGGCGTTGAGCAAGTCTTTGCCCCTCTCTAGGCCTCAGTTTCCTCATCTGTGAAATGAAAATTGGACTAAGGTTTCTGCCAGCTCTCAATACTCAAAATTCTATCATCCTAAGGCCATGCAGAAAATCCAGTGGACCCTAAACAATCCACACAGTACTCATAAGGAGAGAGAACAGACAAGTGAAATGTGTATCCTTTAATCTGCTGAGAAGGAAATAAAAGCAAACCAAAAGAGGAGCAAGTGACGGGACCATTTTAGAAGGGGCAGCCTGCAGCGGCCCAGCTGCTGGTCAGTAGTGAGCTGTCTGCACCCATGCAGCAGGCCTGCTCTGGCTCACAGCTCTCACCTTGGGCCCAGTCACCCCCACTGCTTCTTCTTAAGGTAGCCTAGCACTCAACTATTTTTGTTTAAAAACAAAAATAGGAGAAAGCAAAAAAGCCAAAAACCAAACACAAAATGAAATGAAAAGGGGGAAAAAAAATGCAGGGTTTGAAAGATCAATACAAAAGCCCCAGGACCTCCTGGGGATGTGTGAACACTACAGCCTACTTACTGCTATATATTCCTGGGCTTCCATTACAGGAATGCATTTACTTTTTAGCTTCTCTGGATTTCCACATTCAAAATTACCTAGGAGGGAAAAAACACACATTCAAACACAAAGAAGGAAAAAAATTACTCTGAAACAGACTAAAAAAATGCAGCAAGAATCAAGCCATCAGCTCTGATAGGGAGCAAGTGGCCTGGCGCTCTGGCTTCTGTGGGGCATCTTTACTCTGCAGCAAGATCAAAAGCCACTTAGCTTGGATCGATTCCAGATCATTAAAACCTGACCTGCAAAGCTGTGCAGCGATTTGCATTAAATGACTAAAAAGCCGCCCAATACGAAGGTCTGTTTGCAATTGATCCCTAAAAGGATCAGACAGATAGCTTTAGAAAGTACCGGAATGACACTATAAATAAGCACAGTCTGGGAAAAAGAAAGGCAGGGAGGCCACAGGCACTGCAGGGATTCTGACGCATGGTACAGGCAGGTGACCTGGAACACCAGGCCCACTGTTTTGAGGAATTCTGGGAGGGATGTCCAAAATGCCCTACGGAGGAAGCGGGTGTCTGTGTGGAAAGCAGGGCCTCAGCAGTGCTCCAAATCTCCCTTCTGAGCACGCTGGTTGGCCAGTTCCCACCTAGGATGGAGCTGGGAGCCTCCTCCTAGTCCTGCCAGCCTTCTGGGTCCAGCCCAAAAGCCACCTCCTCTGAAAATTCCCCAACCTGTTGGGGCCTCTTGTTTAGCTAGATTGCTCTGAACTTGGGGGCCTGCCACAGCCCTTGGCTTTTGGTCGCCTGCTGTGGTTCACCCACGATGAGCTGCTTCACTGCTAGACCCCTTGAGACCAGAGACAGAGCACGTAAAGATCCTTAACCCTCACACATGGTCTGACTGCCCTTGACTTGGCACAGTCTGGGGTCATCAGATGGCCAGTCTCTGTGTGTCTGTGTGCTGGGCAGGGAGTGGCTGAAGGTAATATTAAAAATCTTAGGAATGAACTGAAGCCTGTTCCTCCTACCTCAAAGTTGATTTTGACCCTCTAGATCCTCTGAGACCAAGTTGGCTTCTCCCATCCTCCTGCCTCCACCCAGACCACCCTGACCTGGTTAGGCCTGGTGGACCACCACCATGGCCTTCTGACTGGTTTCCTTCTTTCCCCTTTCTCATCCACATGTTATAGGTCATCAAAGCTTTAAAATGGTTCTGCTTAAATGACACTAGTCCACTTAAGCTGCTGCCACATTTGCCTTCCTAGCACCTGGCTCTTGGCACACCACTCCCCTGTTGTGGTGCCCTGTTGCTCTGGCATCCATGGCCAACCACAGTGGAGCCCACTTGACCTTTCCAAACTCCATTCCGTTTATCCTTCCCCTATGAAGCCATATGCTTCCATCCTTGACCCTGTAATTTCTGGCCTCTTCGGTCCCACCTTCTCCCCACACATATGTAACCAATCCTACCTAGGCTTCAGGGACTGGCACAGAAGCCACCTCCCCCATGACTACTCTAGCTAAAAGACATCACGCCTCTCAGTTCTCATCCAATGGCATATCAAGGAGGTAGATGGCCTGTTTCTCCTACTAGCCCACAGGCAGCCTTTGGGCAGGACCCTGGGCTGAGCCATCTTGTATCCTACAAAGGCTAGCACACTGCCCTGCCCATAGCTGATCTCCAATAGGAGGTAGGAGGGAGTATGGCCTAGTTGAGAGCCCACACTCCCTGGCAGTCTGTCTCAGTGAGACACATACCCTCGGGGCTTGTCAGAGGACAGCAGGAACCAGGCTCCTTGATGGCATAAGCCAGGACCACGTATGGGGCAGGATAGAGAAGAAATCTCTATTAGGATCCACAGTTTAGGAGCAGAGCTTCTCAACTTTATCCCCTGGGGGGATCTTATTAAAATACTGACTTTGATTTAGTAAGTTTGGGAGGGGACCTGAGATTCTGCATTTCCAATAAGCTCCTAGGTGATACTGATGCTGCTGGTCCTTGGAGTCACAAAGGTTTAGAACACCCTTTTAGGCCATAATTTATATCCCAAGCACCCGGGCCCAAGAGAAATGTCCATGATGACCATGATCTGGGAGCCCCAACTCCTAGCATTCCGCCAAGAAGCTTGTGGATGCCTCCCTGACAGTCTCCAGTTTCCCACCAGTCAGGAGGGAGGAGGTAACAGAGCTGAGGCCCACAAGATCAGCCCTGAGGACTTAAGGCCCAGTACAAGTCCATCCAACTCTGACTTCCCAGCAACAATCTTAGACAAGAGTTGGCCGTAGGTAAGAGATGCCTCCTGAACATCCCATAAGACTGAACAGCTATATGTGGTTCTTGCGCCAAGTATATTTAACACGACGCACAAGCTCTGGGCATTCACCTACGTCACCAGCAAGTGATTTTGAGAACCTCCTAGAGGCCAGGTGTGGGGGAGGACACAATAATGGAAGTGACAACTCTGGCCTCAAAGAATGCGTTTACCAAATAAAATAGTAGGGAAGCATTCTGGGTAAGTTTTCAGAGGGTCATTCCCAGGAGTGCTGAGAATGCCTCCCTCTAGAGTACAGCAAGAGACTTTCATTTTGTTAAAAAGAAAGAAAGAAAGAAAAAAAAAGACCCAATATCACTCAGTAATAGGGAAACTGAGGCCATGAGAATATCAAGGACTTGGCCAAGGTC
>NW_006432451.1:3934021-3939912 GCF_000325575.1 Pteropus alecto | reverse complement strand
GGTGGGGTGGGGCGGTGGGGAGGGGGGATCAGGACCAGATGCGATACCAGGGCCTTGGTGAGCTGAATGGGCCTGGATATGCTCAGCCTACCATACAGACCCCTGCCACCTGCACAGGACTCTCCACCTGGCTTGGCCAACTGTCTGGTGCAGGGAGGCCTTCCAGGTTTGAGGACCCTGACTCTGAGGCTCGGGGCCTGGCACCTTCCAGTGCAATGTGGACCCTCAAAATATTAAGTAGGGGGCATGTGGAGGAGGGAGCACATCTGTTGAAAGGCCTGTGGATGTGCCAGGACCACTGGGAACCTCAAACGTGATATGAGAACCAAATTTGTTTTGCCCAAATGCAAGGCTTAAAAAAATGTGTGTGAGTGAAGAAGTGGGGAAGGGGAGACTTAGATTCTGAGTATGTCTTCTAGATGACAACAGAGCATCTCAGCTGCCTGCTGGCCACCCTTGGCCTGGCTGGTCGCGGCAGCAGCCCACAACCCATTCACAAGGATCTTGGGCCTCTCAAGACCTACTCACCAGCTTGGATGGCCAGGAAGTTGTACAGTTCATGCAGCAGCTCCAGCAAGGCTGCCTTCTGCTTGGCCTGACAGAACTGAAAGGGCACAGGACAGGTGGTTAGCAAGGATGGTGGGTGAGAGGGGAGTCTGTCTGCCTGGCTTTACCTCGTTAGCCACACTATCAAGTACTAAGCAGCTAATACTTAGAAAAAAAAAAAAAAAAAAAAAAAAAAAAAAAAAAAAAAAAAAAAAAAAAAAAAAAAAAAAAAAAAAAAAGAAAGAAATTCTGCAAAATGGTGGGCCCAAAGATAGGATCGATAAATATGGGGTTCACTGACTGAAAAGGAACTCCATAAAAGCAGAGGCAGAGCTGTAAGCAGACATAGTAACAAAGCGCCTGCCTTCCTAGAGGCTCCCCAGCCTCTGTCCCATGGTTCCTGCTGGAATAAAGGCCACTAAATGGGGCTGAGGAGCAGAGGTGATGTGGTTGTGGAGAAATGCAGTAGTCCAGCTTCCTCAGAGGGAAAAGAAAACACTGCACTACTGCACCTGGTCTCCACCTCAGGCCATTTCCACCCATTTTTGGAAAGTCAAGTGTCTACAATCTGCCTGTGGATTTGTCTGCTTTGTGGATTGTCTGCTGCAAATGCTTAATTTTAGACTAGATTTTAGATATCCCTAAAAATGTAAAATTTCTAGAAATCTTGAAATTGTAGAGGAGAAGAGTCATCTGGATGAGAAAATAGGAATAGAAATATATGCATATCTAGTCCCTTAGAACCTGTAACAGAATTGACACCATATTGCTAGACTTACTGGATTTGGAACATTAAAAAAAGGTTCTTCTTCCTTTAGAGTGGACAAAGTGCCAGGTGCTGGTCTGAGTGGTTTACACGTGAGTACATAGTCCTTACTGTACTACAATTTCTTAGGTGGGGAGCCCAAAGTTTAGAGACCTTAGGTAAGTCATAAGGATCCCACAGCTTCTAAGTGGTGGAGTTAGGTCAGTCAACTTTAAGTCCACACCCCACACATCCGGCCTCCTCTGAGGTGTCACTGGGCGAAGCCCTGGACCAGAAACCAAGAGCCTGGCCTCTGGGCCTGGCTCTGCAACTACAGAGGGAACCAAAGTTACCTTTTTCCTCAGGGCTCATCTGCTGCCTGCACTTGAAATGTGAAGGACTTGGTTTCTAATACTCTCAGAGGTCAAAATTTGTCCCTCATCTTGCCTAAAGATCTGAAAACCTTTACAAGGTACAAAATGGTGTAACCAAGATTAATACACATGACCATAAATGTTCAGAAACTCACGTGTCTACTAGTAGAGTTAGGTACCCAAACTACTTTTAAAAAATGTTTAATGGTATGGGACATGTTGATAATAAGTAACTGAATGTAACTGAATACATATGGAGATACCAATTCTATAAATACAGAGACAAGATGGAAAGGCAATGCTCCCAAAACGTTAATGATGATTATCTCTAGGGGGCAGAATCATGGGTGATTTTTGTCACATTTTTCATATTTTCTACACTAATTACTGTCACGATCAGAAAAAAAGCAGTAACAATTAACATTGTTCAAAACTCAACATTTAGGCAAAGCAGGGCCAATTCCACCTAACGAAAACAGGACAGAAGGTACCAGACAAGATAGCCTGATTACGACAACACTCCTACTCCCAGCTTGCCCCTACATTTTCAGCAGCACAAAGGCAGAAAGAAAAATACAATCTCAGAGTCAGTTGAGAAGGGAAAGAAACTCAAATGCCCAGCTGGGTTCTGGGTGAGCTGGAGCCACACAAAGAATGAGACTTTCAGCAAGAGCCTTGGCAAAGCCCAGAAGTGCCTCCCAACCTGCCTGTTCCTTGGTCCGTCCCCCATGAAGGCTAAGGGTACCCCATGAAATCTCAGCTCAATGGAGCCTACAATGATGGCCCAGACCCTGCTTTTTCATGCTCTGATGCTATAAGTAACCGGTCTGCTCATTAAGCACGTCTTCAGCAAGGCCCTGGATTGTGTCAGTCTGGGCTCACTTGAGTGGGGCATAAGCACATCCAGCTCAGAGGAGGACCAGGTAACAAGTCTGTTATTCAGTCATGAGTATGACACATTTAGAGATGTGAAGGACCAAGAAACAGAAACCAGGGAGCCCTTTTCAAATTAAAAGACAAAATTATCATCACTGGAAAAAGTCTTACAGAAAGTTATTCTTTTCATGTTTTTGTTTTCAGTTTTTGAAATTCTAGTTCCCCCACTGGCTGCCGCCTATGTCTCTGGGCCACTTCCTCTAATCATCAGTTGCAGTTTTAATGATGGAAGGCAGATGAAACTTTCTACAAATCTGTTTTTACAAAAGAATTGGAAAGCAAAGATATTTGGGGGATGAATGCAATAAATGAATGTAATAAAACATCCCCAAATATGAAACAGCAGAAGCCAAAGATAAATAAAACTGGGTACCTGCACCATGACACCTCTTCATTAATGGGAGTCAGAGAGTCAACGCAGGGGCATGGAGATGACCAGGTGTCATTTCTTTCCCAGCCCCTCCGGCTGCCAGAGATATGAACTGAGGGCCCAGCAGGCCTGGCATTGCACATCTGATAATAATTAGACTACTAAGTCATGCCCTCTGGCAGCACAGGCTCCTCCTGATAGGATTTATGACCTGATAATTTATTGCCTTGTATCTTCCCCAGACTACCACCTATACCAGCATCCTAGCTCCTCACTAATGCTCCTTTTATGACTCCTAAGTGGATAGGGCTGCTCACCTTCCCCAAATATTATTTGTAGGAAACATTAAAGCTTCATAAAACTGGTTGATAGACTAAGAGGGCTAATTCTACTTCAGATACCTTTAACGGCCTCCCCCACCCCATGATGTTTCAAATCAGAACAGAATTTTCAGAGCCACAGATGTACTATTGGAGAGGAGAATGTGGATTGAGAACATGGCCTCCTCTCACTTAAAAACTGCCTGCCCTTCCTCTCAAAGCCAGGGAGCTTGAGAGGTCCTTCAACCACAACTTACTGCATCCCCCTAGGTCAATTTAGGCAGAAGATCAAAGTCCCCAACTCTGCGATTGATGAGAGAGCTTCCTTAACAAGCCTAGGGTTGGATCTGGGGAGTTCAATTCTCTGTTTCAAGTACTCCTTCACTGCCACAATTGAGTCTGACACAAACATCACAGAACACAATGTGATTCTGGTACATTACATGAAGCACTCCTGAAAATGATCCTATTATGATCTTTTTCTGGGGAAGTTTACCTCCTGATGGAGGCTAACATCCTCGGGAGGAATAAAAGCTAGAGAAACTCAAACTCACCTCATCTGTTTTTCTCTCACAGTCCACTGGCAATAATTTCACTGAGACCAAGAAAAGAAACACAGGAAATTAAAAGTGTGGGTTGAGGAAAGAGTACAAAAAGGGACCACTCTCAAAATTCAGGGGAAGTGAACTATTACTAACACAAGGGTGGGGATTAGAAAGGTGTCATCTAAATGAGGCCCTGTTAAAATACAGACAGTAAAATGTAAGGGCTTCTCAGCCCTGGATTAGGAGTTAGGACAGCTGGGTCCTAATCCCAGCTGAAAATGATTAGCCATGAGATCTGGGCAATTCAACCACTCTGAACCTATTTCTCATCTGTAAAACAAGATCAATGAAGCCTTTTCTCCTTAACTCAGGCAGTTAGCTTCAAACAAGGCCACATGCATGACAATTTTATAAATTATAAACAATTTAACAGGGATTATATTAAACAGGGATTAATATCGTCATGGGAGGTAAATCCCATTATATCTCCAAGAGCTACTGTCTTTGAGAATCTCAGCAGTTTGACAGTATACTGTTTGACATTACCAGCATAGTTACAGTACCAGTACAGTACCATGACACCCCCAGGTCTGTTTAATTTCTCTAGCGGGTGGTTAAACTGCTCGGAAGTCAAGAAATTGAGTGTGTGCACGAGTTTGGGATCCCTGTGCCCACGGACTTGTTCACACACCCAAACATCCATCTGCTGCAACAGCTAAGACATAATTTAGCTTTCCCCTGCATTTTGGCTGTTCTTGCTAGGTGTTGAAAGATATGGCCTTGGCTCAAGTCTAGGAACAGTATTAATCACATCCATGCTTTACAAAGAATATTAAAGTTGGGGAATTACCATGTCACTTTATACTTAAATTTATAAAGACATGATCTCTACGTTGTTTCCTGTTAGATGAGAGCTCAGGATTACCTGAGAGGCCAATTCGCCTTTTACGAAACACAAATCCTCAACTATTCAGGAAACATGAGTATCCTGCAGACCTCTTATTGGCATGGCTGGGAGTGTCCTTGAATCACAGGACCCTCTTAACACAATCCATGAGGGTGCTGCAAGCAATGATAAATGTCTTCTTTTATATCATATCACTTTAAATCCTTTAACGGCTTCCTCCATACATATCTCATAAGCAGGGCTAGTAAAATCTCCCATTGACAAATGAGGGCACTGTGGTCCAAAGAAGTGGAGCACATGGCCTTTTTGGTACTGCAAAGCTAGGACCTCAGCCAGATCTCATCTGTGTGCAGTGAAACCTGGAGTGCCTTCAAATGGGCACTGTGTTATTGAGCAAGAAATCAAAAGGGAAGAAAGAACTAAAAGGGAATGGGAGTGGATTTGTCTGTTAGAGCAGGGGTTCCCAAACCCTGGGCCACAGGCTAGCACTGGTCCCATGGCCTATCAGGAACCAGGCCACACAGCAGGAAGTGAGTGGCAGGAGAGCCAGAGAAGCTTCATTTATATTTCCAGTGGCTCCCCAGTGCTAGCATCACCTAGCATCACCTAGCATCACCGCCTCAGTTCCACCTCAGATCATCAGGCATGATTCTCATAGGAGCACCTGTCCCTGGTGCCAAAAAGGTTGGGGACACTGTGTTAGAGGAGGGTGTGACTTTTTCTAGAGAGGGAAAACCAGAGTTTAGGGTAAAAGTAACAACAAATGAAGACTGCTTCCAGCACATTGTTGAGGGGGAGATTAGTAGGGAAGGCTAGGGCAGAAAATAAGAATAGGAGAAAGTGAAGACAGAAATTATTGAAGATGCAGTAATCCTGGCCCACTTTCCCACAGCTGGAGGAAGTAAAGTCAAGGTCTGCAGATAAGAAGACCGCAAGAGGCACCTGACCAAAGTACAGGAATGTGCAGCCGGGCACTAAGAGGAACAGGTGGTCGTTCTGGTGGACACGCGCGCCCAGGGCCCTCCCCTGCGCCGGCCCGGGACGTACTGTTGTCCTCCGCCTCCTGTGGCGCTGAGGGCTTGCCCATCTTCACCCAGAGGATGCCCAGGAAGACGAACAGCAGCCCCAGGCTGGCCCAGAGCAGAAGC
>NW_006432451.1:3931360-3933594 GCF_000325575.1 Pteropus alecto | reverse complement strand
CGGGGCCTCCTCGCGCAGCCGGGCCTCCTCTCGCAACCGCTCCTCGCCCCGCGGCCGGGCCTCCTCTCGCAGTCGGACTTCGCCCCGCAGGCGGCGCAGCTTGTTACGGTAGACGTCCCGAGTGGTATCAGTGATAGGTCCTGGTTGGAAGCCCAGGGCCTGCAGCTCCCGCCGCAGCTCCAGGTCCGACAGGCCGGCCATGGCCAGGACACCGCCCCCTGCTCACCCCCGGCATGCACCGTACCCGGAACTGCTCTCGCCAGCAGCCGGGCGAAGCGGGCGGGGCCCTACCCCATGATTGGGAGGTCATCCGTGGTCGCCATGTTGAGAAGGTCTGAGCCCAGCCGATGGGCCGCCATGATGAGGAGGTCAGGCTCGGCTATTACGGCCGCCATGTTGGGGAGGTCGGAGGGTGGGGGGTTGTAGTTGTTTTCTTCCTTTTCCTTTTCCTCTCCTTGCCCAGTTCTTTCTCCTTTCCCGTAAGACTAAGCAGTGTTTATTTCTAATTCCTCCGCCTCTTGCGCAGTCTCTGACACGTGATAGGCACCAAATAAGGTCATATTGACTTAATGGATGAATTGCTTAAGGGTGAAAGGCGACCTATTGCCAGAGTGGGGTTACGGATTCTTTGCCTCTCTCTGTACTTGAGGACCGATGTTGATCCTTTCCGCGCTCAAGAAAGGGCTTCGTTTGGGGCGTGGAGTAGACCCCAGGCATGCTCAGAGAGCTCACCTGATTTCAGGTCTTGGATGGCAGGCTTGTTTTCCTGGCGTTCACTCGTGGACATTAAGCACCAAGGGAGTGCAGGCCCTATCCCCGCCAAACGCAGGCCTGCAGGGAGCTCTTGCTAGACAGAACACCTCATCGCATCCTCGGAGAGGGCAGAAAAGCCAAATGCCTTTGAGCTCCGAGTGGGCAGTTCAGACTTCTGGGAGGAGGCTGTGTGTGGCTGGATGGTGGGATTTTCATGAGAGCTGGGTAGGTGATGGTTGAGGATTCTCGAATCCCAGCTCCACCACTCTTAGATGTGCGATCATATCCAATTAACATTGCTAGCCTGTTGGTTAGTAAACCTCATAGACTTTTGGGAGGATTAGAAGAGGTTATTTATATAAAGTGCTTAGGACAGTGCCTGATACGTACTCCTAAGTGTTTATACTTAACCCATATCTCTGCAGCAGCATTGCTGTGTAGAACCTCCCACAGGGCACCGTCGGTGTTTGATTACTTGACAGCTCTCAGTGAGAAAGCCCTAAAGGAAGCTAGGGAGTAGTGGCAAATGGAAATAGAGCTATGGTTCATATGGTCTTCCTTCCATCTCTCTCTACCTCTTTGCATTCCTTACACATCCCTCATCAACTGCCTATCCCATTTATCACAGGTCTCCAGGGTTCCGTTTCTACCCCTCCAATTCAGTTCTCCCCTCCCCACCTCCTGTACAGTCCTATCACCCACCTCCCACCTTGTCCCCTGTCCCAGTCAGTGAGCAAGGCCCCTCTGCCAGTGGTTTTTTTTTCCTGCCACTTATTCTTCCACAGGGGTATTCAACACTGACCACAATTGCTGGGAAAATTACAGCCTCTGCTTGGTCAGGTTTCCATTGTTAGTCTCCCCATCTCCCCGACTTAGCTGCTCCCATGTGGTGCGATTTCTCTCACCAAGTGTTGTTTTCCTTTTCTCTGACTGTGTTTGCACGGAATGCCATGAATTTGATATAGTGATTGCCTAACACATATACCACATAATAGTATTTTATTTCTTTCTGAAGCACTGTTTGCATGACAAATGAGTTGGTAACATTTGTGCAACTCCTTGCAGCTGTGCAGTTCAATATATAAAGAATGAGCCTTTCTGCATCAATACTGGCCCTGTGTATTCTAAGAGGGCTTGAAACTGATGCTTAAACAAAGTTAAAGTCACAGCGTTTTGCAGAGTTACGGTTTGTTTCATCACAATGGATCTCAGGGCGATTTAAAAATATGTACTGAACTGGAGCCACCTGAGTGGTGGTCCCCAGTGTGGGCTTTGTCAGTTTGTCAGCCTTCTTTGTATTTGGGGATGCTGCTGCTGCTCCACATACCTAGGGCCAAATGACAACACATTCTCATCCCTTCCTTTGTCTTCCTTCTGGCCTATAACCCATCATGTTTGCAGTGGCCTTTCGCCCCGCATCCCGTCCCCATGGTCCACCCTTCTGCCTCCACGATGGTTTCTGGCTGTCCCTCATTGTCTGC
>NW_006432451.1:3926470-3931348 GCF_000325575.1 Pteropus alecto | reverse complement strand
TTGGCTTTGTGTGTCGCCACTTAGAGAATGTTTGCTGATCAGTGCTTCCCTTCCCCACCCCCTCCAAGAAGAAATCTCACAATCTGATTGAGAAAGTCAATTAAAAAAAACCTCACAAGTCAATCATTCTCCCAGGTCTCTGCTTTTCCATTTTCCTTCTGAACTCCCTGCTCTAGTCCTGCGCCCTCCCTGGATTTCTAACCTCTCTGGTCCTCCATCAATAGTCTCTGTCCCCAATGCCGTCACACCCGCTTTAGTGAAGTCAGCTTGTTGCTGTTCACTTTCCTCCACACAACTGTCCCCATACTTCCTTCACCAACCCTTGTGTTTTCTCCATCAGGGATCAGCCTCAGTGCTTCATTGCCACCCTCCGCCATGGGGCCCATGAGGCCCTTGTGGGCCTTCTCAGAGTCTGCCTTTCTGTGTCTTCATCAGTGTTCTTCAGCTGGACCTGTCCAGTATGGGAACCCATATTTTAAAGAAAAGGGCAATATCGCAAAATCAACAGCTGCCCTGTGTGCCCTCCTTTCTCATCACTGTGTTGTGCTTTTTTTGTAAAGGTGAGTAGCTCAGGCTGTGGTCGGTCTTTCTGATTTATTAAAAGCAAAAGAGGAAAAACAAACTCCAGTGTCTAAATCTACTTAGTAACCACATCCACACATTCAGTAGAGGTTAGGGGCTGCTCAGAGTTCACTCTGGATTCTCAGAGGGCTGTCACGCTGCCTGCCGTCCTGTTGACCTCTGTCTGTCTCAGCAGAGCCTTATAATAATAACAGCCATAAATCTTTTAGTGGATTCCATTCTCCTCCTCTTCCTGCAGAGCCCTGTACGCATTTATCAGGTCTTAAAGATACTCAGAGAACATGGACTTGTCCTTGATCCACTTCATCGCCAGCCTCATTTGTCCCTCTCAGCTAATCTGAGGTTCCTTCAAACCACGTCATGGATAGTGCCACACTGTTGGGAGCCACCGGGAGAGTGTAGTCGAAACGCGGGGACAATACGGGTGTCATTCGGGGCATAGATTTTGGCTGGAATGGCTCCAGCACTGCCTAACATCTTGTTGCCTCATTTCAGTGCCATGGAAGAGGAGGGTCACACTTTCCATCTCTCTAGGTTAATGAAGAGGTAAAGAGGGTCATAGAGAAGTGCTAGAACAGACTTAATGGGCAGTTTTGTCACCTGCTTTTCATGAGAATGAACCAAAACTCTCACTCTTTTGGCCCTCTCACACTTTGATATCTGTGGGTAAGAGTTCCTTAAGAGGCATAGAACACATCCCCTGATGTCAATAACGGATTGTGTGTGAAGAAAAATGTAATGCTTTCAGAATAGTTTCTTTTGGACTTTGTCCATGATTAGATTATACTAAATTACAGAGTACAGATATCAGGCAATTACTCTTTGCTTTTAACTATTCAATTTCACAGTAAATCCACGTAGTTCAGTAATTATAAAATCACACTGATGTGGTTACCGAGAAAATATCATCTCCATCTTCTGCAGCTAGGTTCAGGTTGCCCTATAATTACCCGTGGTCCTGCTAAGTGTAAAGTACATTCCAAATGAAGACAGGTAATCTGTAACTCCGTAATTGCAGAGTATCTGGAGAGATTCTTGCAGATTTTGCTGGATAAACCTTGGCGAGATGTGGGAAAGAGCTGCGTCCTCACCTGACTGGTTCCCCTGGGCCCTCTCCCCATCTCTGATCCTGGCTGGGTCCTGGTCCAGGCATTCTATAGCTTTAACGAAGAATGTATCTCTCCTTCTGTTTTGTGAAAACATGGTTATTTTCTCTTGGCTTAGCTCACAGAGTCCTCCCCGACTCTCCCTCAATTTTAATTTCTTTCAAGGCTGTGCAGATCCTGTAAGCAATTGAGTCTGCTGTCCTAGAAACTGGAGAAGCTCGTTGGAGGAAAATAATTATTTGAGCCGATTGTGAGAAATCGAACCACAGCAAAAGGAAGGAAAGGAGAGAAGAAAGGAGCTGATACATCTAAACAGGGCCCAGGGCATGGTGCATATAGAAGATGCAAGAGGTGGCTGGGTCGCTGTTGAGGCTCATTACCGAGAAGCACATCAGAGGCCACTGGATGAGGGTGGGGGACAAGCCACCTGCAGCACTGAGCTTTGAACAGGGCTGTTCTGCAGAATAGGCAGTACCCTCACACTTCCCAGGGTGCCCCTGTGGTTGGTGAACCAATTCCCATAAAAAAAAATGCAGACCACCTGGGGAAAAATCTCGACGTCTTATTTCCCTCCATGGTACCTATTTCAATGCTGCTCTACAAACCCAGGATCCTAAAGGGTGCTGGGGTCCTTGCCCCAGAAGTGGGCACCTCCTGCTGGTGATGAGGGAAGGTGGTCTCACTGTAGGGGCAGACCTGAGTGGAGGGTGAGGAAAAGAAACAAAATCTGTGTTTTCCACATGGCAAGAGACAGCATTTTGGTTTTCTGCTTCCTGGAGCGCATTACAGATAATGGAATGACTGACATGGTGGAACTCAGAAGGGCCAGGAGTCTTGGATGCCGTTCTTCCCGGTCGCATGCTTTATAGATTTCTGTATCTTTTCCTCCTTTCTCGCCCACATGCCCTGCCGCAGCCCTCTCTCCTTTAACTACCAGATGTCTTGTCAGCATTTCCCAGGAACCTGCAGCTGTGCTTGGGTTGATTATGTGCATTGGAAACTGCATGAACGTGCAGCGTGTGAGTGGGGTCTGGGTCTGGAGCACCGAGTGTATTCCTCAGGAGCATTCAGAACATCCTAAGGGAGGGTCCGTTTTAAGGGTTGGGGTCTTCTTTTCCCATAACTACTATCCGGCTAAGCTCCCACAGTGGTTGGAATGTGTGGGAGTATGGAATGGGCACTGTGTCTAATTGCTAGTAACCTATGGTTCCTATATGGCCTTAGCTTATAAATAAATGAACATTCATTAATGTTAAATTAGCATGAAATTTCCCATCCAGTGTTGTTTAGAAGGCAGAAATGAGTGGGTTGGCTGTGTAATTTTGCTGCAGATGCTGGAGCATGTAGTCATAAGGTGATAATAATAATAGTAATTTGCTCTTTGCTGGTGCTTTCGTCCCCACATCTCAAGGTGAGTATTACGACCTTGCTTTTGCAAAGGTTCATTGAGGTTAAAGGGCAAGCTGGAAGTTACTCTGCAAGGGGTTGAGTGCAGAGGACTTCAAACTCTGGCTCGTTAGACCTCCAGCTCATTGGTAAACAGAAAATGGACCAGGAGACCTGAATTCTAGTCCTTACTCTGCCACTGACTCAGTATGTGGGCAAAAAAATGCCATCCCTCTGGGCATCAGTTTCCTCATCTATAACAGAAGGGCTGGTGTAAATCTTCCAATTCTGTCAGTCTAAATATTTGAACACAGAACTTACAAAAGGCACATGGTTTGCTAATGTATGCACCATTTATGTCCCAACTCCCTCTGAGCTTTATTTTTCCCCCCTTTATGGTATGACCTAAGTTTGACCTTTGGAAATTAAGATATTAAATAAAAGAGCTGTTTCTATATATTTCACATTTTATTTGTTGGAGGGGGATTTGCTTCCATGGGTGTTTTCCTTCCAAGCCCGGTTGATGGGTCTTGCGGACTTACACGGCCTCTCTCGGGTAAGAGAAGGCTCCCAGTTCCGGCCACCTTCTCCCCAGAGTGGGCTGTCACTTGGCTGCTGGAGAAAAGCAAAGAGGTTTGCTGCTCAGTAGTGTGGGCAAGTCTGCTTATGAGCTTATGAAATCACCTTCTAAACCTGCCTGTAGGTCCGAGGGAGGAGGGGCACCCGGGAGGGGCAGGTTTTGCCAGGTTTCTGGAAGCTCTACCTCTAGCTTTCTCTGTAGCCTGGGGCAAGTCATTTAACCTCCCCGTTTCTCCACCTGGAACACTTCTTCTCTGCCCTTTGCCTCTCCTCCAGGGGACTGCGAGAAGTAATTAATGGCTGTTTGTCAGACCAGATCTAGCTTTGCACAAGTAACTGCAGAGCTTGAACTGGGCAAGGCCAAATGGGACTCAGGACTTCGATTTACAGAATAATGGAAAAAAAAAAAAAATGCAGGCTTTGTGGCCAGAATGCACCAGGGTTTCCTTCAGAGTACCCACCAGCCTCAGTGGTGTTTTGGGAGAGAAGGAACGTATCTGCAGCAGGGAAGGATTGGTGGGTTGTTATTGTTTATTGTAGCCCTCTGCCAGAAAGATGGTGGGGAAATGGGCCTGAGCCATTGAGGCGGGGCTTTGAGATGCCCGTGACTGGGGAATTGGGCCCCTTGGGCACCAGCAGCTATCTGAGCAGGCCCTGCTCTCTGATTAGGTTCAGGGACAGAGGGGCGCCCTTGCGGGAGCAGACAGCTTCATGTTCTCAAGTACAAAGCAAAAAAACAAATCACAGTCCCCTAACCCTGCTCAGACAGGCTCCCTTCTAGAATATTAACACTGGAATGGGCAGAGGCCAGGCCCCAACTGCAATGATGCCGCCCTCCCTTACCGCTCTGGGTGGACAGCAGCACCTCGCTCAGCAGCCTTTCCAGGGCGGCCCGGTACTTTTCCAGCTGCCTGGAGTTCATCCTCATTGCAATTTCCACAGGAGCAGTCAACTGTGAAATAAGGCAGAGTTAACAAGAAGGGAGAGGCACCTAGAGTGCCATTAACCCCTGGGTGCCCTACAGGTGGCAGGAAGGGCCGCTGGGAGCCACACCACTTTCCTGGCTCTGCTCTACCAGATCCTCTGGCTTCCTCTGGGCCTCTAGGGCCAGATGGGAATTCTGGCACTGTGCCTCCCCCCGACACTCCTCCCCTTGAATTCTAACTAAGAGGCTGGATTCCAGAAGTCACTGAGACCTGCTGGGAGGAGGATCTACAAACCTCCT
>NW_006432451.1:3915538-3924780 GCF_000325575.1 Pteropus alecto | reverse complement strand
ACTCAACACAGAAGCTGGGGAGACTCTTTTAAAATGTAAGCCAGATCATGTTTCTTTTCTGCTCAAAGCCCCCAAGGGCTCCCAGTCAGCAGAGTGAAAACCAAGTCCAAACAATGGCCAGTGAATTCCACGTTTTCGACCTCACCTCCGACTCTCTCTCCTGATGAATACCTCTGCTCCAGCCACTCTGGCCTCCTCACTGTTTCCTGAGTGCACCAGACTGTCTTCTACCTCAGGGCCTTTGCACTGGATGTTCCTTCTGCAAGGACTGCTCTTTTTCCAAACATTCTTAGGGTTCAATTCCTCATTCTCTTCAGGTCTTTGCGCTAATTCCATCTACTCATGAGACTAGCCTCCTGACTAGTCTGCTTTCACTCATGCTGCCCAAATCTTTCTTAGTCAGATCCAGTGAATTCTCTGCTTGGAATCCGCAGTGGCCTCTGGCCCACCAGGCCCTGCTGATCTCTTGCCCTCTTAGCCTCGAGGGCCTCAACCCCACCAGGTGCTTTCTGAGCAGGGCCATTGTTCCTTCTTCTGGGATGTTCTTGCTCCAGCTCTTTGCATGGTGGGAGGGCTGCTTTTCATCATTCAGGTCTCAAATAGAATGTTATGCTTCCAAGAGGCCTTCCCTGACCCCTCCCCTATCCAAAGCAGTGCCCCCAAATCTCACCCCAGCACTCTCTATCATACCTCCTTATTTGGTATCTAAAATGGTTTATTGTGTTATTGTTGGTCCTCCTAGGATGGAGTTCATTGCTTGAATGTCTGACTCACTGCTGTGCCCTAGCACATTCTGTGGTTGGCCAAGGAAGCCTACACTAGGTCTCTCTGCATTGTCCCCCATCTGCTTACCTTGATAACTTGGTCATCTTCTGCGGGGTCCAGAGGACCCATCTCTTCAGACCTTTGTTGTTCACTCAGGGATTTCTTTTGCCCTTTGTTCCGCTCCTTTTCCTAGGGGCAGAGCATAAAATTACATAAAACCTTCTCTTGCTCAACTCGCCCAGATGGCCCTTGCCTGTTTCTGCCCAGAGTGCCAACTGGCCTGAGCTCCCCAGAGGCCACAAAACCCCTTCTCCTCAAGTGCCTTCTGCACGGGGAGTTGCAGGCACCAGTGGCTTAAAAATGGTCCTTGGAGTTGCCCAGCAGGTCAACTTGAAGAGGAATCTGTTCCTTTGAAGTTCAAACATTACACTCAGATTGTTCCTGTTATTTAAGTTAAAATTCTGAAAATAATGGCCACCCTTCATGTATATTAAGTGTAAAGATGTGTTTTTCTTAACAGAGAGCCTATAAAAAAGGTGGCAAGACAGCCTAGCCTAGGAGGGTGCCATGGGGTGGCCCGGAAATTGGAGTCCCTGGGAGGCGAATTATAAGAGGCAAAACAGGGAGATGAATTATGGAGGAAGGAGTTTGCACCTTCTTCATAAAAATTCTGGAGCCTGGCAATTACAGAAGTAAAACCATAGAGCAAATTAATGGCAAGCAAACTGTCCTTTGGTTACCATTTTGCTAGTTTATGTTCTGCTGAGTTTTAGTGTTTCTGTCCAGCCCCAAATCTTGCCTGCCATCTTGTTTGCCAGGTCCCCAAGCATTGAGATCAGATATACTCCCTTCCTTTGGTTCTCTAATGTCACTCTTGGGATTCGGCTCTGGGCCTGCCCTGAAACATAGTGATTCCAGAATAATTGGTTGTCTTATCTGGAGAGGGAGCCAGCGATGGAGGAAAGTGTGTTTAGGGGTCCTATTGCTTCTTTTCCATCTGTTTCCATGTCTGTTCCTGAAGAAGGGGAGCTAGGCCCAGCCTTGCCTCTGCAAGGGACGCACTGTTCAGTGGGTATGTAGATGCCTACCCTGGACAGAGAGTGTAGATAGAGAAGCCAGACCACAGGGCCACGCGACCTCTCTCCCAGAGAACTGACTCAGGTATTTGTCCCTATTGGAGCCTCG
Source organism: Pteropus alecto (assembly GCF_000325575.1). Lineage (NCBI taxonomy): Eukaryota > Metazoa > Chordata > Mammalia > Chiroptera > Pteropodidae > Pteropus > Pteropus alecto. The sequence goes on along the minus strand of NW_006432451.1, from coordinate 3,922,830 downwards.
GTCTCAGACTGATGGGACATGAAAGTTCTATTTCTTCATCTCCCCAGATGAAAGAGAGAAACCAGTGTTGGCACAGACGCTCAGAATCCCTGACGTCTAAAGTAAAAGTCACAGGGAGGCAGGCCCACAGTCCAGTTTTCCTTAGGCCCCACTGCCTAAGGAAAGGAGGCTTGGCCACTGCTACACAGAAAACCACCTTGTCTCCCATCCCGGAAGTTCGCTCCCATCCGTTCCTCCCTCCTGCTCTCTCAAGGCCTCAGCTCAGGTTTCACCTTTTCCCTGTAGGCCAGCCCACAGTGATTTCTCCCTGCTCTGAACTCAGCACTTAACCATCAGCATCACTTATTGGGCAATTAATCATCCCCTGCCTTGTGACATCTCCCTTTTGTCTTCTATTGTTAGTGAATTTTTCATATGTTTGTGTCTTGACTCCTAAGCCTGCTCCTTAAAGACCAGAGGTTCTTAGATTTCCTTGTATGTATAGCTTCTCACCTAGATGCTCAGCAAATATTTATTGACTTATTAATTGAAAATTTCCTCTGAAGGATGGGCAGGAGTGGGAAAAGATGTCACTCCACTGACACCTTTGAGTGGCACCAGTGAAGGAGTGGAGGTAGCTAGGAAGACAGCTGGAGTCTGGGGTTATCTTGGGTCTGGGTTCTTCATGCTGTCCTTGGTGTCACTGGCATAATTGGTTAAAGGTAGATTTATTGAAGAGACACTTGTGCCTTAGAAAAACTAGAATCACTTAAGTGCTGAGCAAGGCTGTGCATCACTTGGGCCGCACTGGGAAAGTGGGCAGCAGATTTCTTACCTGCATCCTCTGGAGTTCACTGTAGGTGAAGATGGGAACGAAGGCTTCTGTCTGGGAGGCCAGCATAGCAACGATTTGAACCACCACCAGGGCTGCCACAGCCTTGCGGGACACCATCCTCGAGCTGAACAATGACAAGGAGCTCCTGTCCCAAAGTTTAGGGCACTGTGATGGGCTGCTGCATTGGGGGCAGGGGCCCTCATCTCTGGTCCATGACCTACTATAGCTGTGTGCTCTTGAGTAAGCTACTTGCCTCTCTGGACATGGACCTGGAATGGATCTTAACCAGATGAGCTCAGAGTCTCCTCTTTACCCCAGAGCCATGAGAGCTGACCAAGCACGCAGGAGAGGGAGCCTGGCCCCCTGCCACACACCAGGGAAAAATTATTCCATTTGTCAGTCCTTCTCTTTGTTATAGGTGAGGTCTGCTGGGGGTCAGCTGGGCTCCTGAAGTAGAAGGGACCTCATGTCTCAGAGAAAAAATTCCTAGATTATCAAAAGAACTGGGCCCCAAGACCCAGGGAGCCTGCCCTGCTCCCTGAGCCAATTAGGATGTTGAAAGGGATAGATCCAGGCCCAGATGGCCCTGACTCCACTTGGCCTGGAGCACCAGGCCAAGACCCTGGGCCTAGAGAGAAAAGGGCTGACCCTCTACTCATGTGAAAAACTTCAGCATAGAGCAGCATCCAAGACCTAGGGGTGGGGCCCCCACCCTTCTGCAGCCAGCACTGGCCCTGAAACAAGCCCTTCCCCAGTGCCAGAGAATCTAGCTAGCTGTTAGCTGGCATGCAGAAACAATAGGGGAGCACCTCCTCCTTGCAAGCCCCCACCCCACACCTCAACATGCATGAGTGCTGGTGATGTATGTGGGACCCTCTGCATCCTAGGAAGTGGATATGTCTGGAAGGTGGGCTACAGAGAACTGACAGGGAGCAGATGGGTGTGGTGACAGCGGGAGTGCAGACTTGAGAAAAGGGGTCAGCGGGGTGGACTTTGGGCAGGGTCAGGATGGTCCAATGGGGAGGAGGGCGTGGCTTGCCAGGTGCCAGCCTTGTTGATTCCTTACACTGGAGCCCAGCATCCCATTCTAAGCCCCCTCCACAAGATCCTCATGCTCAACTGGAAGCAGGTGTGATTTGGGGAGGGCAGGGGGATCTCATTCAAAGGTAGTGGCGGCTGGCAGTCTGGCCTTCTCAGGGCTGGTGCTTTTCCTAATACCCCACTGCATGTTGCTTCTGGCCACAGAAAGTGGAAAAGGGCATCACAGTGGGAAGGCCTGCCAAATGTATCCTGGGCACCAACATTCCTGTGACAGGTGGACTGCTGAGCTCAGGAGTCAGGCCTCCAGAGCAGGGAGCAAAGACCAGGAGGAGCCTTCACTGCAACAGGCATAGGGTGATTACTGGGTTCTAGATAAAAGACTTCCAGGGGTCAACTCGGGCCTCCCAAAGGAATCTGTTGTATAGGGGAGGGTCCTTCCTGAGCTGGTCTCCAAGCTTCTCTGCAGGTCTAACCCTGACTCTTCCTATGGAGAGAATCTTCCAAGGCTTGTGTCCTGCCTCTGCCAGTCATTTGAAGCCACTTCTACTCAGCAGGACATTCCCTCTGCCTTCTTGCTCTCCTGTTGCCCTGTCCTACTTTGTCTCTGCATCTCGATGAAACTCCTCGAGCAAGAACATGAGAGCTCAGACAGCCAAAGCCCTACATGCCAGCTGCATACAAATTCCATCCAGGACAGGCAGGACCACCCACCCACTGAAGCTGAGGTCCTGTACAGAGCCTCAGGAGGATCCTGAGGGGACAGAGAACAGGTTGGGGTGGGGAACTGAATCACTGCTCCTCTCCTCTATTCCTACCCTTCCCCTACAGAGGAGTCTCTAGGGCCCGCTTTCCCTCTCAGTGGAGATGCATGTGTCACATTTATGGCATCCCATTTCCTTCACGGAGATGCTATAGATCCCTTTTCATTCTGGTGTTGGCATTTAATTCACTCCATAAGAATCAATAAAAACTTGAAATAAAATAAGGCAAAATCCAATTGCTGTTCATTTTCTTGATCCAACTGGCAGTCAGCATATCCTCTACATTCATTTGTGTTCTGGAGAGCTCAGAGTGGGAGAAAGAGCTTTTGCCTGTATGATGAGGTGCTGACTTCTCATTCCATTACCAAGGATGGTCTCCAGGATTCAGGCTCTCAGCTCTGAATGAGGTGGCATCTGTCTCCTTTCTCCCCCTCCTGTAGGAGTGCCAAACCTGGATAGTCTTGCTGAGCCATGTAATCTCCCTAGGGACCAACTTTTTCCTTTGACTTTTCCATGCAAAGCTTCCATTCCACGTGGGGTCCTGCATGCCTGCTGAGCTCTGGCTTGGGCTTCTGGCTTGCAATCGATGGCACCACCCACCCCAAACAGCCTCTCTGTTGCCAGGAATTGTGTCCACCTGCTCCCCACTCCAGGCTCCATGCCCCAGGACAGCCCTGCTTCTGCATACTATGTGGAGCTTTAACTTGCTACTCTGGAGGTCAGCTTGGGGTACTCTGAAACCCAGCTAAGTATTTGAAGGTGGCAGAGGGACACAGGAGCCGATCAGTTCACGACACCATTGTGCCCTGGTGCTCATGCTCACCCCTCCCCCACCCACTTTCTTCCATGGCTACTCACAGCGTGAGAGTGGTCTGTATGGGCCTGGCAGAATGTCTCTCTGCTTGTCTTCTGATATTTGGCTTGTCTGACAGGCCCTTATATACGTCTGGTCTTCCCTCCGGAGCCCATTAACCTTTGGCCACATCTCTGGGGGCTCTGGATTCTTGGACTTCGTGGAAACAGTGGGCAGGGCCTATGGCATCGTGGGTTTCAGGGGCTTTCCCAGAAGTCCTCTTCCTCAAGTGACAGTCAGGGCTTAGTAGAGGCCAGCCCCCACCCAGATGGCACTCTCCTGCCCACTTAGAATTCAGCGGCTGCTCAAGGGATCATTTTAATGAAAGTGCTTTCTTTTTTGTTGCTTAAATATATGATGTTGTTGGGCGTCTCCAGGCCAACTGTAGTGATCAGATTCTCTGTTGGCCTGTCAGAGTGCTGTGTTAGGAAGATAACTTGTCTCCAGCCTTCCCCCTGAAGCCCCTCATGAAAGAAAGGGCTCAGGAGAGCATGACAGCATTTCAATCAATTAATGGAAAGAAAATCACAGTCCAGACTTAGGGCTATGGAGCACCAGAGTCTCTGTGAGCACCAAGGAAATGTGTAAGGTGTGTGGTACAGAAGGTTTATAGGTCTGTAGCCTAAATGGGAGACAGGACACCTAACTAGGAAATGTTTCATGGTAATCGTGTACTTCAAATGGCACATTTAAAGATTCAAAGAGGGAAGCGGCGAATGCATTCTGAAGTCAGACAGGGCTTGCTGCTGTCATTGCTGGCCAATGCTGTTTCCAGCAAGGCCTCTTGCACCACCGAGGGAATGCTTGACATGCATCAGCAACCCCATATATATACTCTTATTTCTCCTCATTTTACTAATAACAAAACTGAGGGGATGGCTTAGGGAGAGAATGGCAGGTTTATAGAAGCTGTACCAGGCCATGTTAAGGGCCTTCTCCAGCTGTAGACATCCATGTGCTCACTCATCGAATGCTGAGAGGTGAAAAAGCACAGTGGATCTTGAAGCCAGATTCCTGAGTTTAAATAATGGCCTTGCTGCTTTAAGAGCTCTGTGACCATGGGCCAATTGTTTCACCTCAGTTTTCCCACCTGTAAAATGGAGTAATAGCCACACCAAACTTGTAGTGCTGTGCGACTTTTAAAAGCAGACTTGTGTCATGTCTGGCTGTTATTTATTACATCTTGAGCACCTTCCCCACTCGAGGTCAGGATCAGCAAACTTTTTCTATAAGGTCCAGACAATAAATATTTTTGGCTTTGTGGAACTTCCTGTCTCTTCGACTCTTCAACTCTTCAACTCTGCTGTTGTAGCCCGAAAGCAGCCATAGACAATGCACCAGTGAATGAGAATGTTCCAATAAAACCTTATTTATAGACAGAGAAATTGGAATTTCATCGAAATTCACCTGTCACTAAATATTATTCTTCTTTTGATATTTAGATTTATTTTAAAATGTATAAACTACTCTTAGCTTACAAGCTATATAAAGATGAGTGTCAGGTTGGATTTGGCCCATGTGTCCCGATGTAGGAGCCCACGAGACAGACCAAGCCTCCCACATCCAGCCTTGACCCTTGACCCTTGACCCTTATTCCACAAACCTGCCACTCTCTCCCTAAGCCATCCCCTGGCAAGGTGTCTGAGCATGATGACTCTGAGCTGACCAACTGGGACAAACACTGGTTCTTCTTGTGTGTTCTTAGATTTGGAGAGTGCAGACCTGGGTCCGGGAGGACTGCAGATGGTGGGCCAGACCATCCGCCAAGCACAAGGGGAAAGTCAAGACCGCTCCTCACCGCCCCTCAACACTAGTGCTCTGAGATCAGTGCCCGATCTCTGCTGGGCCAGTCTGGGCTCTAGGCCAGAGACACCTTCAAGACACTGTCTGAGAAATGATTAGGAGACAGGTCTGCCATGAGAGATGGGAGAAGGGATGTGTTGAGAACAGTAAATAACTTGGGATCAGTTTTCTGGGTGTGGACAGCATTCTCTTGGATCTCTCCTGTGATTCGGCACTTCTGATCCAGGCATTTTACAGTGTTGTGGTATGACATCTATGGTTTGGTGTGGAAGGCAGGCACATCAGCATTCTCATTCAAATTCAGCATTCCTTGTAATGCAGAGTGGTCTGTAGCCTAACAGGTTTCACGGTTTACTGCGAGGTCACCAGCGGGGATGAAGGGGCCTCTCTTTTCTGCCCCTCTTGGCTGCAGATCTTGTGGGTCAGCCCATTAGGAACCATCTTACCAGGGACATAACTTCTTTCCCCTCTCTGTCAGGTGCCCTGGTCCTTGTTGTGTATTTTCCATGGTCACGGTTAGTGCTTCAGAAATGAAGAGATGAGCAGATAACAAGCCTAATCATGACTACTTCATCTTTACAGGTACACCGTCTCTTCCTCCAAGTGCTCAATTAGTGGCTATTTCTCCCACTAGAAATTGGACAAAAAAATCAAAGGGAGGCATCATCTGTTGTTTTTCATTCTCCAAATGGGAACTGCCGTGGATGTGCAGTGGTGGAGGCAGCGTGGAGGCACAAACCTAACCCAAGTCTGGGAAAGAAGGTTCACAAAGCTCAGAGCAAATGACCCAACCCACATGTGGGCACTTGATTGCCTCTTTCCCCCATGACGGGAAGAGGCATTAGCACTTTAGCTCTCTTCTCCTCGTGACCTTGAAAATATTGTTTGCAGGGCACTGCCATAACATCTTCATTAATGGCCTGGAACAGGGAGGCAACAGCGTGCTAATTAAATTTGCAGATGATACTAAATTGGGAGATGTAGCAGACATCAGGCAGGACAGAGACCTAATACAAGAAGATGTTGGGAGCTTTGAACTATGAGCTAGAAATGGCCAGGTGAATTGGTGGACAGATGTCATCAAGACCCCAAGGACACAGGATGGAGGATGTGGGTAGCAGGGAGGGGCCAGCAAAGAAAGAAAGCCGCAAACAGAAGCACCTGGGAGAAGGCACGATGGCTCACACACTGCCCTGTTTTCCAGATGGCTCTCTCAGAGAGACAGAGGATGGCGGCTAGAGGAAGACAGTTCAGATGAGATAAGAGAGCCTAGGGATTGCTGGGAGTGCCAAAGCTTAAGGCGTAAAAATGAAAAATGGAAAATTTCAAAAGGTCGGTTTGCCCAGGACACTGGTAAAAATTAAATACACATTGCTGACGTTAAGCAAAGGCGAAGGAGAGGCAAAGAAGCCAGCTTCTCAAGTATAGGAGCAGTGGGGGAGCGGGGATAGCCGTTGCTCTGCCTTCGGTTTAAAGTCTTTAATGCCCCTCACAGAGCTAGAGGCATGCAACTGGGCTCAGGAGCAAAAATACTAGGTGATGGTAATGGCATTTAAAACTAGGGCAAGCAAAGTGCTGAGAGATGTATTTTAGGCAACAACTGTGTCCTGGCCTAAGGGACACAGGCTTTGGTGACTTGTAGGATATTTTTATTCTTTTCTTTCTGTGGCTCAGGGTCTTTTTTCAGAACTTGCAAAGGAAATGGTACACAGCAGAAACCGCCATACCCCAAGAACTCCTGGAATGGGAATAGTGCAAGTGGAAAGGAAAACCACAAACATGAAAAGGGTCCACCCAGAACTAATTTCTAATTAGTTGAGCTTCTTGTTTGTGTATTACATCTGCTACTCAAATTGACATTCCAGCATCTCCGATTTCCTGTTGAGTCCATTCAATGCTCACCAGCAACCTGGACCCAAAACAATCCGATAAAATGCTTTCCTTTTCTTTTCAGCCTCACGTACTATTGACAGTGTGCACAGAACTTGGGCACTCGGCTGAGTTATACAATAGCATTCCT
>NW_006432451.1:3906360-3915456 GCF_000325575.1 Pteropus alecto | reverse complement strand
TATCCTTCCAGAAATGTCACAGTCACCAACTTGCTTCTGGGTTCCCTTTCTATTTATGGGGGTTTATCATGAAAGCTGCTGCTGTAAAACTTCCAGAAGAGGTTGCATAACCTTTTTTCCAGGGACAGGATGTAGGTGCTAAGAGCTGGGTCTGTGGCTGGACTTCAAATGGAATTTGTTTTTTTCTGCTCCTTCTGTGAATTGAACTGGTGACACAGGGTCTCCTTTTAACTGAACTTTAAATACATGTATTTATATTTTTATGGAGATGATGGATGTGTGCGAAGAGAAAGCAGATGGCTGTGGATGTGACAAATTAATTATAAAGAAAGTTTGTCCTCTTATAAGCCAAAGCCTCTCCTTGCTCTTCACCTCCTTCAGGCCAGGCAGCACCCAGCTCCCTGCTCAGAGGACTTAATGTGCTAGAACAAGGAGGCAGGGGCAGCTGACACAATTTCATAAATGATTAAGGAAGTCTGTGGTTGAAGAAAGTTTGTGCTTTCATGTTTAAGAAGCAGAGAAGGCTTGGTAGAGGTTTTAGACTGTGTGGATGGGAGCCAAAGTGGTTTCAAATGTCAGCCCAATCCAGAATAGATTCAGGTGAAGGGAGCCAGCTGTCCAAACTCTTTCTCTTCCATTGTGTCAGTGAACCTTGAGTTGTCACTTTCTCCATATCTGCTGGGCTGATGGTTGTTTTGGATTTGGGGGGCTGCCAGTGGCTGCTAATGGGAGCAGCGGGCCACGGTCAGCCTCTGCTATTGACAGCGGTGGCAGTCACAAAGCCCTCCTTCCCACCAGCCCACTCTGGAGGAGAGTGGCAAGGAAAGAAGAAAGATTCTGTTTCCTCTGAGGTCCAGGGGTAGGACTGGGAGGCTGGGTAGGATCTGGGCAAACGTGGGGGCAATGGAGGTGGGTGAGTTCACTCGGGAATGGCTTTGTGTGATGCTCAGGTTTTGTGCTCAAGGGCTACTTACAGCTCCAGCACCTTCATAGGTGTGCGGCTAAGCAGAGACCCAGTCTGTTACCACAATGAGCATGTTCCTTAGGTCCTGAACCCTTGTAGTCTCTTGTGCGGGCCAACTGAACAGGTCCTGCAATTTCAGTTGGCATAATAGAGTGAGCCAGAGTCACTAGCTTGTGTTCACACTGCAGGATCCAGGACATGGGCAAGAAGCATTTGAAGAGAGCAGAGTAGATAGTGGCAAGCCTTGGCGACTCTCACTCAGATCTAAAACAAGAAAAAGAGCTTTGGGCAGCTCTGATGACAGGGACATTAGAGTTCACCATCCCCTCCCATCGTAATGCCACTCCTCTTTTTCCTTTTCCACTCCTTAGAATAATATTTTTATTAAAAGAGCAACCAAGTTATTGGGAAACTGCAGCCAAGCCACTGCAGGACTTTGAGAGAACACCCCCAGCTCTCAAGCAAGAGCCAATAATGATAATTTATGTAATCACTATTCACCCAGGGCCCATCTCATGAACGTTTGACTGTCAGAGCTAAATTCCGCCTCAAAGAAAAGCTATCCTTGTAGAAGATTTGCAGTTGTTCTTCGTAAAAAAGAGTGAAAAAAGAGGGAATTTATTTAAAATAGGCACGCATAAGCTCCCAGGGACAGGAGGCATAAACTGCAAGTACAGCTCCAATCAAACTTAAATCCTCCTGGTTTAGGATTTTACTAAGGAGGTTGGAAAATGAAAGAGAACTGAGTATCCCCACTCACTTCCAAGTCATATCAAGGCAGTCTGCTTGTGACAGGAAGATTACCTGCAGGAGGGCTTTATTTGATGTGGAAAGGGTTAACGTCATTTCAATAGATTGGAAATTCTCTGGATCCCTTAGAAGTGAGAAGCAAATTCAGAGCTTTTACACGAAGGAATGCGCATGAGCTCTATTCAGACACTGGAAACAAGAGAGGGGAAATGGCCAGATGTGCTTTGTGTTTAACATACAGGCTCATGGGGATACTGAGTCTTATAACTCTCATTTTAGGGTCGTGGGGCGGTAAAGGGGGGCAAGGATGGAACTGTGTTAAAAACTTCAGCTAAAGGACCAGTCAATGAGTAGTCAATGATCACCTACCCAGTGTTACTGTGTGTGAGGTACTGTGTGTGGAGGGTGGACACCGATGACATAGCACAGCTCATCCCTGCAGGAGCACATGCTTTAGTGGAGGAGAGCTGAACAGCCAGGAAGCAATGCTGCATATCTTGAGATGGTAGTAAGCTTTGGAGGACTCCAGAGGAGAGAACTTCCTTAGGCCAGAGTTATCAGGAGGGCTTCCAAGAAGGGGTGGGGTGGGTGAGAAGACTGGCAATGTGGTGGGAAGATATGCAAACCGTAGAAACCTTCTTTATTCCCATGCTGCCGTTTCTCCCTTTCTTTTTCTTTCTCTTCTCTCATTACTGCATCCCTCTGCCCTCAACATCTCCCCACCTCCCACCTCCACCCTCCCCAGAGACTGAGGACACGTTTTAGGCCAGCTATGTTATTGGATTTTAAGTGATGCTATGGTTTTTTAATTCTTGCTTTAATTACCTTCCTGTGCAGAGCACTAAGAATGGTTGATTTCCAGGCAACTGGGCCCACTAGTGACATTCCTTATGCATTGTCCCATCAAGCTACAGTGAAAGGAACGTGCTTTCAGGGCCTCAAGAGTGGGGTTTTCTTAGGCCTAGTGCCACTCCTTCTCCATCCTTCAGCCTGCAGGTGCCTGGTGGCTGCTTGGGCCCGAGTGCTGTCCATGGTGCTGATGCTTCCATGCCACTCCAGTTAACCAGGCTCCCTGGCCATCCCATAACACTTTGAGCAGTTTTGGAACTTGGAGGGCTGCACAGTTTAAAAAAATTGATTTGGACATGTTTCCCTTTCCCCTAAGGGCAGCAAAATCTTCTCTGCTGCATCTGTGGAATACTACCTCTCATTCAAGGGTACTCAGTAGCCAAGGGGGTTGAGTGGCCCTGCCAGGACCGCAGAGAATGAGATTTGGGAGCCTGGAGAGAGAAGTGTGGCCAGGTTTCACTGAAGCTTTCCTGGTGTGGGTGGGGCCCACTATTAACTCCTAAGGGAGAGGAGCCTTGAAATGAAGAGCTAGCCCTGGCAGCCATGCCCAGCCCTCCTTCCCTTAGCCTCTGGCCTTGACAGGTCCATAACGGGGGATCTGATATGTTTCCTCATCATTTTCTCTCAAAGCTTATGATGACAGGCTCAGTGCTGTGCCAAAGAGAAGGCCCTACTTTGTTCTAAAGTACACACAGCCTCTTAGTGAGGCCAGGTCCACAGACAGATATTGTGTGGAGAAGAGATGGCTCATTAGAGGATTAAACAGTCTGGGTGTGGTGGTAACTGCTTGGGATGGGCAGTAGGCCTTTTCTTTCCAATTACAAGCTGTGGCTCAAGGTCCTATGGCCTGGGTTCAGCTCAGGTTCCGGGGAAAGGAACCTGTCCCCCCCCTCCCATTTCCCTACTGGCCCCCACTCCATCTTGCTTGCTGCCTCTCTGGGTGTCTGGTCTCCATACAGCCTTTATTTCCTCCCTCACACCCTTTCTCACAGATGAGCATCGAGAAACTGTATTTGATGGATACCTCTCCATAGACGTTAGTCACCTCTTTCTTTTCCTTTCCCCCAAGAACTTAATCCACTTGGAACTTTCCTGTGTCCAGTAGGTCCATGGTCATAGTTAGTGCCCAGGGGACTGAGTGTTGGTGCCTTAGAAACAGGAATGTAGTCCATCTCCTTGGGGGCTAAACTCTCTCTGGGACAGAGGGCAGGATGGTGGCTTCCCATCCAGGAGGACCAGGCCTCAAGAGGGGTGATTTTTAGAGAGCCCAGGAGGCCACAATCCTTGCTGAGGCCACCTCAGCATCTGTGTGTTTTTTTCCAACACCACCAAGCAATTCTGTGACATCAGCTGTTGTCCTACAATTTAACTCAACTCTGACTCTGTCTACCTGGAGATAGTGTCAGATCCCACAGGTTAAGAGCTCAGTCCCACAAGACTCCTCCACTCCCCAACTTCAGATGCCAATTGCAAGTTCAGGTTGTCACCTGTGCTGCTGACTGGCTGTTAGTGTCGAGTTGATCAAATTCCAAGGGTTTTAGGAGCTCTGTGCCAGAAAGCGGAAGACTATAAATAGGTATCTTATTATAAATTCAGTATCACACCACCACTAGGGGGCGCACTCCTAAATGATATTGAGAAGGGAAGGTTTCGATGGTGAGATGCCCAGTTGGAAGAATGCACAAGAGGCCGAAGTGAGAATGAAATGGCAGGCACCAACTTTATTATGGGGAGCTCAGTTCTATTGGGGGAAGTGCAGTCTAGTACGGGGAGTGGGCTTTTGCTTCTGCTCTTCTTCTGCTCCCCTTTCTTGTGCTCCCCTCCTGCTCTCCAGGGAACTGCATGGCTTCACACATAGCAGAATACAATAGTGGCATTCAGCCATGCATGCATGATACAATAAGCTGAATTATGTTTACATATTTTAGGCACAGGTGTCCTACTACACTAATGTAACATTCTAAATCCAGGGTCCTATTCCTAGCTGCGAGCCTGGATCACAGCCAGACCTGGGACTAGCCAGGCCTGGGGCCCACACCGGCTGGTTATAAACTGGAGGGTCCCATAACACCCTTCTCAGGTTTGGTTAATTAGCTAGAGCAGCTCACAGAACTCAGAGAAGCATTCAACTATGTTAACTTGTTTATTGTAAGGAATATTATAAAGGATACAGATGAACAGTTAGATAAAGAGGTATATAAGGTGAGTTCTAAAAGGGTTGAAAGCTAAGTAGCTTCAGTCCCCATGGGATTTGGGTGCACTACCCTCTCTGTATGTGGATGCATTCACCAACCCAGAAGCTCTCTGAACCCTGTCTTTTTTTTTTTTTTAATGGAGGCTTCATTACATAGGCATGGTTGATTAAATCGTTGGCCATTGGCAACTGAACTCAATTTCTGGCCCTCCACTCCCCCCCACCCCATTCCTCCCACCCCAACTCCTGCCGGAGGTCAGGGGGTAGGACTGCAAGTTCCAACCCTCCAATTACATTGTTGATTCTCCTGGCAACCAGCCCCTACCCTTAGACGTTTCCAAAAGTCAACTTATTAACAAACTCAGGGGTGGTAGAAAGGAGCTTGTTATGAAAATAAGACATTCCTTTCACTTTTGTGGCTTTGGAGCTGTTTCAAGAAACAAAAACAAAAGACCAAATATTATAACAAAAGATGCTCCCATTGCTCTTATCACTTAGAAAATTCCAAAGGTTTTAGGAGCTCTGTGCCAGAAAGCAGAAGACTATAAATAGGTATCTTATTATAAATTCAATATCACATCACCACTAGGGGGCGCACTCCTAAATGATATGTGAGGGTGAAGGACTTAAGTTCAATTTGGTGGTGGGGAGGAGCAGAGTTAAGAGAGCTCCCTGCAACCCACACTGTCTAAACTGGAGGAGGAGACAAGGAGGGCCCAGGGGCCGGGGGGAGCCACAGTGGGAAGGAACTCAGGAGCCAGCAGAATGGGGGTGCCGACATCAAGCCTCAGCCTGGCACTGCCTGAGTCTCCCTTGCCATCATTACACTGTCATTATCAGAGTACAGGTGTGACAGGCTCCACCCAGCCATTCCACTTTCATCTCTGGCATTTCAATTCACTGATTTAACATTTCCCCAGAATGCAGTAGGGTTGATTTTTTCCCCCATTTGACTGCCTAGGGTTTGTCTCTTCATTGTTTTTCATCTTAAAAGAACAAAGCCAAAGACACGCACCTGCCTTTTATGCGCTCAGCTTAAATTTTGCAGCTGGTGGTGATGAAGGCGATGGGGGTAGGTGGAAGGAGGTGCATTTGGGAGAAGGGACATAGAGAGACAGGATTCCTGTGCTAGAGGAGGATGGTGAGTCCTGCCTCTAGGAGAACCACCCCTCGAAGATGCCAAAACTGGAAAGGTGCAGCTGGCACCTGAGGGTGTTCCCATGTGGGCAGCAGCTTGGAACCCTGGGCCACCCAGACCCAGGTTCTGCAAATCTGCTGGCCCCAAAGGCTGGATTAGAGTCACCACACCTGACTGGAGCATGGCCTGGGCACCTACTAGACATGGGATTAGGTCCCTCACCCCTCCAACCCTTCCAGCAGGGAAAGTAGAGCAAGCAAGAGAACTGTGGGCTTTCAGGTCATAGAGCACTGTTCTTTGAGGCACATCCTTGATGGAGATTTTAGGGGCAGGAAAGAGCTTGGACATGTTCTAGAAGCTGACAAGTTGTCATGGTGTGGAATGAACTCCCGTGGGTGTGCAGATGAGCCGGGGTTGAGGAAGAGGCGGGAGCTGGATCACACAGCATCTGAAGACCAACTGTGGAAATTTATCATGTTTTAGCTGTCCAGCATCCATTCTTCTCTCTTTTGGGGCAGAGAGAGGGGCCAGGTTCTCTCTCATTTGGCTAGAATATGGTACTTGACCTGGCTTGGCCAACTGCTCCCTCCTACCCTGGATTTCAAGTCTTAAGCAGCCAAAGGTGAGAAGACAGACAGGCTCCCTCTGGGCTGTGATGAGGGATGTGGGGCCTAGCAGCCTTGAGCATGTTCTGTCTTGGCTATTCCTGCCAAAAGATGCTTCTCGCCTATTTTTGAACCTAAAAAGTCTCCTGTTATCAATTCTGGGGGCCCCGGTATCCTCTAGCAGAACCTTTTTCTCTTAAGCTAGCCAGAAATGGGTGGTGTGATGTACACATGAGAGCATCCTAATTGACCCTGGGAAGGATTCAGGATTCAAATGGGATGCCATTGAAGGGTTTTAGGCAGGAGAGGACATGATCTGAGTTTTATTTTTAAAGATCATTCTGGGTGCTGTGTAGAGAGTGGATTGTGTGGAGGCAAGAAAAGGAGCGGGGACACCAATTGGGAGGCTACAGGCCAGATGAGACATGATGGTGGAAACGGAAACCAAGGATTCAAGATATATACTTGGAAATGGATTTGGTGATAGATTGGATGTGTGGAAAAAAGAATCAGGGATGGCGTTTAGGTTTCTGACTTGAGTACGGTGTGGACAGGGCTGATACTTACTGAGCTGGAGAAGACTGAAGAAGGAAGAGGTATGTGTTGGGGGAGATGGAATCGATACTTCCTTGTTGAACATTTTAAGCGTGAGCTGCTAGGTTAGTGATGGTCCAAGCAGGAAAAGAGAACTTTTGCCAGGTATTTTGCATATTATATTCCCTCTATTGAGAGGGAATATAATATGCAGAACCAATTACAGAGGTGCTGGGAGAGATAAAACAGAAGATGGGGAAACAACCCAGAGGTTGCCGATGGCAAGAATCTGCCCCACCCTAGGATGAAGGTACAAAGGAAAGAGGTGATGGTATCAGCCCAGGATCTGGAGTGTCCTGTGGGAGTTGGGATGTGGAGAAGGAGCTGCCCAAGGGGCCTCCCAGGCTGGAGGAGACCAACTGGGGAAGCTGGTACATAAATAGCCACTGGCAGAAACCACACAAATCTGAGAGAAGAAATATAGTGGCTTCTCCTCTTCTCCCTCCCACCAGTCTCCAGTCAGTGGTGTCCATTAGCTGAACCTGACAGGAAGCTAGCAGGCAAGGAGCCTGGGAAATGTAGTTTTCTGGGGGCCACTGCTGTGATAACAGAGCAGATCAGAGGAGGGCAGGCAAAGCAGGCAGGGGGTCAGCACAGATGTCTACCAGAAATCACTGTGACAGTTTAACTAGTCTTTCTCCATGAATATTTGTGTTTTTAACTTGCCCTTTTCAAAGGAATAAATCTCTAATGAGGAGATTCAGACACCAGGGACAGGTGAGTTGGGGGGACCACGAGGGTTTCTCCTAGTCTCCCTACAGAGAGAATGGACGTGACCTTTTATTTCATCTAGGATGGGTCTACCTTGGAAGTCAGAACTGGCGTTGTTCATGTTGTAAGAAAGCCATCCCACTCCCCTGTCACCTTCAGCCCCCATCTCCAACATCCCTCCGCCTTTTTCAGGGAAATAGAAACAGCGGACATGTCAGAAACCTGCTTCTAGGATAAACAGAAGGAGGGAAAAGAGGAGTGATTAGGAGACCTGTGAAGTGGTGATGAGAGCAGATGCTGAACGTGGAAAAAGGGATCCTAATTATTGTTTGGACAGGTGGGGAGATAAAAAGTCAATCAGAGCTAAGATAGAGGGCAGACACATGTATCAGGGTGGGCTACCCACCCCCCACCCTGGCCCTTGCTAAAAATCCTACTCCTTTTGCAAGGTGGAGGAGCCTCTGACTGAGAGGAAGGAGACGGTGATTAATGGAAACTTGGCCCAGAGAGGGAAGTCTAGTTCCAGTGAGGAATGGGAAGGGCTGAGGCTGGAGAGATGCATTCTTGTTCCAGCCCTGAGAGCAGAGGCTTTGGGAAGAGCTTGGGCAACCCCACCTCTTAAGGCCTCAGTTTTCTCCTCTAGTAACCAGATACCTCCTGCTTCTCCGGTCTAGGAGGACTGGGCTTCTTTAAATGCCCACACAGTACTCTGAGCCCCTCCTGCTGTCTGCAGGAAGTCCCTTCCTTCCCGGCTTCCCCTCCGAAGTAGTTCTGGGGACCCTCAAAGAATTCTTGCATAGTCCCCAAATCTGTGGTGGTGACTCCACAAGCATCTCACTCCAAATGAGGGCTGTTCCTGGGCTCTACTCACCACCTCCTTACAGTAGGCATTTTCAGGCCAATTCCTTCCTCCTCAAACCTCTTCCATCAAGCTGGGAGACAGGCCTATCTACCATAATTCCCAAAGCCTGGCTACGACTAGGCTCTGGAGTTTAAGCAAGTTTTACTTGGTGGCTCAGTCATTGGTAAAGTAAAGTGGGTTAGCAGGTGCCTTGATCTTGGGGTCTGAAGGCCCCGCTCCTCCATGGGCACCTCCCCAATCCATTCTCCCTCAGGGCAGCTCTCTCATTAGGTTGGATTTGATGCCATGAGCCCAGTCATACTCTTAATGAGAGTGCCTTTGGGTATGGCCTTGTGAATCAGAGTGCAGGACTCCAACCTCTTCTGGGCTGTGTGTGTGTGTGTGTGTGTGTGTGTGTGAGAGAGAGAGAGAGAGAGAGAGAGAGAGAGA
>NW_006432451.1:3904614-3906155 GCF_000325575.1 Pteropus alecto | reverse complement strand
AAAAATAAAACCACAAACGAGGAACTGTGCAAGAGAGGTCCCATATCATTTACCGCTGTAAGTTGCAGAATTTTAAATGTGATATCCCGTATCAATATTAGGACCATTGGGGGATTTTTGGAATGACAGAACTGTAACTGTTATAATGTATGCCTGTGTAAGTACACCCGAAAGAGAGAGAGAGACGGAGGGAGGGAGGGAGGGAGGCCACACTGCTTTCAAAATCATTTGTTTCTCATCTAGTCAAGAAGAGCTCTTTTTCCACAGCATGGGTCAGAGAATTGCTGGCAGCTTTGATATAGAAGTTTGTTCCCACTTCTGGCCATTAAGGTTGCAGAAATATTTGGGCTTGGCTTGGTTAGAGCCACTTTTCATGTGAATAATGGAGATCAAATGGTCTGCCTTGCTGGGCATAGTGAGCATTAAAGAGATAATGGATTAAAGAGTCAGGTGTATATGGTAGGTACTCAGTGCTGAGGCATTTTCCCCATCTTGGCTAAGTTACTTCAATTGTAATATAAGAAGTTGGGGGAAAGAAGGCCATGCTGGGGGGTTTGGGGCACCTCTCCCAACTCTTTATACAGAGACAGGAGGAGGGAAGCTTTTCTGGGTGAAGACACAGGGAAGGACCGGACCAAGCATGGTGGGTGTGGGGCCAGTTCACGGCTCCATGTGATCCCTGGAGGTCGTCTCTAAGGACCACTGAAAGGTGTAGAGAGCTGGGTTCATGTCCGGGCTGTCTCCCTCCCTGCCTTGCTGTGTGCACCTTGAGCAAGACACAACCTCTCTGTTTCACTTTCATTAACCGATAACGGGGTTTATTAATCCCGCCAAACCCTGCTCCACTCCCGGTTAGCCTGAGATTTAATGAGATGTGGATGTGAAAATATTTTTCCAACTTAAGTGTCATCTCTGCCAAGGGCAGGACCGAGTATCCGATTTAGGTTTGCATTGCCAACACCTGGCTGTGGGGCAGAGCCAGACCTTGTGGGTTTGTGTGAACCGAGGGGATGTAGGCCCTAATCCATGTGTGGAGGGTTTGGAGAAGCTGCCCGCAATCATCCCTACAGATGCTTAACATTGTACTTGCCACTGCATGCCTGCTGACCTTGGCATTGGTGGAGTGTCCTTGCCTTTTCTCTCTACTCCCTGAGGGCACGCAGTGGTGCTTAATTAGAGTTTGTGAAATAAATGGATTTCTGGGTAAGAAGCCCTGGTTTAAAAAGCAAGAAAATGGCCAAGAGGGTGGAGAGAATCAGTACAGGTGGCGGGGGAAGGAATTTCTGAGGGTCTGCCGTTTATTCAGCCATAAGCAGTTACTGAGAGACTACGGTGGAGTTGCACAGGCACGGACAAAGGTCAGCGGGTTTTCTGTAATAGCGGGGCTCCAGGAGGGCTACCTGGGGGAGGTGCATTTGAATGGAGTAGGGTGCTTAGGGACAGCTTCTCATAGGTCCTGATAAAGTTGGGGAGAGGTTAGGTGAGCAAGGCTCTTCAGGAGATTGGCTGGGAATTGGAATCCCCATTCCATACTCCCCAAA
>NW_006432451.1:3891858-3904580 GCF_000325575.1 Pteropus alecto | reverse complement strand
TGAAGGGTGGGGTGAGGTGCCCACTGCTTTTCACTGCCCTCTGAGCTTTGGAGCCTTAGATCTACGGCTGTGTTCCAGCATAAGGATGCATTCAATGCAACCGAACAATTGTTTACGGAGCACCTACCATGGAGCCCACAAGTGGTATTCCTAACCCTGTTCTCCCCTGGGGGCTGGGGGAAAGGAGAGGATTTTGTTGGGGTTTTTGGTCTGAGATTGCTTCTATGTGCCATGTCGGAGGGGGTTCAGGGGTGGGCACTAGAGGCCCACACAGTTACAATCACATGAGATGCAGACAAGAGGGCCAATGGCTCCCTGCCTTTTCAATAATAAGGATTCATGTTTGACACAAACACTTTTAACAGTTTTGAACACTGACTAGATATGAAAGAATTGCAATTAAGTGTATAATGGCATTTTGACTCTTTAAAAATGAAGCGTCCTTACTTTTAGAGATGTATAGTGAAATATTGATGGATGAAATGATATGATGGCTGGAACTTCTTTCAAAATAACAGAAGAGGGGATGGGCTTGGGGTGTGGTCACAAAGGCTGGCCATGAGTTGATTATTGTTGATGTTGAGTGATGGACACATGGGGACTTCATTAGACTATTCTCTGTATTTTTGAAATTTTCCATAACAAAAAAGCTTTTTTTAAATTTTAAGGCATAAAAACCAGCAGCACTTTGAAAGCAACAACTTTCAACTGCATTTTTAGTAATCTGTCACTGTGTAGGAAATTCACAATGACAAAAATCCACTACCGATTCAGGGACACTTTGGATGAATTCGTGTTCTATTAATTATGATAGCAACTTTAGACATGTGAAAGATGGAGGTGCAGGTATGTGGGACAGTGTGTTCACTTACAGATTGCGTTTGGCTGGCATGCAATGTAGAATGTGATATAATTTGAAAGCTTCCTGGGGGCTGGGATGTGCAGGTTGAGGATAGCCCTTGAGGCTCCCCAGGAGGGGTATGGGGACCCAGAGGGCTTGAAGATCTCCCAAAAGATGCAGCAGAAGAGGCATTAGGCCGATCCCTGTGGAGGACCTGCCACATTTGGTTACTGTGTGTGGTGGGAAATGGCCTTGTTTGCACTTTGTGACCTCATTCCACCTGCTGTATCACATTAGGCAGGAGACGCTTCCAGGTCCCCGTCCCTGACAGGGTAGGTCTCTGGGCACTTGTGGGGTTGAAATTTTGGGTCAGCCCAGTTTTCTCCCTGCCTGCCTGACCCACCCTCCCTGGAAGTAGGTGCTGATACTCTCAGCTTTCACAGCCTCGCCTTTTTTAGTCTGCTTCTCCTCCTTTTGCTGCCATTCACAAAAAAATGTTCAAGGAGGTCCGGTGGGAGTTCTGCTGAGGATGGGAGAGAGGCTCTTCATCTCTCCCCATCCTCGCCACCTACCCTCCAGGGAAAGTTCTCACTTTCCTCCATTCAGGGACTGCCATGCCAAGGCACTGATATTTCCTGAGAACTTCTCCAGGAGTATTTAAAAAGAGGACCTAGGAGGAGAGCAATGCTTAACCCTGGAGGAGGAGGGAAGGGAGAGACAGGAGGAAGGGAGAAGGAATGCAAAGACATTGGGGGTAGTGGTGATGGCCGAGGCAGGGTTGGTGAGAGAAAGAAGGATGGAGGGTGGGGTTGGGGAGAGAACAGAACGTAGTACAGAGGGAAGCAGAAAACAACGGAGTTGGCAGTGTCTCCTGCTGCCACCAGGCCGAGAATGGTCACTAGAGAGGGGTTAATCCTGATCTGGGGGGGACTCCAGTGGTAGATGCATCCACATCCTACTTTTGCTGCAGCAAACTTACACCTGATGTCCTGACGGGTTGACCTGCAGGCGTGGGCAGCTGGTGCCTGTTGCCGCTGTCATTCATTCGGATTCCTGCCACCAAGGAGAGGTCTATGGGTGCTCCGCCTGGCACCAGCAAGGCTTCTTTGCACTCCCTCTCTCCTTTATCCACGTGTCTAGCAACTTGTAACTGAAGCTCTGGAGGGCAGGTTTAGAGAACCCCCAGGCTAGATGGGTGATCATTAGAATGGGCAGGGAGGCATGGTTCCTGAGGTCACAGCACTATTAGCCTCCTGAGCACCCTCTGCCCCCCAGGCCCAGCCTCCTCTTCCCTCCTCAAGGGGCTTGTGGCTGGAGCAAGACTTTCTGAGAGGGCCTGCACCAAGCCTGCAGGGCTTCCTCAGGTTAGAACTCTGAGTCAGCATTTCAGGACCATCCTCAGTGTCCCATACAGACTGGGAGATTTTACCCCATGGAAACCTGGCCAGCCCTGACCACCGCCCAAGAGAAAAGAGGCCTGGCTTGGGTCCTGCAGGGCCATTAACTGGTTGTTTGACCTCAGGTCAGTCACTGCTCTCCCTGGACTCACTTCCTCTGCTGCTGGGAGGCCACAGTCCCACCCAGAGCTGCTCTCAGAGAATCCAGGCCAGAGGGGCAAAGGGGTGAGGAAGTCAGAGCTCCTTCTGAGGTGCAGAGCTGTACTGGGGCTCCTGTCCCGAGAAGGCTGGAGAGGGAGAGTGGCCTTCGAGGACCTACCTGGTCCTGTGCTCCTGCTTTGGTTTTTGTCTTTCCCATTTAAATCCAAATCTCTCCTCCAGGAAGTCTTCACTGATTGCACCAGCCCTTTCTGCCCACCTTTTCAATAAATACTATGCTGAGTGTCCAGTCCTGGCTGCAACCAGAAGTGTGTGTGTTGGGGGTGGGGAGTGTATCAGGGCTGAGCCCTTAAATATTCATATTTTACAAAGGAATCCTCTAGAACAGATTGCAGGCAGAATCTCACCTCCTCAAGCTTCCCCACCCAATTGGATCACATGCCCCAACCTGAACCAATCGGTTTTGACCAGGGAAATAAGGCAGAGTCACATGATACAGCGGCACCACCACAGCCCTGTGGCCAAGTCAGGAATCTCTGAGCATATCCATTCCTCCCTCTCCCTTCCCTTCCCAAGTCCTGGCATCAACAAGAGACGTTCTCCATGCCCACTCCTCAGCTGTTTCCTAGCCCAGGACCCCATCACCCTTCTCTGGGAGATCTGTCCCTCCTCCTCCTGGTCTCCAGCCTCTCCTCTTTGGCAGGTTCCATCCAGTCCACCTGCATTGCTCCCAAGATGTCCTTTTGAAACACATAACTGAGGGTCTCATCTTTCTGTTTCAGAACTTGGAGGGCTGTCTGTGAAGTCATAGCCACTTAGCTCCATAGACAGGGACTTTCGCCACCTGTCTTCCACCTGCTTTTTCTGGCCTAACTACAGTGCCTTCCATTCTCCCCCGCCATCCCGGTGTCCTCCCCGCACTCCAGGCTTTTGGTTCAGTTCCTTAAAAATTCAGGAACTGATTTTCTTCAGGCTTTGCTCATGCTGTTCCCTTGGCTGGGGTCCTTCAAGGCTGAGTGGAAATGCCACCTTCTCTCTGGCAGTTTTCCTCGACTCCTCATGCGGAATTAATTGCCACCTGTGTTCCCACTGTACCTGTAAACACCTTAAATGTGATCCCTCCTTCTTTTGATTAGTGCTGTTTTATCTGTCTCACGCCCCATCACAACTCCTCAGTGTCCAGACCATGGGGAATGGGTCTTATTCATTTAAGATTTTGCCCTGCACATAGTAGGCACATAATACATGCTTGTTAGGTTGAATAGACAATTGCCTTGTTAGGTTG
The DNA here is from genome assembly GCF_000325575.1 of Pteropus alecto. Classification (NCBI taxonomy): domain Eukaryota; kingdom Metazoa; phylum Chordata; class Mammalia; order Chiroptera; family Pteropodidae; genus Pteropus; species Pteropus alecto. Next base: position 3,900,898 of record NW_006432451.1, on the reverse strand, counting down.
AATAGATAATTCACACCAAGCATGAACTGCTCATTCTCCTTTAAAACTTCAAAAACTGTTACAAAAATAATCCCTGTGGGCTTTTAAACATTCATAACCATACCGAAGTGGATAAACAAAAAGCAAAAGCTCCTACACTTCTCTCCCACCCAACCTAATTCCCCAGCATAAGCCTGTGAACATCAAGAGTGTTCTCTCTAGGCCCTCGGTTCTCTGAGCTGGTGCCCTGCCCAGCAGCATCAGCCTTTGTCAGGAATGCAGATTCTGATTCCATGCCAGACCTGCTGGATCTCAGCTCAGGGCCCAGACCCAGCACTGCTTCCAGGTAAAAACCACCTGAATTCCAGCCTGAGAACCAGTTTGATTGGTGCTGAAGTCCCTGGGCCCAAGGCCACTCCAATGCCCCTGGTCCAGCCAGGAGTGGAGGTGCAGCAAGCACAGACTCTGTCACAGACCTTTGCTTTTTATTTTGGAGCAAAAACCCCAGAGTCAGCTAATTTCCTAGTCTTTTGCCTCCTTCAGCCACAATGGATGGCAGAAGAGAGCCAATGTGGTTTGGTGGCCACTACCCTCCCATAGGGTCAGGGTGTTGTGGGGGAGCTCTGGCTGGGCCACTTACTTACTGTGGAACATAAGGCAAGTCACTGTCCTCATCTCAAAAGGGCAATTGTTTTCCAGATATTCTCCAATGTATCCAAGCAAAATACATGAACAATAGGCTTGTGGTCCAGATAAAGGGAATTTTATGGGGGAGATGCCACCAGTTTCCAGGCTTTCAAGGGGAAGAGACGAGACCTCACAATAGTATAAAAGGACTCACTTTACCCCTGTGCTTACCCAGTATGGAACACACCACTGCCAATCAGCTGCCCATGTGACCTAGGTTTGTAGATCAAGACAAAGAAAAACTCCATTGCTTAAGTTCACTCTGTAAGAACAGGATGTAACCAACATTTATTCAGCAGCTACTATGTGCCAGGCACTAGTTTAGACCCTGGGGTACAGCAATGAAGAAAACAGGCAAAATGGCCAACACAATGAAGTTTACATTCTAATTGGGAGAAACAGACAAAAGACAAATAAGAACTGAGATATATACAGAATGTCATAAGGGGAGGAGTGAGGGCAGTGATGCCAACCCCTACCCTGGGCAGTGCAATGATATCTTTCTTTTGTTTCCTCCTAGGTCTCCCCTGCCCTCCCCACTGCCAGCCTCACCCAATATAAAACTGTTTTCAGCAAAAGTCCAGAGAAAGTTTCCATGGGGGATGGTGGGCTACAGGAAGGCATGGCTATCCATTTCTCTTTTCTTCAAGGAGATGCCTAAACTGTCATTCCATGAGCCCAAGGACAACACTAGTCCCCTGCAGGCTCCTGAGTGGGTGGAGAAAGCCAGTATTATAAGTAGATCTGGTGGTCCAGAAAGGGGTTGGGAATAGTCCTGTGCCTCATTTTCTCTGTTTGGAGTTGTGCTATGGAACTGGAATGGGACAGTCTAGCCCTTGCGCATTCTGGATCTTGCATCAGAAGAGGCTGTCTTGCCAGTGAGGTGACCAGTGGTGGGTAATTTACATCTGTCCTGCAGCTCATTATGGGACTTGAGGCCTCATCATGAGCCTTGCAGCTTCCACCTTGATTTCCTGGACCATTTGTCTCCTGGAAACCCATAGGCAAGTCTGGCTGCAGGGCCCCTGGCTGAAATATCGCCCAAGGAAGGGGAGGCTGTGGGCAGTCTCGCTCGATATGGGCGGCTAGGCCATTACTTAACCATCCTAGTGGACTTTACACTCCCAGTGGTGACATTTTTGCTGCGATTGCTTAAAAATCTCTCCTGGTCATTTTTCTACTTTTTCCTCATAAATGAAAAGGCAGACGCTTCCCAGAAGGGTTCCAGCTTGATCTCATTTCTCCTTAGTGTGTCAGTGCCTGGGATGGGCTGAGAGATACTGCTGCGCCTCAGGCCCACCCTCCTCTGCCCACTGCCCTGGTCTCCTCCCCTCAGCCCCTCTCAGCCCCTCATTCCCCTCACTCTGGCTTTCTCAGTGCCACCTCCCAGCTCTGACTCCTGCTAAACTCATTTGTCTTCAAGGTTCCACGATTCTGCCCTCTTTCGCTGTGCCCTCTCCACCCCTCCCCTCTCCTTTTCAACCTCTGCCCTTTCTCTCTCCTGCTACATTTTTCACCATTCTCTCCTCTCTCCTCCTCCCTCAACCCTTCCTTCTCCTTCCCACTTTCCAGTCTCTCTCTTGTTTATAGAGGAGCAAACAGATACAGAGAGAAGGAACTTGGCCCAGGTCACATAGCTCATCCTCCAGGTGACTGGTGACTTTGTAGGTGCTCAGTGTGCTATGGTTACTGTTCAGGTCATCTGTAGCAGAGGGTTTGGGTGATAGTCCCTCTAGCCAGGCTGTCTGTGTTACATTTTCCATCTGGGAAGCCACAGGTCTGGCTAAACCAGATCCTTGCTCTGCAGACCAGAAGCATCAGCATCACCTGGGACCTGGTTAGAAATGCAGAGTCTCAGGCCTCACACAAACCTTTCAAATCAGACCCAATATTTCAACAACATCCCCTAGAAGGTTCATGGGCACATGAGAGTTTGTGCTGCAGTATTTTCAGGGAAAGGTTCCATCCCACCAGTCTTGCCTCCAGGAAGGGGAACTGTATAGCTCTCAGCCATCCGGGAGGTGTGTTCACAGCCACTGCAGGAAACCCGCCTCCTGCCCCTCTTCTGCATCAGGGAAAGGATGTTGGCATCCCCACTGGGCTGCCTGGACCAGAGTGAGCAGCAATGGGCGTGGATCAGCTGATTACTTCTGGATCCTGTGATATGGATTATGCCACAGTCAATAAGGGCTTGGAAATGTCTGGAAACCATAGGCTGCCATCAATGGCTGGGCCCTTCCACCCCCTTCCTGACTGCAGGCTGCCACAGGCAGCTGTGACCTGGGCAAGGCCCACTGTGGTGGGGAGGGCTGCAACCGAGCACAGCCTAGAAGCAGAGACAGGATGCTAGGGAAATGGCTAAGAGCTGAGATCCTACTCTGTGGTGACTCCCAAGTCCAGTTGCCCAAGTCCCAGGCCCTAGCTGAGGTCTGGGAGCAGTCCTAGGAGGAGAGCCCACAAGGAAGGCTGCTCCCAGCCCCTGTGGCTATACCAAGGCTGGAAGGGGCAGCTGTCTTCCCATCCAAATTCTTCATTTGACAGGAAGCAACAGGTCCAGAGAAGGGCAGGGACTTGGCTAAAGTCACACAGCTTTATCTGGAGGGTAAGATAATTGCAGTGTAAATGGCATCCCCAGTCAGGATGTAAGTGCTCAGCCTTCAAATCTTGGAGTCATCCTCCATTCATCTCTTTGTCTTACACTCGGTAGCAGATTATCGTGGCTGAGAATTCTCTGTCCTCCTCCTACGAAAGGTAAGTGTGATGTCTAACCCCTTCCCTTTGATCAGGGCTTGCCATGGCAAGCTGCTCAACAATAGAAGGCTGTAGAAATGATGTTCTGGGACTTGAGGCTTCATTATGAGCCTCGCAGCTTCCACCTTGGTTTCCTGGACCTTTCACTCTTGCCATGTTCTGAGAGGTCCGGAAGAGGTCCGTGTGAAGAGGACCTACGACCTTGGCCACTAGCCCAGGCTAAGCTCCCAGCACCATCACACACACTTGCTGTGACTGAGCCATCTTGGAAGTGGCTTCAGCAGCTCCAGTCAAGCCGCCCCAGACAATGTCACATGGAACAGATGAGCCTTCCTCGCGAGTCCTGCCAAATTGCAGACTCAGGAGCAAAAACAAAAAAAACTGTGCTTGTTGTAAGCCACAAAGTATTGGGGGTGGTTTGTTATGTAGCAGTAGATAACTGGAACACACCATGAATCCAATCTGTCAGCAGATCTTGTCAGCTCTGTCTTCTAAATATATCCTAAACCCAACCTCCTTGGTCTCTTGCTTGGAAGATTACAATGGCCTCCTCCTGGGTCTCGCTGCCTCTGGCTCCTTGCCCCCTTTAGTCTGTTCTCCTGCTAAAACCCAAGCCAGATCACAACCTGCTGCTCAGACCTCTGCAAGTTCCCTAGGTCACTCAGAGTGAAAGCCAAAGTCCTTTCCACTGCTATCCTGCAGTATCTGATGCTACTTACCTCCCTGTCCTCGCCTCCTCCTCCTTTCTCCTTGGCTCCCTCAGCTCCAGGTACTGGCCTTCTAGTTAGTTCTCCACCATCACAAGTTCACGCCTGCCCTGGGGCCTTGGGATTTATGACTGTGGAACCTGAAGCACACTGTCTGCAGATACCCTGCTGGTGCACTCCCTCATTTCATTTGGGTCTCTAGTCAAATCTTTGCAGAGGAACTTCCCTGACCAAACTATGGAAAGCAGCATTCCTATTCCTTCCCAACCCCCACATACTATTGTACCTTTCCCTGTGGCATGTAGCACTGACATTCTACGCGTTCATTTGATTTTCTTTCTCTCCAGACTAGAACACAGACTCCTTGAGAAGAGGGATTTTTGCGCCTTTGAAACTTGAATCCCCAGCACCCAGCTCAGAGTAGAGCCTGCAATGGGTGCGCGGTACATATTTGTGGAATGAGGAATGCTTGAGAGCTGCCTGGGCCCGCAGGGAGCCCTGCAGGCCTGAGGAGCCACCAGCGCTCTTTTGGAGCCCTTGTGCCTTTCTCCTGCAGACTACACGTCCCAGGGCCCCTTGCTGTGGACTTCTGGCTCCTGTTAGAAGAGGGAGCATAGAGGGGCTCCCAGGCCACACTGCCCAGCGGTCCCCCAGCCTCTTCAGCACCCAGCGTCTCCCTCAGGGCCATGTCCACACCTACACCTGCCTCTGTGCCTGAATGGTTTCCTCCGGTTTCTGCTACTTATTGAAGTCTCACCTGGTTGTCGAGGTTTGGATCTCAATGTCATCCTTCTGCCGCCTCCTCCACCAGGAGTCAGCTCAGATGGCCATTTGGAAGTTTTCCAAGCCTCTGGGGGCCAACGAGAGAGAGTGCCTGGGTGCAGAGTAAGGCCAGGTCAGGGAGACCATCCCTAGGGAGCCCTACTCAGAGATCTCCCAGCCGCCTGTGGTTAGACAAGGTCCATATGTGCTTCTCCTCCACTCTGAGCTCAGCAGCCTTGGTCCCCAGCCTCGCCTCTCCTCCAGTGCAGCACTTTCTTAATTCCCAGGCATTTTGCATCTGGCCCCAGCAGGGCTGATCCTTTAACCCAGCTGGAAACAGTGGCAGGCTCATGTTAACGCGTTCAAAGGCCTCACTTAGCACTGCAGCCCCAGGCCCTCCTCCCCAGAGTGTCCACACGTTTATATCTCCTACATTCCTCCCAGCTGCGCCCAGTGTACCTGCTTCCAGCTACTTCTCCCAATCCCCCAGTTTTATTACAAAATATCTGACATACGACACTGTGTAAGTTTAAGGTATACAGCATGGTGGTTTGACTTATGTATATTGTGAAATGATTTTCAAAATAGGTTCAGCTAATATCCATCACCTCATATAGCTATAATGAAGAGAAAAGAACGTAAAAAAAGAAAAAAATTTCTTTTTGTGACGAGAACTCTTAGGGTTTACTCTGCTAACCACTTTCCTACATATCCTACATCACTGTTAGCTGTAGTCGTCATGTACATCACATCTGTGGTACTTTTTTTTATCTTATACCTGGAAGTTTTTACCTTCTGACCTCCTTCTTCTGATTCTCACTCCCGCTACCTTCTGCCTCAAGGAACCATAAATCTGATCTCTTTTTCTATAACTTTGTTTTCGGGGTTGTTTTTTGATTCCACATAGAAGTGAGATCATTCAGTATTTGTTCTTTGCTGTCTGACTTATTTCACTTAGCTTAATGCCCTCAAGGTCCATCTTTGTTGTTGCAATGGTAGGATTTTCTTGTTTTTTTAAATTAATTTTTAAAAAATTTTTTATGGCTGAATAATATTCGCTGCTTATATTTAGGCTTCAGAAGGAGGGTTGCGGCCACTGGCAAATGAGGTCTGCAGGGCAAACCTCAGCCCTGAGTCTCTAAAATCATTATCTGGTTGGCTACAGAACTTGGTTCTGCTCCTCATCTGCCTGCAGGAGGCCTTGGGAGGGCCTAGATCCTGAAGCCGTGCCATGAAAGTTTGATGCAGGAGATGCTGGAAGGTTGTCCAGCTTCAGTCCCCTTTCATCCTCTCCCACCTTCAGGTAGAGAAGGACATCACCTCTCAGGTGGATGCAAAGAACTGACCTCATCAAGCCTAAGATACCATTCATTTAAAAGTAACCATTATTTTAGCTCCCATGAAGGGAAAAATGCTGCTGATTAAATCAGGATAAACCATCAGTTGTTAGACATATCCCAATTTCAGGGATATTAAAATGTGAAAACAAAGGTGCATTTTCAATGAAATACAGTCATAGTCCAGGTGGAGCAGCCCCTTCCTCTCAGAGCCAGTGGCTCTCTGCCTCACGACTTCCCCGGAAAGGAAGGTTTGAAGGTTTGCCTCGGATCCACAGGCTTTCGGCTTCCACTCTTGACAGGGCTGTCTGTGTGAGAGGAGATGGAGATGGTGGCGCTATCACCAGAGGACTAGAGGAAGTGGAGAAGAAGGTTCTGATAGCAGAAAGTGGAAAGCAATCTGCCATCCACAGAGCCTGCAGAATAATAGTCACAAGCCCATGCCACTGTCTTGTCAGTCCAGAGCAGAATGGATGGCTTCGGCCTGTCTTACTGACCTGAGTCACGGGGCATTAGCAAGCAGGAAGGGACTGTCCTTACCCCTCCCCTGATTACTCAGCTCTCCTGTGCTCAGAGATAGTCTCAGCCCTCAGGAAAGGAGGGGGAGAGGGTGCTGGAGGGAGCTTCGTTCTCTACTTTCTGAGAGGGAAACAGAGACCTGCAACCTGCAGCTGTCAACATCAAGTACAGGGAGATGGGATGTTGTGGGAGGGATAGACAAGGGAGCAGAGCCTCAAAAAAACTCAAGAAAGGAGCATCCAACTGCAGTTGGAGGGACTCTACTGAGACCTGCAATAAAAAGGGAGATGGGCATCTCAACCTGTGCAGGCTATAGTGGACACCACTGTGCTGTCCGTGTGCCCCACTTCAGTCTCCCAGCTGTGGAGAATGTTGGCAGCTGACAGCTCCAAGGTGAGCCCCTCTTCCTTGTGACTGTGTAAAGAACAGCCCCCCTCAACCCATGTAGGGCTGCTTGCAGAGCCATCCCTGATCCATACATATCTCTTGGGCAGTGGCTGAGGCCTTTGCTGTGACTGCATCACAGCCCAACTCCTCGCTCTGCCCAGTCCTGCCTCCTTCACACTCCCATGGATGCTGTTCCCAAGAGCTCTTCCCAGGAAATCTGAACACAAATCTCCATTTCTGAGTCTGTTTTACAACCAATCTGTCACAGAGACCTGAGGTAAAGAAAAGGGAGGCAATTAGTGGCTGCCTGGGGAACCAGAGAGTCCTGCTTTGAGGCTGGTGGATGGCCCAGACAACTCCTGGAGACTCCTCCCCAGTCCGTGGGTACTCTGGGCAGGAGGGAGCTCTAGGGGGCTCTCCTGCGAGCGTCCTCCAGGTCAGCCCCATCTCCCTGCCAAACCACAGAGTCAGAGGAGGCAGCAGATACATGGACCATGGCAGGGGCAGGGGATGCAGATGGAGCCCAGGCGGGGTGGCTCAGGGACATTTAACGGGAGATACAGCTGCTGGGGAACACTAAGTGTGACTGGGGCAGTGCAGGCCCCTCTACCTATGTACAGAGGAGAGCATATTTAAACTACATACAAAGCTGGTTGACCTCTGCGTAGGTCTACATACGATTGCATGTATATGTGCTTATCTGTGTGTGTGCATGGAAGTATGAAAACATTTGTGTGTGCTTAATATCTGGCACGTAGCATGTGGTTATGACTGTGCACGGATGAGTATGTGCATGTAGGCGTGAGTGTGTGCAAGCAGGCCCTTATGTTTATCAGTGTGCCTGTGTGTGGGTACAGACAACTCATGGAGGCAACTCACCCTGGGTGAAATCTCCCTCACCAGCTCTAGCTTCTCTCTCCTGCCTCAGAGCCTTTGCCTAAGCTGTGTTAAGACCAGCTCCTTCTCCTTACGTCTCAGCCTCCTCCAGGTAGCCTTCCTTGGTGAAACCAACACAAATTCTAAGCCATTCTTTTTTGCCATGATGTGTTCTCACCAAAACAATTTATGTGTAGGCTTGACTATCTGTATTTGCCTATGTCCCCATCAGACTGGGATCTTCCTGAGGGTAGGGTTGTATCTCCATCAGTAGACTGGGAGGTTCTCACTGTTCATCCCATTGGGCCAAGATCTCCCCCAATAAGGGACTAACTCTGTAGGCGTGAGTGCTCCCAGACTGAACTCAATAAGCCCTGAGAAAAGGTAGGAAGCTGGGACCAATACTCCCTGCACCAAGTCCAGTCCACTTCTTGGATGACCTGTGTTGGTGGTCCTACCGAATGAGCAACCCCTGGGTTTCAATCTTGCTCAATGTGACTTGTGAAAGTTTTAGCTTTCTGGGCTCCAGGGGCCTCATCTGTAATGTGAAGAATTAGATAGGTGGCCCAGGGAACCTCACGGCTTTGCCCTTTGTCTACATAGCTCTGGTGAAGTCCAGTGTCCAGGGTCCTGTGTGGCCTCTTGTCATTCTCCCCAACCCTGGCCCACTTGCCCATCCCCATTTTATGCTTGTCAGTTGACCTGGCTGCCAGCAGCACCCTCCCCTTCAGCCATGTGTAGTGAATGGTGGGGTTCAGAGGCCATGTGTCTTGAGTTATTACATTGAATAAGCTGACAAAAGCCATCAGAAGATAGATCGTTTAACAGGAGATTAAAAACCAACTAGAGTGTCTGGGGTTCTAACCCTGAGTCTCTGTGTTTTTAATTTTTAAAATTATAAAAGTAGTTGTGTTTGCTCAAGGGTTTTATCATTAATTGATTCAGCTGAAGGTTTCTCATAAGCTGTATCTTTTGGAACATTCTTTTCATTTTAACCCCCTAGACTTGGTGAGAAGGAGAGATGTGAGACAGTGG
>NW_006432451.1:3890253-3891835 GCF_000325575.1 Pteropus alecto | reverse complement strand
GGGTGCCAGGACAAGCAACTCTCCATAGGTCAGCAGGCCTGGGGCCTATGCAGAAGCCCTGGCAGAAGCTTGTCAGCATTGCTGCCCCAGCACCAGGAGCAGGCTTCTCCATAGCCCTCAGTCTAAAGGGCCAGAGCCTGCGTTGTCTCTCCGCCCCTGAGCATGCTGGCCAGAGCCTGGCAGGCACCCTGCAGAAGGCTGGCACCCGTTGGCCATAACAGCAGGTTTCTGGCCAGGCCTTATCCCCAAGTGCATGCAACTCAGTGGAGTACAGAATCCCACTTGGGCCCCCACTTCCCTTAACAGACCTTTGCTTCCTCTATCCTTCTATTTTCCATCTCCACTGGGACCCTGACCTGGGGAGGAGCCCACCACTGACCTTGTATCCCACAGCACTTCAGGCCAGGCCTCAGCTCTGATAGCAACTGGGCAGGGCTTTTGGCTGGGTGATTAGAAAAGCCTTTATGAAAGAGAGGCACTTGTATCTAACCTTGAAAAATGAGTAAGATTTAAATATATTATTGTGCCTCAGCTCAAAAAAGCACACCTCAGTAGGAGAACAGGTGAAGATACTTACGGAAGTAGACACTGAATGGGATATATATGAGACAATGATGGTCAGTACTGTGAACAGAAAAGTGCTCATGAAAACCACAGTGAGAACAATTTCTTACCCGTTGGATTGACGCCATGAAAACATCTTTCTGTCACTGATGTGGGAAACAGGAACTCTTCACTCACTCTTGCTGTCATTACTTAGGAGCATGCTTCAGCAGCACCTTGTAAAGATACCAGTGAGTGTGCCCTGTGACCCAGCTACTTCACAATGCAGTGTAAGTCCCCAGAGATAATCTGACTGTGTGTACAGAGAAACAGAAGAGCTGCAGCATTTTAAGGGAAAAAACATTGTTACCAATCTCAGTGTTTTCTAACCAGAGAAAGGATAAAGTCTGGGATTCTCAGAAATGGAATTCTCAACAGTTAAAATTAATGTCACATGTTATCAATATGGATTAAGTGCACAAACATATTGTTGGTTGAAAAAAGCAAGTTGTAGAAAGTTTCATACTATTTATTAAAATGTAAAAACATGTACAAATATTATATGTTACTTTTGCATACACATGTAGGTAATAAATGTTTAAAATCATGCATGAGAATTACACCAGCTTAGAGTGGCTACCTTTAGAGAGGGGAGGAACTATATCAGGAAGTAGGGAGAAATATATGAAGGACTTCAACTGTATGGGTAATGCTTTACTTCTTTACAAATGATCTAGGGCAAAATAAAATAAATGTATATATATAATGTATGTATATGTATGTTTTTTGTGTGTATGTGTATATATTTTATTGAGGTATAATTGACATGTTAGTTTCAGGTATATGACATAATAATTCAATATTTGTATATATTGGGAAATGATCACCACAATAAGTCTAGCTAACATCCATCACCTCACATAGTTACAATTTTTTTTCTTGTAATGAGGACTTTTTTTTAAGTTTATTGGGGTAACATTGGTTAATACGATCATATAATTTTCAGGTGTACATTATCATTTGACATCTGTATATTCTG
>NW_006432451.1:3845259-3883224 GCF_000325575.1 Pteropus alecto | reverse complement strand
TCTTTCTTTCTTTCTTTCTCTCTTTCTTTCTCTCTTTCTCTCTCTCTCTCTCTCTCTCTCTCTCTCTCTCTCTCTGTCTCTCTCTTTCTTTTCTTTCTTTCTTCTGTCTTTGTTTGTTTTGGTATAGGGATAATGCTGGCCTCTAAAAATGAATTTGGAAACTTCCCCTTTTTTTCAATTTTTTTTTGGGATGGTTTGAGAAGGGTAGGTATCAATTCCTCTTTGAGTGCTTAGTAGAATTCCCCTGTGAAGCCTCTGGGCCCTGGACTTTTATTTGTTGGGAGTTTTTTATTTTTATTTATTTATTTTTTTGCTGGTTTAATTTTATTTCTAATAATAAATCGGTCTGTTCAGATTTTCTTTTTCTTCTTTATTCAGTCTTGGAAGATTATGTATTTATAGGAATTTGTGTACTTCTTCTAGTTGTCCTTTTTGTTAGCATATAATTGTAGTATTTTCTTAAAATCCTTTGTTTTTCTATGGTGTTACTGGTCTCTTTTCCTGTTTCATATATGATTTTTTTTTTTAATTTGGGCCCTTTTTTCTTGATGAATCTAACTTAAGTTTTTTCTATTTTGTTTATCTTTTCAAAGAACTGGCTCTTAGTTTTGTTGATCTCTTCTATTGTCTTTTTCATCTCTCTTTCATTTATTTCTGCTCTGATCTTTACTATTTCCTTTCTTCTACTCACTTAGAGCTTTGTTGTTCCTTTTCTAGTTACCTCAGGTATAAGTTTAGATTGTTTCTTTGAGGGTTTTCTTGTTTCTTGAGGTAGGTCTATATCGCTATTACTCTCCCTCTTAGAACTGCTTTTGCCGTGTTTCAAAGATTTTGTATTTTTGTGTTTCCATTTTCATTTGTCTCAAGATAGTTTTTGAATTCTTCTTTGATTTCTTCATTAACCCACTAATAGTTTAGTACCATGTTGTTTGGCCTCCATGTGTTTGTGTTTTTTTCAGGTTTTCTTCTTGTAATTGATTTCTAGTTTCATACTGTTGTGATTGGAGAAGATGCTTGATATGATTTCAATAATTTAAAATTTGCTGACACTTGTTTTGTGGCCTAACATGGGAATCTACCCTGGTAAATGTTCCATGAACACTTGAAAAAATTGTATATTCTGCTGATTTTAGTTGGAATGTTCTCTAAGTATTTGTTAAATCCATCTATTCTAATGTGTCATTTGAGGCCATTGTTTCCTGGTTGATTTTCTGTCTGGATAATCTATCCATCGGTATATATGCTATATTAAAATCCTCTACTATTATTGTGTTACTGTCAATTTCTACCTTTATGTATGTTAATGTTTGCTTTAAATATTTAGGTGCTCCTATATTTGATGCATAGATATTTACAAATGTATCTTTTTGTTGGATCAATTCCTTTATCCTTATGCAATGCTCTTCTTTTGTTCTTGTCACAGTCTTATTTAAAGTCTCTTTCATCTAATATAAGTATTGCTGCCACAGCTTTCTTTTCGTTTCCATTTGCATGAAGTATTTTTTTCATCCCATCACTTTTAGTTTGTATGTGTTTTTCAAGCTGAAATGAGCTCTCTTAGGTAGCATATGCACAGATCTTGTTTTTATATCCATTTGGTCATCCTGTCTTTCGATTGGAACATTTAGTCCATTTACATTTAAAGTATTTATTGACAGGTATGTACTTATTGGCATTTTATTAATTGTTTTCTGGTCATGTTTGTAGTTCTCTGTTTCTTTCTTATACTCTTGCTCTCTTTCTTGTACATTGATGACTTTCTTTGGTGTTCTGTTTGGGTTCCTTTTGCTGTATTTTTTAATGTATCTATTATAAGTTTTTGGTTTGTGGTTACAAGATTCATATATATCAAGCTATGTTCATAGCAGTATAGTTTAAATTGATAGTTGCTTAAGTTCAAATGCATTCTAAAAGCACTACACTTTTTTACTCACCCCTCGATGTTTATGTTTTTGACATCATATTTTACATCTAAGTGTGTGTGTGTGTATCCTTTAACTTATTACTGTAGTTATACATGCTCTTGCTACTTTTGTGTTTTAATTTTCATACTTGCTTTATAATTGGTTGATCTACTACATTTACAAATGTTTGCCTTTATCAGTGAGTTTTTTCTTTCCTACATTTTCTTACTTTTAGTTTCGCTCTTTTATTTTACACTTAAAGAAGCCCCTTTAACATTTCTTTTAATACTGGTTTAGTGATGATGAACTCCTTTAGCTTTTGTTTGTCTGCAAAACTCTCTCTTTCCTTCAATTCTGAATCTTAACCTTGGTGGATAGAGTAATCTTGGTTATAGGTTTTTTCCTTTCATCACTTGGATATTTCATGCCATTCCTTTCTGGCCTGAAAAGTTTCTGCTTAAAAATCAGCTGTTAGTCTTATGAAGGATCCTTTGTACATAACTAACTACTTTTCCCTTGCTGTTATTAAGATTCTCTAACTTTTGGAATTTTAAATATAATGTGTCTTGGTGTGGACCTCTTTGGGCTCATCTTGTTTGAGACTCTCTGCGATTCCTGGACTTGGACATCTTTTTTCTTCACCAGGTTGGGGAAGTTTTCAGCCATTATTTCTTTGAATAGATTCTGTCTCTTTCTCTCTTCTTCTGGGACACTTGTGATTTGAATGTTAGTATAGTTGATGTTGTCTCAAAGGTCCTTTAAACTATGCTCACTGAAAAAAAACTTTTTCTTTCTGTTGTTCAGATTGAGTGATTTCTACTACCTCATCTTCCAGCTTGCTGCTTACCCTTCTACATCAACAAATCTGCTGTTGATTCCCTCTAGAGTAGTTTTCATTTCAATTATTGTGTTCTTCAGTTCTGGTTGGTTCTTTTAAATATTTTCTATCTCTTTGTTGAAGTCCTTACCAAGTTAACCTATTATCCCCAGTTCATTGAGCATCCTCTTTATCTGGTAAATTGCTTATCTTTGTTTCATTTACTTCTTCTTCTTTTTTTTTTTTTCCTGTTTCTTGATTTGGATCATATTTCTCTGTTTCTTCATTTTGGCTGCCTCTCTGTATTTGTTTCTATGAGGTGGGTGAAATAGCAACTTCTCACAGTCTTGAAGGAGTAGCTTTGTTTAGGAGTTTCCCCTTTGTAGATTGTATGTACTGGGTGTCTTTAATAGGTCAGTTAAAGCTGGAGCTGGAGCAGGAGTGGGTCATGGAGAGACCTGAGAGTAAGGGGCCTGAAGCTATAGTTGAAGTAGGTTTGGGTTGTGGGGGGTCCTGGGACAAGCCACAGAACTGGTATAGGCCTGGAGCCTGGTGTGCGTTCTGACAACAAAGCCTGGATAACTGGAACACTTACATTGCACTCCTGCCCATGGGATCAAGAGGAAGGGCAAAGACAAATGAATGAATGGCACCTTCCGGTGCCTCCATCACCAGAGAGAGTTCCTCCTACAGTTACCCTCCTATTTTGCAGATGCTCTAGTGTTAGTAAATGTACTTCCTTCCAGTATAGTCTAGGTATCCTCTAAACCACTGATTTTTGCTGTATCCCAAGGTTGGCGATTCTGCACACAGGTCCTCAGTGCACTGGGGGTGTGATTCTGATGATACCATGTCTCTGTCTCTCCTACGTGTTTCTATGTGGTTCCTCTTTTCTTTGTTGTGCAGAAGTTGTCCAGTCAGCCTTCATTTCTTCTTCAGGGGGAAACACTCTGTCTGTAGGTATAAATTTAATATGACATGGGAGGAGGCGAGTTCAGGGTTTTCCTACACTGCCATCTTGGACTGGAGGGCCTTTGCTAGCTTGTTTCCCACCATATACTTTTTGTCAGTTTATTTCAATTACTGTAGTTTGTTTTTAGCTTTTATGCATTACCTTTTTAAAGTTTTGACTGAAACTTTTATTATGTAAAATATTTGCATGTCCATCAAATTAAAACTATTAAAAAAGATATATATTTAGAAAAGTCCAGTTTCCTTCATCCTATTCCCTCATTCTTCCCTATAGACAACCATTAAAAAAAGTCCTTCCATTGTTTCTTTTTACAAATGTAAGTAGATAGATGATAGATATAGATAATGATTGACAGATAGGTAGATAGCTAGCTAGTTAGATAACATGAATGGGTATAGCTATATATTCTTATTCTCCTCTATCTGACTAAACAAAATGCTGTGTAGAAATTCTCCTTGCTCCAAACACATTTTGGAGGTTTTTCCATAGCAGAATATTTTCATTTTTAATTCAAGTGCAGAGCATTTCATTGTTTGGATGTACATCAGTGTATTCATACATTCCCTTTTGTTTCCCAGTAGTCTCTGATTTATGCCAAGATCCATACAGGACTTTCCTGACAGACAGTGAGTTTGTCATATAATATGGAGGGCCTCAGAAGTGCATCTTTTTTTCTTAGAGTTTGTACTAATGGCCTCTGAGACCTGTTTATGGGGAAGGGTGCATCTCAAGCCAAGAAGTCAGCATGGCAGTGATTTTTATCTGAGAGACAGAAAAAGATTGAAGTGTTGAAGCTAATAAAAGGGGACTTTAAGAAGCACCTAGGTTTAGATACTTTCTTTTTAAAGATCAGTGAAAAAGAGACAAAAGAAGATTATAAAAATTGTAGAAGTATCTCATCCTTACAAGTTACCTGCATTTCTTATATTTGTTGTTCCCTTTCTGTATTCTCTTGTATGAAGGCACCTGTGTATTTGTCTTTGGGAATACAAAGATGTAGGAGACCACCATGACATGGGGTCATTAAGGGTTTTCTCCTAGCTCAGGAAAACATGCCCAATTAGAGAATACTGAAAAGTCATGAAAAAGTATGGAAGAAAATAAGGAAACCTTTCAGATCCACATGTGACCAATATTCAGGAATATAAATGAAAATAATAATTTTTTTTTGTGATGAAATCCTCCCTTTCCCTTTTCCTCCATTTCCTGTCCTTGAAGCTGAATGAAGCAGATGATTTTCACTTTATATTTAATTGAGAAAAAAATTTATAAAGAAATATGTGCAGAATGTAAGTTCAGATGCACAGAGGCAGTAAGGATTGACTACAAGGGAACCAGGAAGGAATGAGGATAAGGTACTGCAATCAATATTAGGAACTTCTAGGTCAAGAGCAAAGGTGCAGGAAGCCATCAGGGACATTTTCTGTAGGGTCACTGAACGAGGAGCAAATCAAATCCTCAGGAAGTACTCTCTTTGTGAAATATAGCCAAGCAGGAAACCTTTTCATGTTGTGAAGAAGCTAGGACAGAAGAGTCTTTATTCCTTGAGTGTGACCATTTTCACTTCAGCTCAGGAGTCCTGCAGAAGATAGAGGAGTGTTGTAACCAGACCTAATTCAACAAGCATCATCTTTTCCCCTCCCTCAGGGCCTTATGTTATAGCACTGAAGTAAGGAGGAAAAAAATTCTTACGTCGCCCTGAGCCAAAGTTCCTTTAGAAAATGGGCCTTTTATTAAGTAGAGAGAAGAAGCTTTACTGCAAACTGCCTGATCAGAAATCAGATCCAAAGTCTTTCCCATTATTTCTGTCTTCTGTCTTGTCATCTCTACATACTTTCCTAGGAAAACTGAGCATGTCTCTGAAAGAGAATTAAATGGCATTTCCTGTTGGCTGAAGTTCAGAGTGTCCTGGGAAAGAGAAGAGAAACAATAAAGATATGGAAGTAAATATGTCCCCAAACATAATGTTCCATGCCCCCAGACCACCCTCCTAAGATTTCTCTAACACCACAATTCATATCACATGATACCTCAGTAGAGAGGAGAGCAGAAACTAAAAGCAGTGACCCATGAAGCTTCTGTCACACAAATTCAGTGTCATTTCATTACCTTTAGTGGCTCTTCTTTCATTTGCCCAGGATCTGGACCCAAGATCTCCATGCATGTTAATCCTTTGCTTACCTCTATGGGCCATAGCTCCTTATGTTTCAAACTATGGACTGTTTATTTCTGGATTTCCAGGAAATTTGAGATTGGCCAGGGTAAAGAGGCTTTAGGTAGGCCCCTGATATGCAGAGAACTTGAGCAGAGTCATATTTCTTCCCCCATGAAGTCTTTGAGGAATCTCGACTGCAACAGGTTCCTTACCTTTTTGATTCCTGAAGTGGATGAACAGCCCCACCCCAAGGAAGAGCAGACCCAGAACAAAGCCACCGATTCCACTCAGCATCTTGCTCTGTGCAGATTCAGACTGTGCTCCTGAGAGAAGAAGCTAGTTTTAGTCATTTTTACCCCAAATCTAAATTCTCTAGTTGAGACTCTGGGATTGAGAGCTTTGACAATGGGGGAAGAAGGCTACCCTTCTTCCCAGAACAATTGGCCATTTCTAGAAAACAGACTTAAAAATCACACTGAGTAGATACAAGGTTCAGGCATTGAACTCCTTTAAATATCACAGCCCTGAAATAAGACTACTTCTTCAACATCTGATGGATGAGAAGGCTGGGACTCAATAAGGTTGAGTAGCTTGTCTAGGTTAACAGAGCTAACAGAAGTCATGGCAGAGACTGGAGGCATTTATGAGGTCAGAAAGCTTCTCACTCCATTCCACTGTGATAGGGCTTGCCCGACTTGGGTGCTGCACTTGACAGGTGTAGACTTCTCCACTCTGAGGAACAGTTTCCAGCATCACCAGGGTCTGGAAGGTCCAGTCTCCATTATGAATCAGGCCTGTGGAGATGACCCCAGCCTCCTCTTGCTGGCCATTCCGCAGCCATATGACTTCAATGTCGCCTGGATAGAAACCATTCACAGAGCAGACCAGGAGGTTGTGGTGCTGCAGGCGCTGGGTCTTTGCAGGATACACAGTCACTGTAGGCTCAACTAGGAGAGAAAAGGTGGAGGGGATATGTGAGGAAGACAGAGTAAGTCTCCCTGGTGGGCAGCTTTTCTGCTTCCAGTCTCTGGTACCAGATCTAGTCTTGGGCAAGCCTCCCTCAGGGCTGGCCATGTGGCTGCACAGGAGTTAGTGCCATGAGCCTGAAAGCTAATCTTTGCAGTGTGGTCCCACTAGATTTGAGAGATGTTGAGGAAGTTTGTGGGGTTTTTTTCTCATAGTGTGAAATGGTTATTTATTGTTGAAGTGTTTATACATCTTTGCAAGGCATATAGTGTGTTATTAAAAGCATGAATTCTGGAGCAGGGCTGCCTGCATTCAGATCCTCTTACTGATTGATCCTGGGGGAGTTTTTACATTCCTCTGTGCCTTAGCTTTCTCACCTATAAAGGGAAATAAAATACTAACTTACCTCTTAGGATTATGTGAAGATTAATGCACCTAAAATATGTAAAGCAATAACTGAAATTTAGCCTTCAACATATGTTAGCTATTTATTAACCTTAATTGGTGAAAAAATATGATTCAAAGTAGTGCAGATAAATCAGGGAACAGCTTGGGGAAGATGGGATACAGAGTATGACATCCTGGGAATGCTACACTCACAGCTTAGAGCACCACAGAAATGGCTCTACCCTGGGCAGCAAGAAAGGCACAGGTGATTCTCTAACTCTGAGTTCCAGGAAAGCATGAGTCCTGGAGGAGAAGAAAAGAAGCAAAAAAAAGTAATTCATTTTTTAAAATGTCTTATATTTGCACTCAACTGATCAATGCTTCTCCTTTGCAAACAAGCATATCTGTTTTTGGAATTATCATTTTACAATTGTCTCTCTTTTTAAGCTAATATTTGAGTTCAGGGCTGGGTCTGGGACTCATTGATACAATTGTTTAGTGCCTGAGACAATTCCCAACATAACTAGCCTCGATAAATAATTTTTTTTTTTTAAAGGAGAAACCTGGGGAAAAAAACAGTTTTAAATAACACAAAACGGTAGACTTAAGATTGATGGTAAACCATTGCTAACAATTTTGCAGTCTGTTCCATTAAATTAAATACGTTTAAATTCCTAACATGAAAAATAATGAACTTAATCCTAATACAAACCACGAACTGGAAATATGCTTAATCAAATATCAGCAGAGTGTTAACAATCTTACTGCATAAAGAACCCATAAAATCATTGAGAGAAACACCAGGACCCCAGAGGCAATAGACAATAGATAATTCTTAGAGTAGTAACAACAAGTAGCCAATAAATATGTGAAAAATGTTCAAGAACCTTAGAAATAAAAGAAATGTAAATTAAAAATTAAAAGCATGTAAATTTTCAACAAGAAGATGTAGCAAAAGGGAATGTGAGGTAAATTGTTCCAATTATAAAGACAAATGACATGTAAATACTATTAGCATTAAAAAAATAGTAACAACAGTATATGAAATAACAAAATTCTAAATCGAAAAGCTGGTTTCACAATCATTCCAACTGTGTAAAAACATATACACTAAGGGGAAAAAAAAGCAAGAAATCTGGACCTAAAAGAAGCCTCAGAAAGATCATAGATGTCTTAGAGGTTCCCTCCCATCCCTCAAAAATTAGTCTGATACTTTTTCTCGATGAAATGCTTATGCAATAAACACAGGCACCTTTACTCCAGGGGTTTCGGAATCAAGAAAGGTGCATGCAAGACAGACTGTTGTGACTCTCCTCCGCACATCTCTCATCTCTGCTCCGCTAAACCTTCACCCAACCAGACAGCACCGTAAACCTCCCTTCCTCCATCTCTGACCTCCCCCCGCCCCCGCACCATCAAGCTTCCTCCACCTCCAGCCCCGGCGCTGCCACCGCCACTCAGCTGTCCCACAGCGACCACCGTAGTCGCCTGACTCCCCCTCCTGCATCCCCCACTTCCCACGCTCAGACCCCAGCCGCACTCCCCCCACCACACACACTCTGTCCCAGCTCACCGCGCAGCGCACCCCTCACAGTCACGCCGGACGTCACACACAGTGTCCCCGACAGCAACCCTCCCACGTCCCCTCGTTTACAGTGCTACACGGTCACCCCGACTGAGTCACTCCCCCGGTCACACACACACACACACACACACACACACACACGCTCCCCGCCCACGCCGCGCTCACCTCGCCGCCGCACCGTGAAGCTCTCACCGACCCCATAGTTGTGTCTGCACACGGTGTCCACCTTGGCTCGCTTCTGCTACATGATGCCCTCCTGCTGGTCACCACGCGGAATTCCCCCACGTCGCTGTCGAAGCGCACGAACTCTTCCCCGTTATAGAACTATCTGGCCAGGAACCTCACCCGCTCCATTCCGTTGAAGAAATGACACTCGGTCTTCCCCAGAAGCAAGAAATATGCTGTGGGAACAGGATCGCTGCGGTCACCCGGGCGGGCTCTTGGGAACAGACTGACGGCGACGCCGCCCATTGCGGAGGGGACAGACACCGGCACCTCCAACTAGCAGCACCGACGGTTCATCTTTCACCCGCCTGCGGCGGCGAAGGGAGACCCCTTTGATCCCCAGCTCTGGGATCCGCTCGGCTTCCGTGCTGGCTGCAGACCCCCAAGCGGGAGCTGGAGGAGGGTTTGCCCCGTCCCCACCTCCTCCTGGACGCCTTCACCCGAAAGACACTCAGGGCTCACGCCTCTCGTCCCACAGCCAGTCTCTCTCAGTGAGGACTAAAGCTCACCTCCACCCACATCCCAAGTGATAGGCACCGAGGTGTTGGAGAACCAATCAGCATCAGAAGTGACTGGCATTCTTACTTACTGGTGAGAGAGTCAGTATGAAGGACCTCCTCTGAAATTTAGAATCTCTTGCCTTAAAAAGTTGTTTTAATTTGGTGCTTTAAAGGTTTGATCCGCTCGTATCAGAAACATTTTATTGGGCCCCTATTGTGAGCCAGCTCTGTGTTCATTTCTAACTTTGTCTCCTAATCCCAAAATGTCAGTTATTACCAAATAACCAGCCTTGGCCAGATGTAGAACTCTCACTTCTGTAGTCAAGTCCTCTCAAAAGGGGAGAAACTAAAAGAAGATAAGATTTTCATATAGACAATTTACAAAAAAGGTCCCAGACTTTGCATAGAGACTTTCACTTAGAAATGATGGCAGGGAGCAGTGGACTCTGGTCATACCAGAGCTATTTTACTATTCACGAATTCTCTAGTACCTTCTTGACACATGAGAAAGTTGAAAAATAGAAATGTGTGAAGTTGCTGTTCACTGTAGTTTGTGTATGGTTGGCACTGTTAGTCTATGCTCATGTGCCTGACTTAAAGTTGCCAGATATAGCAAATAAAGATACAGGATACCCAGTTAAATTTGGATTTCAGATAAATAGTTATTGTTTCTCTGAAATCCAGATTTAATTGGGCATCCTGTATTTTAGTTGGCAACCCTAGGCCAACTTGCTAATAAAATCTCAAAAGAAGAAGTCTATTTAATACTTCTTTGTGTTCTTCAACACATATCTATGATGGCCTGCACATAGTGTGGGCCCATCTGAAACTTTTCAAATAAATGTTCTAGCATTAACTATGTGACACTGGGTAAGTTACTTAAATGCTTTGAATTTTAGATTCCATAAATATGTGTTTTTAATGCTACAGATAAGATAGGATAGTTATGAGAACTACATACTAAAATTTATAGGTCTGGTATGTAGTAACTGCAAAATGTTATGGTGCTCCATGCTGATAGATTTGTTCATCGCTCCATCCTCATTACCTAAGGTGGTAACTGATATATTCTATGTCATTAATAAATATTGGTTGTATATTTCATGGCTTTTTGCATAACCGGTTACCATTCCATATGAAGTCACTGTAGTGCTTCCTTGCTGATAACTGAGCATCTCTGGTTCTCAAGACCTACCAGCTTCTCTTCAGGCTCATTTAGTCTTATACTTTAGGTCCAGCTGACTCCCTGAACCCAGAGCTCAGTCTTTCCCTGCGGTCAGCTACTCATAAGAGTCATCTGTAATCCCTCTTTTATTTCTTAAGCTCCCATCTCTCTTCAAATAGTCCAACCCAGTTTCCATCTTTTATACTCCACTGACTGCAAATGTCAAGTCCACCAAACCCAGTGCTCGCTGCTCTGTCATGTTCTTAGTTCACCCACCACTTAGTGGTTCTCACCACACCTGGCCACTTCCTCTTGGAAAAATCTACTTTCCTTCACTTACATGCATCACATTCTCTTGGTTTTCCTGAATACCACTGGCACCCCTTCTCAGTCCCTTTTGCTGACTCATTGGCCCTTGGCCTCCTCTTGTCTGCTTCTCTCTCTCTCTCTCTCTCTCTCTCTCTGTCTCTCTCTATGTGACCTTCTCCACTTTCCTGGAATTTAACACAATACATTCGTCAATAACACCAACATATATGCCTACAGCCCTGGCTGATCCCTGAACGCCAGGCTCCAATATTCAACTGACCTCTTGGCAGCTCCATATAAATGTCAAAAAGTCATTTTAAACTTAAAATATTTATTCCTAATCACCCACTTCTAATTATTTTCTTCTGCAGTCTTTTCTTTCTCAATAAACAGCACCACCAAGTTTATTCAAATCATTCAAGGTAAAATCTTTAAGGATAAGCCTGATTTTTCTACACCTCCCCCCCTTAATTCATTACCAAGTCATACAAATATCTATCTTGAATCTGCTTTATCTTTACCGCTGTCTTCATCACTGCCACACTAAATGAAGCTGCAGGCATGTCTTCCCTGGAGAAATCTTCCATGCTCCTAAATGGTCTCCCTGACTCCACTTGTGAACCCTTACCATCCAAGCTCCATGTGGCAGCTAGAATGATTTTTAAAAAAATAAATGTAAATTGACTTTCCTTGTAACCCTCCAGTAATTTCACATATCCCTTCAAATGAAAGTTAAATTTCTTACCATGGCCATCAGGGCCAAATATGATTTGTCTCCTGTCTTCTTTTCCGACTTCTTCTGTGCCACTCCCCAACTTATTTGCTGTGCTTCAGCCACTTCAGCCTTCTTTCTGTCTCTTAAACATAGCAAACATCTTCCCACACTTTAGCCTTTCCCCTATTCCTTAGAATGCTTGTCTCTTAGATCTTCACGTGGCTGGCTTCTCATCATTCATATCTCAAATATCTCTAAATGTCACTTTCTCAGGGAAAGCTCCCGAGGCATTTGAAATGAAGTCAGGTGAATCCGGTTCTCTGTTCCATAACCCTAGTATATTATTTTCAGGGCAATTAATATTCCTTGAAATTTTTTCTTTCTTAAATGTTTATTGAGTGCTCTCTTCAGCAGCACATATATTAAATGTTTATTGAGTTATCGTCGTTCTCCCCTGACATTAGGTAAGTTCCACAAGAGTAGAGGATTTTCTGTGACATTCAAATAGGATTCTTTGAGCCTAGAACAGAGCCCAGTATAGAACAGTTGCTCAGATAAACATTTGTGGTCTAAATGAGTAAATCCAGAGTTCTGAGACTTGCTCATTGTGAGGATCCTGGAAAGCAAGTAGGCGTTCAAGCTCCAACACTTTTATTCTGATGACACATTATATCCCTTCCACTTCCTGTGAGAAATTTAGACAATCTTCCTCTTTTTTCTCCTACTAGTTGGAAGAAACATCACAAGTAAGGAAAAAGTAACTTTAAGAAAGAGGGAAAATATCACTGTTTCATCTTGTTTATGGATCTATTATGGTGCTGAGGGCTGTGCAAGCTTTGGGGATTCTCAGGAATGATAATGATATAGTTGGGGAAAGAACAGGGAAGAACTGGAAGTGGAGGTAACATAACACGGCTAATTAAGGAAAACAGAGGGCATGATGAATGAATTTGTGAAATTTGGAGCCACAAGTCCAGGAGACCTCAATTTGACCTTGATTATTGACTTTCAGTCCCATGGGGTATAAGCAACCTTCATACTCTTTCTATACTCCTGCTCAAGGTGTATAGTTTTAACCTATGAAATTGTTTATACTTGATTATATTTTACTTAAAAACCAGAAATTCATATAATTTATCCTCTACTAGTCGAATCTCTTCTTGTGGGCTCAGGCCAGAGAAAGGGGAGATACAGGAGAAACTGATAGTATAGAAAGGTTCCAAACAAATTCGTAATAAACAGTCATCTGGCCAGGTTTTCAGATGACTTAAATTCTTTAAGGCTTCAAAGAATACCCTATAGATGCTCCTTATCTACAGGGTCATTCTAAGTACTAAGAATCTCTGCTTCAGCTACAGGGTGCTTTCCAGAGGAGGAATAGAGAGCACTAACACCAACTTCTGTCAGAGAACCTCCAGAGAACACAGGCCTTATGAACCTGGGTTTCAGGGAGAAAGGAAAGGAGATAATTAGGGAGGCCTCTTGATATGTCCTCATGTATTAGTGAGAGGCACCATCACAGATCCTGTTGAGGCCATAACAGGATCTTCAAGGAGAGACTCTTCTAATTCCTTTTGATTTCACATAAAAATTTCAGAGAAACTTTCCTTGTTTTTGACATAACACAAATAAGGGAACTGCTGGATGGAGAATTATTTTAACATCATTATTTTTAAATCTTTTCCACAAGGGAATGGGAAGCAAGGCTGGAGAGGTTTTATTGGGAGAGAGTTGAGAAGAAATGGCCTGTATATGGAGTCCCTTGTGCAGCTCTCACAGAGGGCAAACAGCCAGGCTCCTTTTGTTCTGGAAAGAAATGAGGATCCAAATGATAAAGATAGGTGGTCATTGAAGAAAATGTCACAGTTTACTAAGGGACATGGCCTGGGCATAATGACAAAGCTAATTCCCTCCCCACCCCGCCCCAATAGCTTACCCACAAGGTGTATACTTACATGAGGTGTCCCTGGCCCAAGTCAACAGAGGGCTCAGCACCCTCAGTTTCACTGTCAGAGCTGTCATCCAGGAGCCTCCGGGGAACCACAGACACACCATGCTGGAGAGCAGAGAGGACAGGATGCAGGAGAACAGGCAAATCTCACTAGTGAAGGACCAGTACTCTCCTTCACCTCATCCCAAAGAACACCAACCAAATAACTCATTTCTTCATTCTTGGATTGGGTAATCTCAGTGTTGGAGAACCAATCAGTATAAGAAGTGACTGGAATCATTAGTTACTGGTCTTCTTTCGCAACTTAGAATTTCTTGCACTGAAGGATTGCTTTAATTTAGTACTTTAAAGGTTTGATCCACTTGTATCTGAAACATTTTTTCAGGCCCTATTGTGAGCCAGCTCTGTGCTGGTCAGTGATGTGCACACAAGTTTGAGCTCATTAGGAGCATTTCCTTCTCTCACTCGAAGGCAGAGCTGTTTTGACAAATGTATGAGTGAGTGTGTTAGGAGCTGAGGGGGAGGAGGGAAGATGATTGCAAGCTAGGAGACCTTCAATCTGTCCTAAGTGCACCATAACTTAGGATTGTAGATTTCAGAAAATTACTTAACCTCTCACAGTTGAAATAAAGGCACCGTGATATTTTGGAACCTCTATACTGGAAACGCTGTGATTCTATTGTCGCCTTGAGGAGCAGCATCCCCTGCTAACTGATGATATGACGAACTTATAGCTATTGATTGGAGAGTATAGTCTGTACCTCCTTACAGAGAGGGATGTCTCCGATGAATGAGATATTGAAAGTTGGTAAATAAATTAACCTGAATGAAAGGGTTTTTCAGGTTTGTCTCCTGACGCTGTCACTGAGTTTAGTGGCACCTCCAGAATACACAGAATACCAAGACACTCTATATGGCATGGAGTGTCTTGAAAGTAACTTTGTAAAGCGCATAAATTTACAATGTGATAAACTGTCCGAATCAAAGTATGTAGAGGACTGAGAGATGGATAAAAGACTCAAAGTCAGCCTTTGGCACAACAGCTCTGCTTCAGAATAATTAATATTTTATGTGAACAAAACACCATTCGATTCCTTGATCCTGGTTCCTATTATGATTTTCTCATTTTCTTGAGGACACATCCTCTTATTTATTCAACTTCTCTTGCTTTATTCTAAGAAAAGACATAAGAAAATTTTGCTAATGAAATTATTATATATTATTATATAGAGTGTTCAGGAAATCGAACAATATGGAGAAACTTTGAATCACCTTCTTTAATGTCATCATATAATTTAAAACATATAATTCTACTTTATATAGTTATTAAACATTATTTTAATATAAATGTAATATCTCAGATCCTAAATGGACTTTAAAGAACAGCTATCTATGTAAAGTTCTATATTAATTCACACCCATTACAGTTCAGATAAGCGGTCCTTCTTCATGTGCCTTCATATTTCTAGTGACAGAATACTCACTATTCAGCAGTAAAAATGACTAAAATTTAGTGGGTGAAATGGATGAAGATGGTCAAAAGGTATATAGACTTCCAGCTATAAAATAAATAAGTCATGAGGATGTAATGTAAGCTAAGAGAGTAGATCTTAAAAGTTCTCATCACATACATAAAAATTGTAACTATGCGGTATGGTAGATGTTAACTAAACTTATTGTGGTGATCATTTCATAATATATACCAATATCAAATCATTACGTTGTACACCCGAAACTAATATAATGTCAAATGTCAGTTGTACCTCAGTATAAAAAAATGAGTAAAATTACTGAGCAATTTTACTCTGTACCTAGAATACAAGGGCTTTTTATACATCATATTTTTATTTAATTCTCACATCATCTCAGTGAGATAGATACTATTTTTATCCCTACAGATGGAGAGAATAAAATGATGGAAGTTAAACAAACAACTTTTATAAGGACACAAGGCTAGTAAATGGGACACTGCAGACCGAACCAAGCGATTGTGATTCCAAAGCTCACAAGCTCACTCATTACAGCGTACCACCTCACATTCAATTTCTGAAGAGAATAGTGTTCTTACATTAAAACTATTCTCATCACTTTAATTCATGGATATGTATATCAATAAGATTACTCCTTTTAATGAATGACAGCATTTTACATAATATGAGGCAGCTATGGTGTAGCAATTCTTGTTCCTTCAAGATTCCCACATCACTATCCTGAACCCTTTTCTTGAAATGACAAATTGCATTTATCTTATTAACAACACCCATAACATGTCTCCTTCGTATTAAACATAACAGTGACCTCCAAATTCCTAAATCCAATCTGTTCTCAATTATTTCAGGTTTTTCAGCATATTAAGTACAGATTAGAATATCTAAAAATAGAATAGAAATTTTATCTCACTTACTTTGAAAAAATATATTTCTATTAAAATAGAAAGGTCAAAATTTCTTGGAGAGATTGGGAAGAAATCACTATTGTCCCTGGATATGATAATTCAGTACTATTAGCAGCTGTATAGTTGTCACTAGGAGAATGACACATTTAATTTGACAAGCAAAAAATCATAATTTACTAAGAAACTAGTGGTGATGTGTGCCAATCTGGTAAAGACAAGCTAAAGTTCACCTTAGATTAGGATAAAAGGAATGGCAAACAAAAGCAATTCTATATGAAGAACATACTGAAATATAACTAAAAAGAACACTATCAAAACTTATTCATGTAAATTTGACATAATTTACAAATCATACAAATTTATTTTTAAAAAGAGTGGGCTAACAACTATGACTTAAATTCTGTATGTTGTACAACTTATGTGTGATAAAAATGTGCTGCCTTAAATATTATATATCTCACACTTTTCTTCAATGTTAATTCAATATAAGGATAACTTTCATAAAACAATGTAGCAACTGTACTCACACCATCAATCCTACAGGTGATCTGCAGGTTGAACTGCTTCACTGAAAGCAAGAGGGAAAGAAATCCTGCTCAACTCTGCTGTGTAGGGGAGGTGTCAAATTTGGCTTATTTCCTGAGAAAAAGTCAGTTAAATTGGTTTCTGAAAGAAATGGTTATTAGTACAGAAGTTCTATAGTTTCTGATCTTGATGCATGGGGACCATAGGTTTGTTTTATTGGAAAATACCTCATAACACTCTTGGGAACAAACAAATAAAATCAGAAGCACAGAATTTTGTTGAACAACAGGCAGGTTGCAATTTGTAGCATTACAGAATGTCTAGAGTCCTACCGGTTGTCACAGAGTGGGACTCATTTGTAGTAAGCCTGAAAAGTTGCAATACTACTGGAGAAAATGGGCTCTTAGTTATCAGCATGCCCCAGTTAGCATGAAATGTCTGTCTTCTCACCAAGTAGTCTCAGAATATCCTCCATATCCTCCACAGTTTTCAGAAAGCTATCACCATTACTGTGGAATTTAAAGTGAGAAGCAGATTACTGGTACCTATGTCTAAGGAGAAAAAAACCATTGTAACAAGAAATGGATAAACAAGGCCAATTTCTTCATATATCCCTGACAGAAGACTATGCTATTTAAAAGCCATATTAGGGCCCAGCAGCCTTGATAGGATCCTTCTTAGTGAGATCTCAGTGATGTCCTCTAGGAGAAATTTTGGATGCAGCCAGTCTTACACCCTGGTGCTCAGTTAACAAGGATTCTTCATCTTCCAAATTTTTTTCTTTGACTTAACTTTCTTGTGTTTTACAATACTTTAACATAGCACTTTCTTTTTTTAGAACCAGAATATTTGCATTGAGTGATCACAGAGAGAACAACAAAATTCCCATAGGCTTGTCCACTAATATTGAATGTACGCAGTTTTAGTTTTCTTCTTTTAATGCAGACCTTGTGTTAATTGTGCTGTGGGAAAAAAAATCCACCTTTTTTTTTTTTAAAGACTTTTATTAAAATATAGCTAATGTACAATATTGTATTCGTTTTAGGTGTATACCATAGTTATTCAACATTTATATGCCTAAAGAAATGATCACCACTTTAAGTCCAGCAAACATCTGACACTGTACAATGATAGCACAATATTATTGACTATGTTCCCTATGCTGTACATTACACCCCCATGACTCATTTATTTTGTATCTGGAAATTTGAACTTCTTATTCCCCTTCACCTCCCCCTGCTTTAAAAAATTTTTTAATTAGAATTGACATTCAGTATTTTTTATATTAGTTTCAGGTATATAGCATAGTGCTTAGACATTTATATAATTTACAAAGTGATTCCCTTGACTAGTCTAGTGCCCACCTGGAACTGTACATAGTTATACCATATTGTTGACTGTATTCACTATGTTTTACTTTATATCCTCATGACTAGTTTGTAACTACCAACTTGTACTTCTTAATCCCTTCACCTTTTCCACTCCACCCCCAACTCCTTCTTCCATCTGGCAACCATCAGCTTGTTCCCTGCATCTATGAGTCTGTTTCTGTTTTTTTTTTTTCATTTATTTTATTATTTAGATTCCACATATAAGTGAGATTGTATAGTATTTGTCTGTCTTTGTTTGATTTATTTCACATAGCATAATACCTTCCAGGACTATCCATGTTGTCACAAATTGTAAGATTTCATTCCCTTTACAGCCAAGTAATATTCCATTGTGGATATGTACCACCTCTTCTTTATCCATTCGTCTATTGATGGGCACTTAGGTTGCTTCCATATCTTGGCTATTGTAAATAATGCTGCAATGAACATAGGAGTGCATTTATTTTTTGAATTAGTGTTTTAGATTTCTTTGGATAAGTACCTTAAAGTGGAATGGTCGGGTCATAAGGTAGTTCTATTTTTAATTTTTTGAGGAACTTCCATACTGTTTTCTATAGTGGCCACATCAATTTACATTCCCAGCAGTGCATGATGGTTTCCTTCTCTCCACATCCTTGCCAACACTTGTTGTTTCCTGATAAGAGTCTACCTTTATATCTAGCACAAATTAATAATAATCTGGCTAGATTATTTTTCAAAATTTTGCTATGGTATTCCACTAGCAACTACTCAGTGATTCCAGGTCTGCGCCTGAAATTTTGTTTGTTTTATTCAAAACAAATAATCTTTTAATAGTTATTTTGCTAATTGTTCATTCTAATAAATGAACAAGTTTCTACCATGAAAAAGTAAACACTAGTAATTATTCTCTCCAAGGGAGAGAATGAGCTACTCCCTTTGTCTTGACGCCTAATTCCTACATGTGCTTATCAGAGCAATTCAATATTGTAAAGCAATATTGAGAACATTCACTAATTATTACAGGAATTCCTATTTTGGCCACATAGGTTACACAAACAAGATAAGGAAGCAAAACTTGTTGCTATTATACATCCATCTAGAGATGCTAAGGATGATCTGGGTGCAAAAGATACTCAGTCAGTCTCTACAGTTCTGAATTTGGGACCTGACCTTAAAGAAAAAGTTTTCAGGGGAATCTGGTTGTTAAGAACAAGGGAGACATCTAACAAAAATTATCTAAATTATGGCTACATTATTATCCAGAGGAAAAATGCTTTCTAGTAGCCACAGCAGACGATAACATAAAGACTATTAGAAATTTTAAGTCTCTCCAGAAGTGAGGAATCCTATTGCTTTTACAATTTCTAAGCTTTGAGAAACACAAAAGCATGATAAGAATCAGTCCTATAGGCAATTAGTTCTGCCATCTAGACAAATACAAAGCAATTTGTTTATTTTCCTTCCAGAACAGGAGTTAAACACTAAACTCTTTTAACTGTCAATATTTCCTCTGGTGCTATTGCCAATACTAATTGCAATACCATTAATCTTGACTGTTGTCTCTCCACTTATAGTTTTATAGCCGTGACTTAAGACCATCAGAAACAAATTCCTTGTTGTGATCTCATATAACAATTCACTGGAGTGTTTACCTAGATAGGCTTCTAAGGGTGTCTTTAGTTGCCTTCTCTATTAGTTAAAGACAGTCACTACAATGATAAAGATTTAAACTGCTAAGTGAGTTGTAAAATTCTGGATAGGTTCAATAATGTTCAAGCAAGCAATGAAATGTTGGGAGAAATCTGTGACATGCAGGAATCTTTGGCACACCTCTGGCAGATAGATATCTGTTATAATATCACCTATGAAGTCTAAATATAAAATTTCTTGGGAAACTATAGAGATATACTCAGACTTTCAACAGTGTTCCTAATCAAGAAGTGTTAGAAATTGCAACTATAATTTCAAATTCAATTTTAATTGCAAATTTAATGTCATTCAACCAACAATGAAATCAGGAAACTTGGTCCAATTCAGGGTGATCTCATGGGGGGAACAAACTGACAGTCCTCTCTGTATATGACCTCCAAATTTGAAGTTTACACCCAGGTAGACACTCAGAAGCCTTTCAGAATGCAGTCTGATATAGTCTCCAAAGAGTTCAGTGAAAATGTCCTTAAAATGCCATACTTCCAATACCTGTAACATCTGTGTAGAGATGCATTGAGTTCCACTAGAAAGCAGGTTACTGCCCTTAAGACCATAAGGCGCCTTCTAGTGGTCTCTGCACAGGTTCAACGGAGGGTACACATCAGCTTTCTGTATATCCTGACCAGAAAGATGAAAAATATCATTGAAAAATATACCATTACCACTAACTATGGCCGAATATTACCTCCAAACACACCAAAAAAATGATCTCTAAGACTGATGGTGGGATAGTAATGAAGGGTTCCCTAGGTTAAGAAGTCTTATGTAAAAGATAACCTTTTGTATAAATACCTCCAGAAGCATCTCTGGATCTAAGCTTCTATGGAAAGTGTGAAGTTGTGTTGTCTTTTAGTATTGTCTTCAATCCATTTTCCCATCTCAAACATAGAATCTTGGAGATCAAAAATTGATAATATTTATGTTATAAAACTGCCCAAAACTAACAAGGTCACAATGTTCTGATCTACACAGCAGCATGTGTGGCAAACACGAAAAAGAACAGTCATTAACCTGAAAGGCCATTTTGTTGCCATTAGTTTTTATAGCACCATCCCCCGAACAGGAGCCAGGAGCCATCCCAGTGGCCTGAAAAACCTGCTATACGGGTTTCTTACAACCAAATACAGTCACCATTTGCTAGAAGCTGCAGAATTGGTCAATTGTCCCTCTAGTGAAAACGGAACCTATGCCACAGCCAGTCAGATGCTAATACCAGATACTGAAGATGTCCAAGAATGTTTTATGAGCATTGGTAAATATGCCACCTCTTCTGAAAATATCATCTAGAACCAATGAAACACCAATTCACATGTTGAAAAAACTAAAAATATCCCAAGTAGTATAAATAAAAAGGAAAACATACTAGACATATTCTGATGATATAATAGAACATATAAGACAAAAGGAATATATATTTATTTTATTTATTTTTTTTTATTTTTTATTGTTTTAGGCGAGGCAACCCTTGGTTGACCTCACAGATTGCAAGGAGCTTGTCATCTTACAATCCCTTATTTTTTATTTTATTTATTTTTTACACCTACAGCACCTGGTCTTCCTAGGTGGTCTCCCATGCAAGTACTAACCAGGCCTGACCCTGCTTAGCTTCTAAGGTCAGATGGGATCGGGCTTGTTCAGGGTGGCATGGCCATAGATGACAAAAGGAATATTTTAAAAGCAGCCAGAGGGATTAAAATGCAGATTATCTTCAGAGTGAAAATTAGACTAACTGCTGACTTTCAGCAGCAATAATGGACACCAGATATAGTGCAAAGATGTTTGCCTTGTCCCCAATGAAAATAACTGCTCACCTGGAATTTTATACCCAGTGACTATATCTTTCAAGAATGAGGAAAACATTTTTAGATGAACAAAAATCAAGATCACTTGCCACTAGCAGACTTTAATGAAAACAATTCTAAAGAATACATTTCAGGCAGAAGGAAAATAGCTCCAGATAGAAAGCTTGGGATGAAATGAGAAATGAAAAACAAAGAGTGGTAAATATGTGGGCTGTTCTAAAATATGTAATCTAATAAAACAATACTAAGATTATCCAGTAGAGTTTAAAAGTAATATATAGTTAAATACCTCAAAATAATTATTTAAATTTGAGAGTGTAAGGTGTTAAATCATTCTAAGATCCATGTGTTATCCAAGAGTTGGGTAAAGATACTGATTCAGTTTGGACTTTATGTATGTTGACGTTTCTAGAGATACCACCAAATAGTAGAAACAGCGTAGAACTCCCAAACTTGCAGAAGCACAAAGCAAAACAAAAAAACTAGAAATGATAAATATTTACATTACTCAGCTATATTTCCTGTCCATATTCTACATCTCTGTGGACCACTCCCTTAATGCTAGACACTGACAGTGAAAAAATATCAAATAACTTTAGTCAATCTGAATACCAATTGTAAGAGAAAAGCTTACACAGATAACATTTTCTTTATTGGTTCAGTCTTTTACTTTTGACCTATGGTATCTACTCTTAAAAAATGATAAATAAATATGTATCTTACAAGTTTAATACCCTATTATAATTTATAATTTGCTCTTTGGAGAATAAAATAATATAGTAAGCATCCTTTTTTTGTTCCTGATTTGGGAAAAAAAACTTTCAACTTTTCACCATTGAGGCTGATGTTAGCTGTGGGCTTGTCCTATATTGCCTTTATTAGGTTAAGATCAGTTGCCTCTATACCCACTTTGTTGAGAGTTTTCTTTTTTATATCATAAATAAATGTTGAATTTTGTCAAACTTTGTCAAATGCTTTTTTGTATCTTTTGAGACGATCATATGGTTTTTATCCTTCATTTTGTTAATGGGATGTATTGCATGGGCTGATTTATGGATGTTGAACCATCCTTGCATCCCTGGAGTAAATCCCACTTGATCATGGTGTACGATTCATTAATGTATGGTTGAATTCAGTTTGCTAATATTTTGAGGATTTTTGCATCTCTGTTCATTAGGGATATCGGCCAGTAATTTTGTCTTCTTGTGGTATACTTATCTGGTTTTACAATCAGGTTTACGCTGGCCTTATAAAATGAATTTGGAAGAGTTTCTTCCTTTCTACTTTTTGGAAGAGTTTGAAAAGAATTGATGTTAATTCTCCTTTGAATGTTTGGTAGAATTCACAGTGAAGTCACCTGGTCCTAGACTTTTGTTTGTTGGTAAGTTTTTGATTGCTGATTCAATCTCCTTTCTAGTAATCAGTTTATTCAGATTTTCTATTTCTTCATGATTCAGTCTTGGAAGGTTGTATATTTCTAGGAATTTATTCATTTCTTCTAGGTTGTCTAATTTGTTGAGATATAAGTGTTCTTAGTAGTCTCTTTTTAATCTTTGAATTTCTATAACATTAGTTGTAACACCTCTTCTTTTAATTCTGATTGTGTGTGTGTGTATGCTCTTTTTTTTCTTAGTGAGTCAACCTAAAGTTTTGTTAATTTTGTTTATCTTTTCAAAGAACCAGTTCTTAGTTTCATTGATCTTTTATATTGTCTTTTTTAGTCTCTATTTTGTTGCCCTCTGGTCATTTTTATTTCCTTCCTTCTACTAACCTTGGGCTTCATTTTTTTTTTTTTGCAGTCCCTTGAGGTGTAAAGTTAGGTTGCTTATTTGAGATGTTCCTTGTTTCTTCGGTGGCATTTATTGCTATGAACTTTTATTTTAGAACTGTTTTTGCCATATCACATAATTTTTGGTATGTTGTATTTCCATTTTCATTTTTCTCAAGATATTTTAAAAATTTCCCTTTGATTTCTTCATTAACTCATTGGTTGTTTAGTAGCATGTTGTCTAATTTCCACAGATATGTCAATTTTCTAGTTTCCTGTTGTAATTGATTTCTAGCTTTATACTATTGTGGTTGGAAAAGTTGCTTAATATGATTTCAGTCTTCTTAAATGTATTAAGTTTTGTTTTATGGCATAACATATGATCTATTCTAGAGAATGTTTCATTCTCTAGAGAGAATGGCACTTGAGAAAAATGTGTATTCTACTACTTTTGGATGGAATGTTCAATAGAATAGTTCATCTAATCTAATGTGTCATTTAAGGTCAATGCTTCCTTATTGATTTTCTGTCTGGATAATCAATTCATTGATTAAGGGAGTATTTAAGTCTACTACTATTATTGTATTGCTGTCTATTTCTTTTGGGAGGATCTGTTAATATTTACTTTAAATATTTTGGTGCTCCTATGTTGGGTACATAAATGTTTAAAAATGTTATTCCTCTTGTTGGATTGACCCCTTTATCATCAAGTAATGCCCTACTTAGTGTCTTATTACATTTGCTTTAAAGTCTATTTTGTCTAATATAAGTATAGCTACCCCAGCTTTCTTTTGGTTTCCATTTGCATGGAGCATCTTTTTCTATCCCTTTACTTTCAGTTATGTGTGACTTTTAATCTGAAGTGAATCTCTTATAGACAGCATATAAATGGGTCTTTTTTTAAAAAAAATTCATTCAGCCACTCTGTCTTTTGATTGGAAAATTTAGTCCATTTACGTTTATAGTAATTATTAATAGGTATATACTTATCGGCATTTTGTTAAATGTTTTCTGCCTGTTTTTTAATTCTCTGTTCCTTTTTTTCTTGCTCTCTTTCTTGGTGGTTTGATGACTTTTTTAGTGGTTCCTTTTTCATTATCTTTTTAGGTTCCTTTTCCATTATCTTTTGTGTATCTACTATAGGTTTTTGCTTTGTGGTTCTTTATAACAGTTTATTTTAACTTGGTAACAACTTAAGTTTGAACACATTCTAAATCTCTATACTTTTACTTTCCTCCTCGTGTTTTTTTATTTTTGATGTCACACTTTGAATCTTTTTATCTTGTATATCTCTCAACTAATAATTGTAGTTGTACTTATTTTTACTACTTTTATTTCTTAACCTTCATACTAGCTATGTAAGTGATTAATTCACCACCTTTAGTACAAGCGTACCTTGTTTTATTGCACTTTGCTTTATTGTGCTTTGCAGATACTACATTTTTTACAAATTGAAGGTTTGTGGAAACCCTGCATGGAGCAAGTCTGTCAGCATCAAGTTTATTAGCAATTTTTTAGCCATAAATTATTTTTAAGTTAGGGTATGCACATTATTTTAGACATAATGCTATTGCACACTTAATAGACTACAGTATAGTAGAAATATAACTTTTATATGTAGTGGAAAACCAAAATATTTTTATGACTGTCTTTATTGAAGCTTTTGCTTTAAAGTCTATTTTGTCAATTTAAAGTCTATTCACTTTATCGTGGTTGTCAGGAACCGAATGCACAATGTATTCAAGATATACCTGTGTAAATTTACCTTTACCTGTGAGCTTTATACTTTTATATGTTTTCTTATTACTAATTAGCACCCTTTCTTTTCAGCTTAAGGAAGTTTCTTTCATATTTGTTGTAAGGTTGACTTAATGATGATGAACTCCTTTAGATTTTGCTTCTCTGGAAAAATATTTCTCTCTCCATTCTGAATGATAACTTTGTCAGGTAAAATATTTTAGGTTGGAAGCTTTTTCTTTCAGAACTTTAAATGTCTTGTGCCACTTTCTTCTGGCCTGCAAAGTTTCTGATGAAAAATCTGCTAATTGTCTATGAGGGTTCCATTGTTCATAACAATTTATCCGCCTCACAGCAGGTTACATTCCTGGGGGCTGTCCCTGCCCTTCAGAAACTGGTACTCAGTCTGGACTGTGCTTTCCTCCTCTGCAGCAGTGGCTCCTTCATCTTCTCGGGGAGCTGTGAGAGGTAGCAGAAGAACTATGTAATAAGTACAGGGAGAAAGGAGTTCTGCTGAGAGCTTCAGCAAAAGAGGCCACAGCCTTGAGGCCACGTTGCTCCTGGCTCTGGTATCTCTTGCCTTCTCGCTACTGCCCTGGGCCTCTAGCCTGAAGATAGCCACTGTTGGAGGTCTGAGCTCCACCGCTGCCGTGCCTCCTCTTAGCGAAGATTACTTCAGGAAACCTGTGGTCAGGGCGTTTGTGTCACAACTGCATTTTGAAGAGAGGGACACTCTAGGCACCCTGCTTTTGAATTTGAGAGGCTGGAACCCCCGACAAATGTAGTTCAGGGAGAGACAGAGACTTCAGCTTATCAGAAGTGATTCTAATTCAGGGCTTGAGAAAGACCTGGGAATTCATGATGTCCACCCCTGCCTCTGACTTCCACACTTAATTTGCCTTCGTTGCTCATGTTCTCAGACAGCCGGTGAGAATGTGTGTGGGGCTGGGCTTGGTCTCCCAGTCCCCAAGATGCCTTCCACTTCTTTTCTCCAGACAGGTATGTGCATGCATGTACACACACACACGTGTACCTAGCTCTTCAGTCTGCTGCCCTGACCTTGTGTGGCCAGATAAACTCTCCTGTGTTTACACAGCTTCCCCTAGGGCAGGCCTCAATCAAGAACAATGAGCCTGCACTTGCTGTAAAAGATGGGGTCTCTGGGGAATCTGGAATTGGGCTCTCAGATATGTGATTGGACTCAGCATCTATTCTATTCCTTCTAGCACAGCAGAGGCTGAAAAGCTATGTTTCCCAGACTCCTGTGCACCTAGGGCTTTAGTTCATAAATTAGGTTCTGCTAAATGGATGTGTGGTAGCGAGGCCTGAGCTAACTGCTTCCTAGGACAGGTGAAAGTTATTCACTTCCCCTTACGGCCCACGAACCAATCAAAATACGCTTTCCTTATATAGAAAGAACATGCAATTGTCTGTAACTATGAGGAAGTATAAAAGGGAAAGCCCCGCTGTGATTGGAGTTCAGCTTTTGGATGTGAATCCACTGAGCTGGTGCTGGTACCAATAAATGCTACTTCCTGCTGTTGCCTCAATGTCCCATCTCTGTCTGAGTATCCTGCAACAGATGTACCTGCATGAGATCTGAAAGGCAGAAGTAAATGGAGCCAGCTTCCTGGTCCTTTGGCTATTTGTTGATGGCACAGGGGTTTTCCTTCAGCAGTGTTCCTATGGCCAGTCACTAGCTTTTTGGGAGCCCAGATCTGGGTACGCTGGTGACAGTGGCTTCCAGACCCCGGGATTGCAGCTGCAGCCCCATGTTCCAGCTGTGGGCCCGGAATCCCTGCTGGGTGAGGATAGCGCCTCCCCAGGTGGCTGGCTCAGCAGGATTGTTGAGCCTGATTGTTGGTTGCCCAGCCCAGAGCCCACTCCTATAGTACTTCCATGAATTTGTAAGTACCTAATTTTCTGTTAATTCTCTCTCTGCTTAAAATCCCCACACAGCTTGTTTCCTGTACTGGACTCTGATGGAAACAGACACAAATGTACTTTATACTAACAGTTCAGACTTTTAGCACGGAGCTAACAGGTCATGAGGTTCCCTAGGACCAAGGCAGCCTAGAAGGACCAAGAAAAAGTGAACTTGGGGATACAGAGTCTGCAGATGCTCCCCCAACACACACACCCCACACCCTGGGAAGAGAAGTACTTTCTCCCTTCCTGTTTTTTAGTGTTTGGGGCCCCTGGCCACACATAGCCTTGTGTTGCAGGATGACATGTTGAAATGTTAATTCATATTCCATAGTACCCCCATCCCTGACCTTGACCATTTCATTAAGTAGCCAGCAGGACAGCTGTTGTCTCAGGAAAGGGATGACTCAGCATAAATAGAGAAACAAGCAGTCCTGGCCTAGCTTTTGAGTTTCAAAATTGCAGCCTTCAAGGGGAAATGGAAATGACTCATAGTGGCTAAATAGTTCAGGAGATGGAGGATGACACAGAGTAAGCTTCCTACCCTTCTCCTACCCTCTTTCTTCTACACACAGAGTTTTCTGGAGGAGGACTTGGGGGAGAGGCAGAGGGAAAGTAAGCATAATATAGATAGTTTGGGCCCCTAAGAAAGATGAGTCCTGACATCATATGTGATTTTTCAGCTTGTCTCACTGCTACCTATTGGGTTGCTGAGTCCCAGTTCCAAATTCCTCCAATCTGATTGGCTTAGCTCATCTTTTTCAGCTAGACCTCAAGTCAAGGTCAGTGGCCAGACTGTAAGGAGACAGCCTTTGGCTCTGGTGACCACCTCTTGTCTAAGAGGTGGAGCTAGGTCACATGAATTGAAGCATGGGTGCCATGCACTGGAGGCTTAGAAGGGGCTGCAGGTGGGGGCATAGCAGACACACCTAGCTCTGGAACACCCTGCTCCTCTCACAGACAGCAAGTCCTTCAAGGCAGGGCCTGTGAGTTATAGGGCTTTGTGGTTCCTTTACCTCATTGGTCTATTATGCAGCCACTGAAGTGTCACCTCCAAGAACTAGGAATTTTGCCAGATGGGATGTTTATCTGCTTTTGAATTTTTCCATGTTGCAGGAAGCTTCTTTGTTAAGAATTCCAGATATTCCAGCAGCAAAATTCATACCTCAGTTTCTGCTAAATGCCTTGTGAATTTGGGCCTGGCACCAACTACACTGTACCTCAGTTTCCTAATTTATAAATATATACACCTTTTGGGAGGCTTATATGACATTCATCAGTATAAAAATGCTGTGAAGAAGCCCAAAGTAGATCCTATAAATATAAACCCTGTGATCTCAGTCTTCCTCTTCCCTGTCTCTCCCCCAGCTGGGCCCCCAGCGCAGGCCTCCCCCAACAGTCCCCTCAGACCTGAGTGGAAAGAAAAAGAGCTCCTTTCACCCTTGGGCAGGCTGGGCCTGGCCTGGCTGGGGCAGTGAGGTGCTGACGGAGCCTTTTTCCCTGTGATGGATGGCCCGCCAGCTGGAGCCACGGTTCCAATTTGCTCCCCATTTGGACAGCCGCTTTACCCACAATTCAATTTGTCAGGGCCACAAATCACTCTGTGCAATTACAGAGTAGGGGAGACCGGAGTCAGGGGCACAGTGGCTCTCAGAGGATCCCGGGCTGGGGAAAGGGACCACGGGGTAAGGGTGCTGATGATACAAGGTTTGGCTCCATGCTGGGCTCCCTTATTCCTCCATGCCTGCCTCTTGTGAGTTCCAGCCATTCCCCATGGTTCCAGATGATCTGCTCTATATCCAGTCCTAACCTTGCACCCCTTCCCAGTTCTCTGCCCAGAAGTCCTTCATCCTCCCAAATGAGTACAACGAGTCCTGTGCTTATTGTCCTAGTGCCCCAAACTGTCCTCCGCCTAGCTCAACCACCTTGGCTCCACTTAACATTTAGAAACCTCCAGGGCTTTTTGCTGTCTTCTGCTCCCTCCATGGGACTAATCTACTCCACCTCCAGGCCATGATGAGAGTTAGGGCTATACATTCATTTGTTCATTCATTCATTCATTCATTATGAAGACTTTGATTGAGCATTCACAATGTCACGATAGTGAACAAAACTGTAAGCCCACAGTTCAGTGAGGATGGCAGACATTAATTGACTAATTAAACAGAAACATACCGCCTCAAACTGAGACAATGGCTAAGGAGAAAAGATCCTGGGATCAATGAAAGCATGGAGCTGGAGGGTCTGCCAGGTCTGCAATCACTTTTCACTCCCTTCTTTTAATGCTCTGCTTAGGCTCACCTCCTCCAGGAAGCCTCCCTGGTTGCCCATCTATATATCCCATTAATGGGCACTTCGCGAAGGGTCTCTGGATTCAAGATTTCTTCTGGTGGTGTCTTGTCTTTCTGTTAAGCCCCTAAGGTTGAAGGCTCCCCCAGTATAGGGGTCTGCCTACTCAAGGCATGTCCTGAATACCAGGAACGCCTTCTCAGGACTCACCTCAGATACTTCCTCCTCCAAGATACCTTATCTGCTTGTATCTCAGGCCTGGAGCCCCTCCTTTGGCCCCCACCACATCCTGAGCTCAGAGAGTATTGAAGTTGCCCCTTCACCTCCACCAGGTGCCTCTGGGGCATCCAGCTTTACTTTATAGATTTAAAGATCTCTCCTCCAGTTCCACTCTTGCCCCCTGGCCTCCCTCACCTCTGCCCTTTGCTAATGATGATGTAGAGGCACAGAGACCAGAGACCCTGCTTTGATCTATGGCAACTGTCTCTCCTCGTGATGGATTTCTTGGCTTCAGATATCACTTTCCCTGGCCTGGTCACAATGCTCCTGGCTTTATCTTGCCGAAAGAGCTGGTGCCGCTGTGCTTGGAATGAATGGAAAAGGGGACTCTCTGTGTGTCCCCACCTGACCAGATCCAGGGAGTCAGCTGGTGGTGAAGTAGTCAGGCCTCACCGATGGCAGGGCCGGGAAACTGGCAGGCTTGGGTGGTCTCTGAGTACTCGTCCGCTCCTCCTTAGGGTGACCAGAACTTGGAGGGGTGAAGCAGAGGAGGTGTGAGGGCCAGCAAGCTTCCTCCAACCCTGGGGATCTGGGAGGTAGAGGCAGCTCATCACCCATTCTGGTCCAGCCAGAATGTCCCCATGATCATATCCTATAGACAGAGCAGGCCCAATTTTGACCACTCCAGCGTCTGAACATCAGCTTTTAGATAAAAACCAAATGAGGGGACAACTGTTCTCTGTGGAGAGAAACTCACTCTAGAATCCTCAGTGATGTGTTTGCCCGGTGAATTTCAACAAGGCTTCTTCGCCTGGCATTGATTTATGTTCCCAACCCTTCAAGCACTCATGGCTTGTATAAAAGGAGGACTGTACTCATCAGAGTTGGGTCTGCTGAGCTGATCTCAGCAGAGATACTTCCGCCCACCAGATAGGTGGGAGCTGGCAGGAGTGGGGAGGATGCCGTGGCTCTGCCTCTCTGCAGGGGCTGTGCTTACATGTCTGCCTCCCAGGGTGGGCTGTTCCAGATACTTAGAGATCTTGGGGTTTGGACCTTGGTAAGACTCCATGCTTCTAGGAGGGGCTGGGCAAAGCTGCTTCCACCCTTGAGGCTCCTCACCCCTTTCCTCTTCCTTTATTCAAGGTCCTCCCTTTTGATCTGATCTGCATTTTCATCTACCCCTCCCTACCCCTATCCCCGCCCGGTAGTCTTCAACTTCCCACAGCCTTCTCCCAGTCCTCCCCACACTGAACAATCTCCATTTACCCCTCAGCCCAGCTCCTCACCCTCCACACCCTGCTCAGTGTTGTTTGCACCACCTGCTCCCTTCCCTGTGGACCTCTGATTGGGTTCCAGGCATCAATAAGAGATCAAAGGATGAGAGGACAATCTGATGGGTGTCCTGGCAGCACCTGTACAGCAACTCCTCTATGTCCACCCTCTCTGGGCACACTCTCCCTTGCCCCTGCAGGTCTAGGGGTGGTCATGGCTCCCCATGCTGCCAGACCCCAGGCATGCACTACCCTTCATGGTTTTCCAGAGTCTCGTGTGCACTTCTGGCAGATCGTCCCCATTTGAGGGGTTGTCTGCTTCCTGACTGTTTCCTTCCTCTCCTGTCCTCTTCTCCTTTCTCTCGTCCTGTCCCTTTACTCTCCCTTTTCTCTTTGGCCCCTCCCAGGTTCCATCCCTGCTGAGAAGGGGCTGGCTGGGCAGTGCCAGGGCCTCGAGGGCCAGGCACCTGAGGTGACAGTGGTCCAGTGGGGCCTGGCGTCCTGGGTGTCGTGAGGCCTATCAACCACTTAGAAGATTCTGAAATTCAATTATAGCTAATCCATCCAGGGGTGCACAGGCCCAGGGGAGTTGCTTCAGGTGAGTCAAATCCTGAGGAAGCAGATTTATAAGTAGATCCCTTCCCTCAGTGTATCTAAACAGGGGCCACATACCCAGTAGGATGGACAGGTTCTGTTATTTTCCTAGGACACCTCCTTCTGGGGGGCCATTTGGGGATGGGGAGGATAAATTTGGTTCCTTGCAGCATTTTCCATAAAACATTAATCTCATGAAATGCTCCT
This sequence comes from Pteropus alecto, assembly GCF_000325575.1. Classification (NCBI taxonomy): domain Eukaryota; kingdom Metazoa; phylum Chordata; class Mammalia; order Chiroptera; family Pteropodidae; genus Pteropus; species Pteropus alecto. Next base: position 3,851,777 of record NW_006432451.1, on the reverse strand, counting down.
TACAAAAGGGGATTCCATGGCCACATAAGTTAGAGAAACTGAATTATGTAGACTCTTAATATGTTCTCTTCTAACTAAGGCTCTGAAATACCATGCAGTGAAGAATATCTTGTTCAAAATGTGTCCCCAAAGCTAGATCAGGAAACCAAAATACCTGTCCCCTGCCCAGGGCTCATTTCTCGAGCCCAGGGTTCCACAGAAAACACTTTGGAAAAGGTTGATCTTGGGCGCACTGTGTGTGGCTCTGTGCTATAGAGAAATAAGAGCAGGGTCTGAGCCATATGTACGAGGTGGAGTCTTGGTTCTGGTTCTTAGTGGCAGCCAAGTTCAGGAAAAAGCATTTACCATGTTCAAGCCTCAGGTTTCTTCATCTCTAAAAAGGGAAGAATCCATCTGAGGATTCAAGATGATAGTCACATCTTAGTGAAGACTCTTGGTCAGAAGAACAGGATTCGTGTTAAACAAAAAGGGGAATTGATTGGAAAGATGCTAAGTGTCTTCAGGGACCCGCAGTGCAGGAGTGTAGCATGAGGGACAAGAACCAGGAGTGGCCACCTTGGCATTGTCCACACTCTGTCTTTCATCTGTGGTTCTCTCTGCATATCTGCTGCTGTCTTCCATGTCTACGGCTTCCAGCCCTATGGCAGCCTCAGCTCCTGAGTTCCCACCAGGTATAGTTAGGACTGAGAGTAGTGCCCCTCAGGACAGATTCCAACCCCTCAGGAGAGAGAGCCTGATTGGCTCAGTGTGGTGTTTGCTCCTGTCTAATCTTCTGTGGTCAGGGCACCGGGGCCATGTACCAACATGGCCCATGGCTGCACACCATGGCCCATTTGCTTCAAGAGCTGTTCTCAGAATGTGTGATACATAGGGCACAGGCTGAGCAGACGCCCACAATGATGTCTACTACAACACGTAAAGTGCCTGAAAACAGGGCAAGTCGTTAAGTGTGCCAGTATGATTAAATGAATTCTGTGTTTCTGGCTGAGAGGGAAGTGGGGTTTAGCAAGAACAAGGGCTGTTGTCTTTCTGGAAGAGCTCCATTCCCACCCCTCAAATTTTCATAAGCATAAAATCACCTGGACACAGGGCACAAGAAATGTTACCCAAAAAGGGGAAACATTGATAATTTGGACTATATTCAAATGAAAAACCATTTATCAAATGACATCGGTAAGAGTAAAAAGTCAAGACACCAAGTCAAATATACGAATACACTTTTCTGTATTCGTATAGCCACTAATAACATTATGGAAGATATTTGCAATACACATGTCCAACAAAGGACTGGAATCCAGAATATATACAGAACTCCTATAAATCAATAAGGAATAGACAGACAATTCGATTTAAAAATTGGCAAACTATCCAAACAGACACTTCACAAAAGAGGATGCCCAAATGGCCAATAAACATAAGAAAATGTACTCAACATCATTAGTCATCAGGGAAATGCAAGTTAAAGCATAAAATGATACCACTACACATCCACCAGAATGGTTCAAATGAAAAGAGAAATGTACCAACTGTCAGTGAGGATGTGGCTCAACTGGAATTCTTAGACACTACAGGTAGGAGTCTAATTTGGTACAGCCACTTTGGAAAAGCATTCACAGTACCTATGAAACCTGAATACAAGCAAACACTGTGATGCAACAATTCCACTCATAGACACACACTCTTCAGAAATGCATACAAGTGTCCATGGAGATATACATAATACAATTTTCACAGCAACCCTCTTTTAATGCAGACAAATTGTGGTACAGTCATGAGCTGGAATGCTACTTATCAGTGAGAGTAAAGAAACCATAATTGCACATAACAATATGAATGAACCTCACAAACAGTGTCAAGCAGAAAAGGCTAGACTCAAGTGTCTGTATCATTCGGTACACATAAGTTCAAGAGCAGGCAAGACTGGTCTATGCTGTTAGAACTCAGGATAACGGCAGCTCTGGGAAGGTTAGTGACTGGACAGGGGCATGAGGAGTTTCTGAGGGACTATTAGTGTTCTGTTTTTTGATCTGGTGTAGATTAAACAGATGTACAATTTGTGAAAATGCATTGAGCAATTCACTTATGGCTTGTATACTTTTCTGTATTCATGTACACACTAATACCATTTATGGAAAAAATATTCTGGATGGCTTATTGTAAGTGTAGGTACCTATGACTTACTCCTAGACATTCTGGTCATCAGGTCCTGGGGACCTGGGAGTCTGCATTTGAACGAGCTCCCTGGATGGTTCTGGGGTAGGTTGTGTCTGAGCATCAGGCTTTAAGCTTGGCCATTCTTGGCAGCCTGCCCAGTCAGCCTGAGGTGCTGGCAGAATGGCTGAGGGTGGAAGGGTAGGAAGAACCTGTGCATTGAGGGAGGCTCAGGGAGCCGCTGCTCTCAGGAGCACCCAGTAGAAAAGAGTATATGGGTTCTTGGGCAATGCTTGCCAGAGGCAGAGACGTGTGAAATGACCCATGACAGGCCATTCTTTCTTGTGGCATGGTGTGGATGCTAGGAGGGCTCCATTCAGTGTCTCATTTAAGTGACTCTCTGGGCCTCGGTTTACCTTGTTCAACATGGGGAGGCACATTCTTTATAGCCTCAGAGGTGAGTTGAGTTCCAATTCTGGTCCTGCCATGGAATAACTGTGTGACCTTGGGCTAGTCGCTTGCTCTCTTGTGCCTTAGGTTGTTCACCCATAAAACAAAGGGTAGGACTATATCACCCTGTTCACCTGGCCACCTCCAAGCAGTTCTCCCCGAGCCTAAGCTGAGATCCCTCCCCCGACACTTCTCCAAAGGTGCTACTGTTGTCAGCACTGGCCATGGACACTTTGGTGAGGGTCAGATTCAGGTCTATTTCCTCCCCACTCCCCACCCCTTCAGTGGACCATGAGCTCCTGGAGGGCAGGGATGGGCTCTTACTCAACTTCTTCCCTAGAACCCCACACTGTCAGGCACAGTAAGTGTTAAAGTAAAACTCTCCAGGACTCTCTGTCCTGATATGCTAAGGTTCTGGTTCCTTCCTTTGTGGGAATAAATCAGGGAGCAAGAGGGTCCACTATGCCACACCACCTCCAGCTGGTCTATGATGTGACTCCCGGTGGATAAGGGGATCCAAAGAGACACCCCCACCCTTCCCTCCTGCCCAGAGCCCTGGTGGGTGGTTCTGGCTGTCTCTCTGCTGAGTTCATTAGAGGGTGAGTTATTAACTCCTGGCTTGGGCAGGGCAGTTGAGGCCCTGGGCACCCCTTGGAGCAGACGGGGGCAGGCCTGTGCTAATTGAAGTCTTAATTAATTTTCCCAGTGGAGGCTGCAGCCCGTGGCTTCCCTCTGCCATCTGGCCATTTGTCTTCTCCTAAAGGGATCACCCTCTGCCAGTATGGGAAACACTGACTGCCCCTGCCCCATCTGGGCCTTGAGTACCGCTGGCTCCCAGCCTGGATCTTTACCCTCCACCCTTCCCACTCCAGGGGGCTCCTTCCTGGGCCCTTCTGCCAGGTCTTGTGCCCCAGGATCACTCCTCATTCTTTGGTTTTCAGAGTTACTTGAAGCTTGGGTGTTTATATACAAGCCCTGGGGCCTTGCCAGCTATACTTGAGGGGTCCACCAGAATGTTCCAGAGGTGGACAGAGCTGAACACATATGGTATCCTTCAAGGTCATTCCTGAAGACTCAAGGTATCAGTGTTCACACCCTACCACTGTTTGCATGAACAAAGCACCCCGCACCAGGCCAGATGCAAGAACTGAGTGGATTGTCCTGAGGGTTTTGCAGGTGGGGGAGAGAAGGCTGCCCAGAAGTGACTTCCCAGACACAGGGTCGGGGAGTCAGAAGACAGAACTAAGATCAGAGAGATCCTACAGTGAGTCAGGCATCATCCCTCATCCCATCCTAATACTCAGCAACATCTTGAGGTAACTGTATGGTCCCATTGTACAGATGTGGACATAGGGGTGCAGGGTGGTTAGCTCATTTAATCAACAGTCGAAGGGACCTATGAGTTTGTATTGGCCATTCTGGGGCAAGGAAATAGTTCCAGCTCTTCTCCAGGTATGAGGACTAGAAACTGGTGTTCTGCCATCTGTGATCTTGTGCAGTTTCCTGCTTTATTTCTTCCTCCATACTGACTCTGCTGCCCAACTCCTACAGAGTGGGAAAAGAGAAGTGTGGGGCAGTGAGAGAGCCTTGGATGAGCTGTCAGGGGACCTGGGCTCTTGCCCTGCTCTGCCACTGGCCTGATGGGTGACTTTGGGATTCCCCTTGGGAAAGCTTAACAATCACTGGGCTGCTGATTGTTAAGATTAACAATCCAGATGCTGTGTGGCTGCCATGAGGTCACCATCAGAGGTGGCTATAGAAGGTTGTCAATATCACCACTTGCCTAAGGTGCCCATCATTGTCCCCCCAGCACCTCTCCTGTTATCCACCCACACCAGGAAACTTCAGAATCTCAGGAACCTGAGCTCCAGGTTCAAGTCTGCTACTACTTACTCTGCATGACCTTAGACAAGTCACCTAACCTCTCTGAACCTCACACCGACCACCTCAGGGGAGAGGTGAGGATGGCCCCAGGCCCTAGCCCAGACAGGGCTTTCCAGGCGCTAGGCGGCCTGAGCCAGACACTCACACGCCTAGGGCCAGCGCTGGGACTGATGGAGGCCGGGAGAGGACTGAGGTTAGGGAGGGACTGCAATCTGATTGGGGATGGGATTGGGTAGAAGGAGACTTGCTGCCAACTCCGAGTTATGAGAGTTGAGTTAGGACTGTGTTCTGAGAGCTGTTCCGTCAAGGACTGGAGTCAGGGGCAGGGCGGTTGGGGTCTGCAAAAAGATCGCTGTGTAAAGGCAAAGGTTGGTGGTGTGACAGCATGGGGAAGGGATGGAAAATGGGTGTCAGGAGTGTGCACTCCAATCCTGGCTCTGCCTTGACCCACTACGGGGCCCTGGTCTGGTCATTTTTCCTCTCTCAGCCTCAGCCTTCTCATCTGTGAACAAGGGTCATCACTCTGTCCTGTGTCCTTGTGCTCTGACTAGCCATCATTCCCTGAGTGGTTCCCACATTAGGCTGGCTGCTTATGTTCCATGTGTTATCCTCTTTAATTATGACAAGCAAAGAAGAGAACTGGTGCATAATTACTGCGACAAGATATGAGCCACTATAAGCTAGGAAATATGTGAGGTTTATATTTGTGTCAGGCATTTGGTTTCTCCAGCATCCCTAACTAACATAAGTTTGTCCTCACAATGGTTCTGAGTCTCCTCTACTCCTTCTGAGTCCTGGGGCTTGGGAGAGGGAACTGGAGTTGCCTCTGGGTCTCTGGAGGGGCAGCGGGGAGGATCCTCCAACCACCACCACTCCCTGCTCTCCCAGTACCTCCCAGGGCCTCTAGAGACCCTTCCCGCTGCATCTATTAGATGGGAACTTCACAGAGTGCGACTCAGAGTGCCTGGCTCTGCCTGGTAAGAGCTGGGCAGGGAAACTCCAGCCACTCTGCCACCTCTGCTGAAGCAGCTTCCAGCCCCAAGACCATGCACCCCAGGTTGGGGAGGAAAGTTGGGCTAGGTGCCTGTTCTTCCCTCCCAGCACCTGGAGTGCTAATAGCAGTGCATGTTACTCAGAAGCTGAGCTGCATCAGAGCCTGTCAGCCTCTTAAAGCCATTCTTAAGGGCAGGTGATTCCGGGGCTCCATTGATAGAAGCCATAAAGAGGGGTAGGTCTTTCCTTTTTGGCCTTAAGTCCAAGGTCTAGGGTCATGCCTACCCCTACTCCCTGTTCCCCATTCTACCCAAGGCTTTAGACCTGTCCCTCTCCTGGCAGAAACAGAAGATGGTGATACGGCCCACAGGATAATGTGGAAATGACCTTCTTCTTCTCTAGTTGGAAACCTCTGGATCATTTCCATCTGCTTGGAGTATTTTGATCTTGTCACTCAGTGGTGGCTCTAAGAGCCCACTCTCAGGGGCCTAGCACACTCACCTCACTCCAGCCAAGAGGACGCTCTGTGTCCCTGGAATGCACTGCACCCTTCTGTGTCAGGGTCTTTGCACTCCGGCTCCTCTGCATGGAATGCTCTGACTCCAAGTATCCATTTCTAAGTCTGCTCTCAGGGGCCTCAGAGGTGGAAGCCAGCCTCCCTACATCCACAAAGCCGGATATGGCCTTTGGGGACCAGAGGTGGCTGGGGGTGGGGGTGGAGCTGGGTCCTGGGCAGTGAGACAAGCCTAGCCGCAGCACTGGCTTCAGCAACAGCAGAATCGGGGCTCTGGAAAGCAGACACGGACTCTGTCAGCCACTGAGCATCACTGTGTGCCACGAAGATGGACCTTGGTGCCATTTGCCCCTGTTGCCTCAGTCTTCACATCTGTAATGACAATGGGTTCTTCAACCCCTTCTGGTCCTGGCATTCTGAGTCAAGACCAGCTAGAATCTGGCCTATTAACTGAGGCACAGAATGGGAAGGATCTGATCAGGGAGGGTAGAAGGTGGTTGGGTAGAAGGTTTGGGGCTCAGAGGGG